>NC_140965.1:73391474-73443974 GCF_056783735.1 Eptatretus burgeri
GCTTAGATTCATTTGGATAGTTTCTTCTTCAGTGAGTGCATTTTCATACATCATGGCAGTTGATCAATTGAATTTGTTCATTGTTGGCAGTCATTGTTCTCACTGTCTCAAATGGGAATTTCGCATTATTCATGGCATGCAAAATATGCAAACATCAAATTTTATAGAATTTACTTTCTTCCCTTGTACAACAGGGAATGAAGCAGGGCTTCTCACTCGTTCAGACACGACTTCATTAGAGTATTTTACAACGTTATGATCTTTAATGTGTTCCATAACTGTGTTGTAGTGCATGGTGTAACAGAATGCTGATTGTGTATATCATTTTATAGCCCTATTGTGAATCTCAACTGCAGTTAGTAGAAGTAATTAGTGATTTCTCATCGAATCAATTATCCCCAGGTGCAACGGGGATTTTTACATCAAAAAAAAAAGGAATTGTATTGCCTCGTTAACAAACACTGTAAATAATCTCTGTGATTCTGTTTCCCATTTGGCCAAGGCAGCGCAATAGCAGGGTTTTTTTTAAATCACACATCACATGAATGGAAATAACAGTCATTAGGCTAATTGTCATCACAAAGTCTCAAAAATTTAACAGCATTCCAGTAAAGCATATACTGTACATCTGTCTGTAACTCATGCCAGTGGTTGATTTATCGTGCTTTTATTGGAGCTGTGCATGACCGCTTAAACATATTGTTAGGCCAACATAAGGTTTATAATGTAACATTGGTATGAGACATCTTTATGTTCTTCAGAAATGGCAAACGAGAGCTGGTATAATACATTGTTCTACCCCCACACAGCGTCTGGTCCGCATGAACATGCCAATTGCAGAGGATAAATCTGTGCACTTCACTTCCACACTAACTGCGCTCATCCGGACTGCTCTCGACATCAAGATCGCATCTGGTACCAACCACACTTGTATAGTGTCACCAACAACTCGTGAAAAAAGACCATGCAATTGCTGTTTGTTCATCTATTATTCATTACGTGAATGAATATAAGCATTGCACTTAAATTGCATAAATAGTTGAACATGTTTCATGTACGATTTATTATGCATGCAAATAATGCATTATGTATTTAATTGAAACCCTGTTTAAATCTCAATTTGATATTTAATACAGCAGTTCACCATCATCTCATGTCATCTTCAACTTTTACCACCATTAACCATCCCCTTTTAGTTGCTTGTTCCTCTCCTTCCTTTTATTTCTGCTCTCATATTTTCCCATCTTTTCCTCCATTTATATACAGAATTTTTTTTTCCGTTGTTTGTCTGGGTATTTCTCCACACCCCAACATTAGCTTGCCATGTTATGTGATAGGTGAGTTAGAAATGCTATTGACTTTGATGCCAACTTGCAGTAATTTTCACCGAACACAGAGATGCTCTATTATTAGGTCTATCTATTTCATTTTAAATCTTGGACAGCATGTTATACGGTATGTATGACTTGATATCTCAGAAGATATGACGGTGCACGTGAATATTGAAAGGCCGTGGAAAACATAGCTGCATACAGCATGGCTGCATACAGCATGTATGCAGCTATGTTGTTTCAAGACCTTTTGCTAAGCTATTCCTGAAGCTTTCAAATGGCGATCAAAACTTGATATCGCATTTTTATATTGTTGCTGTCAACCTGCACCATACAAAAGAAGAAGTGGACTGTCTTCTTTAAATGCTTGGAGAGAAAAGCAGAACTGGGTCGAGCAGAAACAAGAAGATGGACGTGTGTCCAAAGCTTGGAAGAAAAAGGGTGCCGTTAAAATTGATCCTGTGAAAGGAAGGAAGCTGTCTTTGTTAAAATAAGTCCGACTGGCAATTAGCAGACGTGGAAATTTAAACAGACAGGCCCATCACCGATTATCCTCTTGTTGTTAGCCTTTGAGGATACTGACCAAACTCAATTGCTGATAAATAATTCGAGTTCCCTTCCAAGAAGCAGATGGTGGTGTAATGGTTACAACATTAGCTCTGAGTTTGGGAGGTCAGTGGTTCAAATCCTGGCTGAGTCACACCATAATACTTTAATTTGAAAGCATCTGACAATGCAAATCCTGTCTGCATCTGCTTTGTATTCAGGCTTCTTCTTGTTCTTCTTCTGTATGGTAAACATGAGAAAGCTTTTTAAAAATCTACAATTTTTGGTGACCTTGACCTGTTACCTTTTGATCTAAAAAACAAAACAATTGGCTTCTAGCTTTTGATTGGTGAACCAACACAGTGACCCAATAATCAATATGCTAATTCTTAAAATTTCAGGTCAATTGAATGAAAATTGATTTTATGTGATGCTGACCTTTGACCTTTTGACCAAATTATTAATTTTGTCTTCTCCATGTTATCATAATAAAGCTTTGTTGAAAATTTGATCACAAAAGCTCAAATGGTAAATTCGAATATCAGGTGAATTGGATGAAAATTAGTGATTTTAGATGGAGCTGACTGACCATTGACCTTTTGACCTTTTAACAAAATGATTAACTTGTCTTCTCCACATTGTCATAATAAAGCTTTGTTGAAAATTTAATGACAAAAGCTCGAATGGTAAAAAAAAAAATTATGGCCCGGATAGACACAGACAGAGACACAGTCAGACGCACACACGCAAACACACAGAAGTGATTGCAAAACCCCGTCTTCTGCTGCATGGGGGATGGGCTAAAATGGTACTTGCTGCTTCCTTGCTTGATACTTATCATTTATAATGCTTGACTCTCACCACCCAATATCACCCTTGCCAAGAAACTGCTTCAGAAGCACCCATTCTCTGTAACGTGTACGTACAGTAAATCAAATCAACTCCCTTGCAAGATGCTTCAACACAGGAAGAGGCCATTAGGCCCAGCAAGACTTCATGATGGATGCCTATCTATGGTTGTTTGTCTGTGTTTTATCCTCTTATAAATGCTGTCTTAAGCAAGGAAGTAGCAGGTACCATTTTTAAAGTCATTGGTATGACTCTCCCAGGGGTCATACATTCGTTCAGACACAACCAGAGTCTGGGAGAAAATTGAGAATATCCTCCCAGTCTCGGAGCAGACAAACTAACCATTATGCCGCCGAATGTGGTGGCACCAAAATGACCAGTTGGAATTACTTTATGTTTTCCAGTTTGTCTGTGCTTTAATACAACTGGAAAAAAGACTTTATAAGTAATATATTGTGAAATCTGATTTGTTTACAGCCAAAATTTTTTACTTTTTGTTTGAAGGAAATTTGATAAAAATGGAAACATTTTACTCGGTTGCTTTTGAAAATAATTTCTTCAAATCGTTTTCTTGACATGTTGATTTTTCAGTGACTGCAACTGTCAAAAAACAATTTCTGAACCATACCTATCAAAAATTTTTTTTAAAGAAGAATCAATTGCCACATGCTGTTGTTGGTTTTGATGTAACACAAAGTACTAGTACTGCACAGTATATGGAAATTGACATCTGAAAGGTCACAATGCAACTGACTGATTTTCTATTATATTTCTACACGTCATCATTGGATGATCACATGACCTCGTTTTTGCACTTTTGCTGGAATTCCATGATATTTTGTGAAAGGAATGAAATTCTCTCCATAAATGAATCCTAGAAAAATCGAAAACTGCCTTTTGCACAATAAATCAAATTTTTGTCCCCATCTGTAACACCTGTATTTTTCTATCTGCCCTTTGGCTCATTTCACAGACAATTTCTTGCTGACGAGATGACAGGAAACCATTATTATTAACACAGCCCATGAAGCATAATGACAGGCCATGCATAATAGAGCTGCGGCAGTTTTGGGGATCACATGCCATCCGTGCTTCGTGCATCTTGCTTGCAACGATGGCAATGAAACGGCTTTTGTAACCGGTGGATAAGTTTTTGGGTACGTAGAATTACGGTTGCTTTAGAGTTGCAGCTGATCAGGTTTGATATCATTGGTGACAGATTTATTTACATCAATGTCAGTTCTGTCCTGTAAATGTTCAGGATATATTCAATAACATGTCATTAATTTAACAATGGAGAGGAAACGGTTGGCATTCTGCTTCAATTTAAGCAGATTCATTTCAGATTGCAATGGATTTCTAGGCAAAAAACAAACAAATAAATAAGTGAATTAGATGAATAATTTATTTGATTACTCTCAATTTCTGATTTCATTTGATTTTCAAACAGACTTTCCTGCATAATGTCCAACATGGAGAGCACCTCAGTTAATTGCATCTTGCTATTTGCCCCAGCAGGAGGTGCAAATCAGCAGCAACTGGATGCAGAACTGCAAAAGGAGATCCTCACTGTTTGGCCACATCTGTCACAGAAAACTGTCGACCTGCTGGTACCACCCCACAAATGTAGGTTTTCTGGCACAATTTACTCCCCCCCCCCGCCCCCAACCCAATCTCTCCCGACCCAGGCATTTACACAGTTCCACGTCTTATCATCACCAATGAGTGTACACTATTTCCAAGCATGTGCTATATATGGACACTTGACCCCTCCTTCCATTGCTTAGATCCTTCCTTTTCTGTAACATATCAGCTACTTGCTGTATATGTATGTACCACAACTTTGGCAGAGACAAATTATATATTTTTTTAAAACTAGAATGACAATCTTTGACGTCACGACGTCACCATTATGCCTCCACTCACATTATTTCACCATTATACATACTTGTACCAAATTTGATTTAAGTCCCTGAACCCAGATTTAAAATATTAAAATAATTCTGTCTGCCAGACCATGCATCTGATCATGTTGAAATTTAAAACATATATTCCACATGTGGACTAGATCATAACTGTGATGTTTCACATCGATTGATGAAGCGGTTCAAGAGAAAGATTTTTTTTTGAAAAGAATTTCGTTCAAACCAATTTGGCTGCCATGCAATGTTACCTATTAATTATTTGTGAACACCCTAGTATCCCCAAGGCTTGGGGAGCATGTAAGTGAAGTTTCCCCTCGATCTGTCAAGCTGTTCTGGCAAAGAAAATTTTTAAAACGTTTACTCTTCAAAAAATCATCGCTGCCAAACCATGTGTCCCATGACATCATAGGTGGAGAACTTTTTGTTCCTCATGGATAGGCAATCATATCTGTAATGTTTCGCTTTGATCTGTTCAGCCATTACAGAGAAGATTTTTGAAGGTTTTATGTAAAAAACAATATGGCTGATGAACCACATGACCGATGACGTCATCAAATTTTTTTTACCAATAACAATTTAGCCCTAGTTGACCCTCAAAATTTTTCACACTGATCGGATAAAGCATTTGACATATGCAATTATGATGTCATAAAAAAGCCATGTATGACATCAAAAAAATCACAATTATTTCCCTTTGGTTGACCTTCACATGTGCCAAGTTTCAATTTTTTCCATCGAGTGGTTTTGGAGATACAAACGTCCAACCTTTTTTCTTTTTTCCAACATTGCTGCCACACCACGTGAGCTATGACATCATCGTTATCACAAAAACATTTCACATGAGTAGTCGCATCTCTGGTGAAAATTTCGTGAAATTTCTATGGTGAAAAACAAAACCATGCCGCTCCGCTTCCATACAAACCTGCTTCGATTGGACACCTGACTCATGATGTCCTCTTTATCAATACAAATTCAGAACGGGTGGTCGATCACGTCTTTGGAGTTTCACATTGATCGGATAAGGTGTTTTCTCCAACATGGCTGTGAGACCATGTGACAGATGATGTTGAAATTTTCAACAAATATTCCCCATGCCGAGTCGATCAAATTAAAGAAAATATATATGTATATATTTCTCTGAAACCGCTTAGCCTTTTGATGGGAGTCTTTGCAGTGATGATCCACTGCTGTTGCCGCAAATATTTTATTTAACAATGACCTCATCAGTCACATGATGTGGCAGCCACGTTGGTTTTAAGGAAATAATTCAACAATTATTTCTCTGAAACCATTTAACTTATCAAAACTATACTTTGCAGTTATGATCCACTGTGCTTGCTGCATAAATTTGACTTTAAAATTACATAATCAGTCACGTGAAGCGGCAGCCACATTGGTTTCAAGGACAATATTAAAAAAAATTCTTATCCGGAAACCGCGATGGCGATCAATGCAAACTTTGCAGTTGTGATCCACTGCCCTTGCTCAATGTAATGCATCATGTTTTATATTGATCTATTAAGTGGTTTTGGAGATAAGGGGTTTTTTTCATTTTTGGTTTTGCAACTAACATGGCAGCCAAACCATGTGACCTATGACATTGAAAATTGGACTCTGCCCAGGATTGGGTAGCGGATTACGTGTGTGAAGTTTTGTTTTGATTGGATAAGATTCCTTTTCTATCCAATATGGCTGCCACACCACGTGACCTATGATATCGTCATTTCCATGCTGTATGCAGCTATGTTGTTAGATCATGTTTGGTAAATTTCGCTTCGATTGGATAAGCGGTTCGAGAGAAAACATTATTTAATATTTTTCTTCAATCCAATGTGACTGCCGAACCACTTGACTTATCGATTATTATTTTTTACCCGAGTATCCCTAACTCATGGTGAATAGGTCTGTGAAGTTTCCCCTCAATCTGCTGACGATTCAAATTTCTCCAACAATTAGCATAATGGGTTTGAGTGCGATAAAAAATTATATACAAATAAAAATGTTTTTGGTATGTCGCACAATGTATTGTTATAACCCTTGAATGGGAAATGTACTCAAATACAACATGATTATTACATCTATGTGCTTGAACATATATCTATTTTATATGTTCGATCCGTTTTTTGTTTTTGGAGTAAAGGTTTTGGAGTAAATCGAGGATAGCTGCCAGATCATGTGACCTATAAAATCATAGTTATCAAACCTTATTCAGCCTGACGAATCGATCATTTGTGTGCAGTTTCACTTCGATCTGCGAAGCGGTTTTGGAGAAGAAGATTTTTTTCCTCATATTTTTTTCCTTGAAAAAATATGGCTGCCAAACCATGTGATGGATGATGCCATAATTTTTTCTATGTTCAAATCTTTCCCTCGATGAACCACAGAAATTTTCATACTGATAGGATGCAGCATTCTACGTGTTGCATTTTCACCGGGATACCACTTTACCGATGACATCATAGTCAAATCATTCTTATTCCACATGCAGAGTAGTTGCCAGGTGCCAAGTTTCAATTTTTTCCAATGTACTTTTTAGGAGATACAGAGGTCCAAATTTCTCCCGTTTTTCTAACATGGCTGCCGTCCCCACGTTATCTATGACATCATAATTATCATTTAAAAATTCTGCATGAGTATTCGCATCTATGGTGAAACTGTACTGTCAATCGGATAAGCATTTGCTGAGAAAACAGAGAAAATCGGCATGGATGTACAGAGGGACGGACAACCCGAAAACAATGCCACCGGCGACTTCGTCACCGGAGGCATAAAAAAGAAACACTTCCTTGACTTGCAGAAAGAGGCAAAAATATGGCCTGGCATTTACCCAGTATTTAACCTGGAGTGAAAAGCAGCATTTGTGTGCACAGCTGGATGATTGGAAATATTTGCTGTACTATTTTCAAAATGTGAAATAGCACATGATATGGGAACCTTTGGGGTTGACAGGATATCCTGGAGGTGTGCACACTCACGTCTGAATCTTGTCTCGGTTTGAATCCCAACCCAGCTAAAAACTGTTATCCAGGTGTTTCACAGGCAGGGTGATCAATTGATGTGTGTACTCTCCCTCGGATGGACGTTATGCTGGCAGATGGGACGCCAGTTTTAGTTGGTGGATGTTAAAGATCCCACTGTATCCTCCGGGAAGAGTTGGCGAGCTATCGCCGGCACTGTTGCCAAATTCTAAATTTCTGCCCTAACTTCTGCTGGGAGAGGCATGGCAAACCTCCCAGCATGACCCTTGACCAATAAACTGCTTTGACAGAACCAATGTTCTGTATCACAGGGTATGGTAGATTGGATCGGATGGTTCCTTCACCTTAATGTTGAGGGTTAAGGTTAACTGAACAAATTTATTGAATAACACAACAGTTCATGCTACGATGACGTAGGAACAGATTTTGATGTTTGGATCTTTTTCCTGTCTAGCAACTGATCTGACTGTGGGAAAGGTGTATGCCTCACTCATGATATTCGACTATTACAAGCTGAGCAAGGCCCGGCAGAAGCAAGATTCACCGCAAGGACAGCAGGTAGGCATTTCCCTGCTCAGTATTTCGACACAATGCCCTGGACTTTGGCCGATTTGTCGCATAACACCATTTATCTTATTGTGGAAAAATAAATAAATCATCCGATGTGACCAATCACATTTCACATTTTTAAACACAGGTGGAAGCATATATGTCAACGTGATAAACTAACAAATCGTTGAACCCCAAATGCATCAGACCAACATTTCAAGTCAATGAAGGTGGTGTACTGGTCTACAATTATCCAGCTGGATTGGCTTAGTATCTTGTACAAATGCAAGACATGATGTCATCCACAGAATATCTTCGGTAATGGAAAAGTAGATATACACTTTAACACTGCCCATGTAAACAGATAATGATTAGATGTTTTGAGATGAAATTGCTGTCATCCAATAGATTTACTTAACAGGAAGTGGTTTTGAGTGATTTGTCTGATTTTATACATTTGCCTTGGCCACAGCAGCCTCTGGTTATCACTCCAATTTAACATTTTGACATGTTTGACCATTGATTGCATCAAGACTGTTCCACAACCACCATCCTGTTTGATGCAATGCTCATCATCATGCTTACAATTTGTTGAAGCTATGTCACATAACATTTGTACTGCCACCTCTCAAGTGTATTCTGTAGTTGATTTGAAGGTAAATTTCATTCTTTTCACTTGAAATTCCTGAGCACTTCTGAGCCATCGATGATTGGACATTTAAGAGAATACAAATTCTCGTGGCATGACATAGAAATCCAAATATGTTTTGTGGATCAGCAATTGAGGATCATTCCTTATTTAAATAAGTAGCAAAAGTATCTGTCCCCAGTTACGGGAAAGTTTAAGTTAATCGATCAATTTAAATTATTTCATAGACTTTAATAAAGGATAATTCTGTTACACTCTTGGTTTCACTCAGAGCCAAAGCTCTGAATTACTTATACCACCCAATGCAAAATAGTGGCACAACATTGGGCAGCAGAGGTTGGATTTGTCTAAAAAGAGGGCAAAATATAGCTATTTTGAATTGTGTTACTCCATGAAGATCTATTTAAAATCTACTTTAATCCAGATGTTAATGTCGATTTTAAAGATTAGTGAAAGGGCTAATAACGTGATTGACTATATTGCATCAAGAAAAGTGAAATAAAAATGCAAAATATCCAATCAGCAACTTTTCAAACGCAGTGCGGGAAGCGGCCACTGCAAACGGGAGACAGACAACCACATGGACAGACAGCACAGTTCACAATATATAAGACTAGCAAGGGTGCCTGACATTGCCCAGTTTTACCAGGTCAATTTTTTTGGATGGGGTCTCAAACACTTCCCGATACCCACCAAGGAATGGGGTCAGGCATCATTTACTATTCCCTTTCACGTAGCTACAAAAGCATAGGCACGTTAGAGCGAATTTAAAATGGACCGTCACGGTTGCCTGTCCGACTCACAATCCCGTGATATTTGCGAAAACCCCATGGAATTACAACTGTCAAGTGACCATAGGACTTGAAACCAAGAGATCACAAAATCAATTTCACACATGGAGAAATGTACTGCACTGTACATGGTGGATACAAAGTCCCATCCCCCCCCCCCAATCATCATCTACCCTGATACGTTTCATATTCAAATATATGTTCCTGTTAATGTTAATAAAATTTGGTTCTTATAACAATAAAAGTCTTGTTTATTCATAGTTTACATTTATACCTCTTATGTGTTCATTGTATTCATTTATCAGGTTCTGTGGAGGGGGTATAAAAGGGACTTTGTAAACACCCATTAGATTATTGGCTCAGAGGCATTGTAAAGGTGTTACCTTAGATGTGGAATTTGATGTTATTCATCAAATAGATGCTCATGAATGTGCCATTGATGTTTCTAGGTTAAGTTTGACCCCGATCTAAAATATGGTGCCATTCAGGAAGGAAAAGATGCACCGCCAAATTTGACCGCTTCCAGAAGGTTTATTTGCATTTAAATGTCTGGTAATTGTTTTGTATTTATTTATATGTATGTGTACAAGAATATAACTGTCATTAATAAAAAAAATTAGGCTTTAGCACTATCCAGTGATTAAAATAATAATAAAGATAAATTTTTTTAAATCCCCAAAAATCGAACTTTTTTTGTCAAATCTTTCAAATTTTGTTTTGCCTAAAATGCTCAAGACCAACATTTCAAATTGTTGAAATGTTGAAAATCACTCACTGATGAGTGACAAGTGACTCACTGACAACAACTTTCAAGTTGTTGAAATGTTGAAAAACACTCACTGACGAAACTCTGAAAGTTTGATGAAGATCAGTTCAGCCATCTCTGAGAAAAAAAGGTGACACAGACAGACACACAGACACAGACATACGGCTCTCTTATAGCACAATATAAATAATCATTTAAACGTATACTGTGAGTTTTTTTAAAGTGTGATGTCAAATTATTTGTTTATAATATTGTTCAGTTGTTATATTATTGATTGACATGATGGCCTTTGTCTTGTCTGCGATCGATTTCAGACCAACTGTAAACTTTTTATTTGGTGCTTCACAGGCCAGACATTTTTTCATAAAGTGCACTGTCCCTCATTTGGATGTTAAGCTGGGTGTTCCTGCTGATAGTATTAGGTGGTTGACATTGAAGATTTCAGGGTGGCGTGTTATCACTGTCATCCTGAACAAACTCCAAAACCTGCCATCCTCTGTTGAACATCATGTCTGGCGAGCCGGTTCACACAAGATGGGTTAAAACCTATTCCAACTGATCGGACAAGAAGATTGGAATAATTGGGGCTGTTAAAGAAACAATAGCAGCAATAGTACATTGTTTATATATTATACAGGTTAAATTTCACACCCTTTTAATGATAAATAACCCTGTTAAAAAAAGAAGACATAATTAGTGGCCAAAATTAACAATAGAAAAGGTTTGGAATCTTAGTGATCATGTAATTTACAGGGTTCACACGGTCCTTGAAACTCCTTGAAATTCCTTGAATAATGAAAGCATTTTCCTGCACTGGAAAGTCCTGAAAACTTGTCCAAGGCCTTGAAACTCCTGCGAAATTGCACAAATATAAATAATATAATCTGCCAGGCCCTGGTCGGAATTGTTAATTCTGCCATAAGAGAACACAAGAGACTGTTATCAATTTAACCTACTCCAGGGATTTACCATGAAAGCCAGCACAGAAGCCAGCTAATCCGAATCCCCTGTCAATGGATTAATCACATGGTGTTAATTTAGTTGCTAAATTATTCCCGAGTTAATCCCTTCTAATGTTCTTCTATTCTCTGACTCTAATTATGTGTTAATGGCCTTTATCCATTCAAACCAAAAATACTTGACCCCTGGGTAAAGCCGACCATGGTGGAGTCCCCAGAGACTTCACTATGGTCGGCTTTACACAAATACAGTAATTATAAATCAGTGGGGCTGCTGTGGTGCAGGTGGTAAATGAGACATGCAGCCCAGCCAGCGCGTACAGTAAAGGTAGTCCTCTGCTTCCTCACTCATACAAACAATAAAATTTATAACTACGTTTCGGTCTTTCATACGTTGATCCATTCATATGGATCATATAATTAATTACCCATTCACACCATAATTCATAGCTCGTTCACATGGGCTTTGCTTCAGCACTTTTCCGACATTTCTCACACCATTCTGTCCACGGGGTTCTTTAACGGCACAACAGACACCGGTGGGTGCTCGCCCTTCTTCACCATAAACCCCTCTAACTAGCTCATTGTCCCTCTTTATCCCCTACACTACTCTACACTTGTTCCATTTACTCGAATATATTAATTTTTGATTTTAAAAGTACATTTACTTCTGATTTTATGTGAAAAATAGGGTTAAATTTGTGTTCGGGAACAAATTTGCATGTATTTAAAGGGGATTTATTGTTCCTGCTTACGAACACATTTTCAAGAACACACCGTGTTCGGAAACTCGGGAATGCCTGTAGTGTACTGCACTCCACATCAACACTGCATTCTCTGGAAGCAATCTATGGAATCATGAAATCCACAAAGCCTGTAACAAGTGTGTATGACCACTCTCAGCAGAGCCAGAAAATAACATCTGACCAACCTCAAGATTGAACTTTCAAACTTGCCTCCCTCCTCTAATATCTGGCGGCACCTCATTAAGTCTGTCTCTGGAGTATGCTCCACTCCATCCTATCCCTCACTTCAAATGGCACCACAGCAGATTCCGCTCGAAAATTGCATTTTTCAATTTCAAAAACAAAACCATGTCACATCTCATCTCTGCCAACAGAAAACAAATTCATAATATTGATTTTGGGTGAATAAGTGTGTGTATTAGTAAAATTAATGCTGGGTTGTTCAGAGTAAACAAAATGTTTCTGGAATACAGTTGGAAAAAAATGCAAGTATTGACTGTCAATATACTGTGTTACTGTGCTGTAGCATATCTAATTTATTGCTCAGCCACCATCAGTGAAGCGACGGTTTAAATGTTAGTGTCAGTGAAATTAGCCAGCATCTGAGAGAGATCACATCTGAAGCACTTGTGAGCCTTCATACATTTACTATGCCTGGTGTTGGCTTAATGGTGAGGGAGGTGTTCATGTGATCCTAGCATCCTGAGTTCAAATCCCACTCAGCTGTTAATTAATTCCAGGTGGGGTTGACTCTGCCTGTCATCCTTCTGTGGTCGGCAAAATGAGTGCCAGCTTGGTGGTATCCTGTGTCGGAGTGGTGACCCATCCAGGATTGTGCCCAATAGCCAAGCAGCACCAACGCTCTGCACAGAGTATGGTCCCAATGGATGGATGGTGGATGGATACATTTACTGAATGTCAGCACTTTGAAAGTATAAAGGGAAAACGAAAGCAATAATGATTATGGTGAATTCACAAACCGACATTTCAGCATTCTCTGAGCTTGGAGTGTCATGGACTGTAAACTGAAGAATTGTTGCAGAACTGGAAAATTTCATACGTAATCTACATAGGTGCTAAGACTGTGTTGACACTAACCAGGTTCAGTACAAATGCTTTAGGGCTAGTAAGTTCATTGATACCTTACTGCCTCAAAATCTGGACAGTTTCAAGCCTTATGATTTGTGAGCCAACTACCAGGCCAAGATTTACAGGTACTGTATGCAGTGGCACATTTCAAAACCATCTCCAAAAACACATGATAGACATGTGACTCAGAGTGACTTGTAGGCAACTGACTCAGAGCTGACCATCAATTGGAGTACAATGCCCATTGTTCCTGAGGTTGTTGAACAATATGTTCATTTTAGCAGCAACAAAAAAATCTGTGCATTACAGTAACAGTGATTCTTGCCATAAAGCAGCTCCACTGACGTGTGCAAATCTTGGTGACACTGAACTTTGCTGTGATAACAGCAACAGTTGCTGCAATCGTGATGATGATTCATTATATCTTGTACTTGCTGTACCATGATGTTGAAAAGATGAACTATAGTCTTTTTATTGTTTAACCTTCTTGCTGGAGATGATTATATTCATTACTCTTATTGAACTCCAAATGGTCGGTGTTTATGAAGATTGTGAGCTGTACTAAACAATATTATATTGACAGGTTGTAATATTGTAAACCTTGTAACACTGGACAGTGCATGTCAATACTGTTTTAATAAACCCTGTTTTCAGTGTATAATGCAACATCTGTGCAGATGCTGAATCACAGTGACCGGGGCTGATGACCAGACAACTTTTTGTTCAGTTTTCTCCATAGCTAACAAATATTTTCAAGATTGCATTGTTTTTTCTTTCCAACGATGGCAAGGACTACTTTGTCATATTTTCATTTCCACTTCTTACCCTGAAGCATTTTGGTATTTATAAGGCTTTTTTATATGCTATGGAACATAGTCTAGAAAGGTATCACCAGGTATAGCCATCTTCCCTGAACCATATAGCTTGAGTCGAATAGATTTTTTTTTTCTCATTCACAATGATCTTTTCGTGAAAGGCTGGGTGAGGCCAAGGGAGGACATTTCATTCCCCTTGTTATCTCTCCCAAGCACACCAGCTGATAAAACAGGCAGTGGCTTTGTTGACCCCTGAGGTTATTTCTGTCTAGGGGGCCATGATGGAGGCAAATGGCTGTATTCTGAGCTTCAAGTTCTGCAATGGCTAGCATGAAGGACATCGACTGAAGTCACTTATTGGCACATATAAAATCAATGTATCACCCCCCTCTGCAATGCCTGTAACACCCCTGATTGCGAATAACAATAGCCTCACCATTGACATTGTTTCGCTCGGTGTATTGATTCCATGTATATATTTGATGCCATGACAATGCTTTGAATTCCTTTGACTTCTGATTCCTTTTGGTGCCTTTAGGTTCTTTTTCATGATTAGATGGACATTTTCCAGCCTATTCTTCCCAGATATCCATGTCCTCCTAATTGTTCTAATTCTCTTTCAACCATGCGTTACTTCCTCCCACATGTACCCAAGGCTAACTCCACACTTCCACTTATAAAAATTAATGAAACCTACTTACTCAGTCAATGTCTTTTCATATCTTCGTCTTCATCTTTAACAGCCACAATTATTCCCACGTTCTTGTGGGGTTGATCAGGGGAAGTTTGGTGCAAGTATTTTTATGAAACGGCTGATAAGGTCTGATGTTCGACTACAATTCCGGCAGGAATTTTGAAATTTGGCCGTGGTGCCGGTGATAGCTCGCCAACTCATCACGAAGGACACTGTGGAATCTTTAACATCCACCAGCTAATGCCAGTAGACGGGACACCCGTTTTACGTCCATCCGAGGGGCGGCACACACATTGATTAATCATCCTGCCTGTGAAACATCTGGATGACAGTTTAGAGCCACGTTTGGATTCTAGCCCAGGCTGGACAGCTTTGAGGCGAGTGTGTACCTGTAGGCCATCCCGCCAGCCCAAATAATGTTAACAATACAGAATTTATATGCGTTGTTTGTTGTGAAATTTAGTGGGAAAATGATCCAATTGTATAATGTTTGCTGAAGATTTGCTTCAGTTGATTCAAGATTGTGGTGTTTCTTTTTATGTTTTCATCATGTGAAAAATGGGAAATGGGAATTTATCAGAGTTCTCTGCTCCCTCCCGCCCTCTCCCCCATGCACCCCCACAGACACGGGTGCCTTCTTTGTTCCAGCGAATTATTGCAGGCTCAGTGTCTTCACCTCCAGACACAACCACACCTGGTACTGTGCCTTCTGTGCGCTTCCAGGACGTTGAGGACTCATGCCAGGCCAACGCTGTAGTACAGTAAGCTGACTATAAACTGTTTGTCATCTTCTCATACAAATTTCACACATATTCGGGATTCTATGCCAGAACCATAGAGGACATTGACCAGCTGACTGATGTATCGAAATTCTTCTGGTTTTTTTTTTCTCATTGCCTGGATTCCTTAACTTATATACAAGCAAATACAACCCGTCACTTTGCTGACAAAAAATATTGATTGGGAGGTGGGGGGGTTGGGGGGGGGAGAGAGAAAGAGGGTGGGAGGAAGAGAGAAGGGAGGGAGAGAAAGAGGGGGGTGGGAGAGAGAGGAGGGGGAGCAAGGAGGGTGAAGGGAAGGCAGCATGAGGGGAGGGAAGGGAAGACAGCATGCCATGGCGAAACATGGCGAAATACCAGAACATGCCCAACAGGGGCAAAAAAGAATTCCCTCCAAAAAACGCGTATTTCTCGGAAGTAGGAATTCGATTCTGGTTCATGATTCGACTCCTTTTGATTCCATGGTTGGAATCAAGTACTTTGCGATGTATTCACCCACCACTGCTGAGCACTCAAGTAAGCACTCCAACAAAATGGTTGATAAGGAACGGCAAGTTTGGCAAGCGATTAGCGACCAGTTATACAAAACACCACCTGGAGACACCCGGACTGTCAATCAATGTGCAAATTGGACAAATGAACACTTTTTAGCTGTGAGAACTGCTGCTAAGATCAATTCCACAGTTTAACTTTTGAAATTTGGCTCAGGTTAAGATATTATTGATCTTATTTATTGAATGTGCGGAAATTAAATAAAGACACAAACACTGGCGTCTACAGGCGTTTATAAGCAATGTATCCAGCCATTTGTAGTCCAAGGCAATCCGTTTTTGAGCTGAGCAGCCAAAATGGCCGATTAAGACCCCGATCTGAGCGAGCTGAATGCAGATTGACCAAAGGCTGCCTGTTTCTGGTTTTACCATTAATAATCCTCAAAACGGGTGTTTAAACTTACTCGAACACCAAGTCTTCATTCATGAATTCCTTTGGAGTTCCCTTAGTATGCATGCAAAGTTTCAGGCTACTAGGTTTCATGGTTTTGGAGTTATGTAGGTTACACACACACACACACACACACACACACACACACACACACACACACACACACACACACACACACACACACACACACACACACACACACACAGACACACACACACCCACACACACACACACACACACACACACACACACACACACACACACACACACATACACACACACACTGAGATTTCTTGTTATAGATAGGCATGACTGATCTCTGAAAATACATTAGACTCAGTATGACAAATTTATCCATCTTCCCAGACTCGTCAATAAAGTGAAAAGTCTCTTGTACCATGTTGTTGTTCTCTTCATATTCCCTTGATAAGGGGGGTGAGGTCTGATGGCACCAAGCTTCTGCCGTGCCTTAAGCGCGGTACTCCTCCACCTTCCCCTGTCCTCAGCCAACTCCCTCCATTTTCCAACCACCCTACCTTATGGATGTCCCTCCACACACAATCCTCCCATTTCAACTGTGATCTACCTCTTTTCCTCCTTCCTTGCTCCCTTAATCTATATGCTCTCTTTGCCATTCTCTCTTCCCTCATCCACACCAAGTGTCCAGCCCATCTCAGCTGGCATTTTACCAATCTCCTCATAAAGCTCATCTGCACACCAATCTCCTCCTTCAGTTCATCCATCCTCCTATCTAGCTTCTTCACTCCCACAATCCTCCTGACATAATTGTTCTCGCAAACCTGCAGCCTCTGTTGTAATCTCACTGTCGGTGTCACCGGCCGTAAAGGAAGGCTGACGTTACACATGACATCAGAACCTTCCCTTTCATGTTTCTTGATATCTTTCTGTCTGCCGTTACTCCCTCCACCCTCCTCCACACATTCATGCCCACCTGAATTCTCCTCTGCACCTCTGCCTCAAACTTACCATCCCCAGTTGCTGTTCCTCCCAGAGACTCAAACCTATTTCCCTGCCTGGTCTCCTTCCCCTCTAACCTGATATTATTTTCTTTTTCTGCTGCCTGACACACATCACCTCAGTCTCCTCCATACTCATCTTAATCCCATGCCTCCCAAATGCCTCCTTCCATTCCCCCAGTACCTCCTGCATCTCTCGCCCACGCTCCTCCACAGCAGCCAGAACGTCTGCATACAACATTCTCCCCACACTACCCCTCAAGCTCACCTTCCTGCTTACCATCTCCATCACCATGATTAACCTGAGTGGGCTGAGAGAGCTTCCCTGTCTCAAACCAATATTCACACTGAATTCCTCAGACATCCCAGGACCAACCAAAACTCTTCCCTTTGTTCCTTTGTGCATGCCTTCCATCAACCTGACTTCTGCTTCTGACACTCCCATCCATCTCAGTGTCACCATCACCATCTCTCTCAGGACAGTGTTGTATGCCTTCTCCAGGTCCACAAATCCAATGCCATCCCGCCTTACACCTCCAACCTCTTCTCCACCAGCTGTGTCAGGGCAAACATCCCATCTGTCATCCCCCGACCCTTTCTAAATCTTTGCTGCTCTTCTCTGATCTCCATCTCTGCACTCTTCCTTATTCTCCCATCCAGAATCCTGTCCAGCACCTTCATTACATGACTGAGGAGCATAATGCTCCTGTACTTCCCCGGATCTTGAACATCACTTCTTCCCTTCCATGTCAGCACAATTAACCCTGTCTTCCAATCCTCCAGAATTGAACCCTTGCTCATACCTATATTCGACAGCCTCTTCATCCAACTAACTCTAACTTCTAGCACTGCAATTGTCATCTCTGTACACACCTCATCAATGTCTGGAACTCTTCCCTTCTTCATCCTCTTCAATGCTGTCTGCACTTCCTCCTCTGTGAGCTCCACCAACTCCCCTTTCCCCTCTACATAACACAGCAGCTCGAGCTCACGGTTTCTTCCTTCCGGGTTCAACATCTATTTGAAATATACTTCCCACACGTTCAATACCGCCCCCTCTCTGTCACTCGCCTCCCGCCACTATCCTTAATCCCTGACCCCCCCCCCATGTCCTTTCCATCTTCATCCCTGTCACGAGCCAATTTATACATCATATCCCCCCCACATCCTCTTCCAACTTGTTGTACACCTCCTCTTCCATATCATTCCTCACCTTATCTACAGCTCTCATTGCTGCTTTCTTCTTCTGTCCATACAGGTGCAGCAACCCTGCATCCAGCTGCCTCCCATAGCCATGATCTTCTTTATCCTCTTCCGAACCTCCTTCTTTTAAAACTGCCTTCGCTACCTTCTACATCCACCATACCTGGTTTCTATCCCTCAATGATGCACCCTTTCCTGATGTCCTTCCACACAAAACTTCTGCAATTCTCATAAATGCCTCTCCATACTTCTTCCACTCCTCCAACAAACCTTCAGCTTCTTTGCTAAGTTACTCATACCTTGCCCTCAACCTCTCCTTTTACTGTATGAGGACATTTCTCCAACACTTCCCCCACCTAATAATCTTCCAATCCTTGCTCTTAACCTCCCTCCTTTTCTTCAACCGCACAACAAACATCACAAGCTTGTGCTGAGTGGTAACATGCTCTCCCACCACTGCCTTACACTCCTTAACCCTCCACAACTGTCACTTCCTTACCACCACCAAATCCAATTTTGTTCCATGTTGTCCACTCCTCGAGGTAATCTCTTGGCTCTCCCACTTTTGAAAGAATGAACCAGCTATGACCATCCCATTCTTCACCACCAGCTCTATCAGCTCTCAACCCTCTCTATTCCTCGCCACCCCCCCCCCCAAATTTACCAACAGATTCCTTTTCACCCGGCAGTGCTACTCCCACATGTGCGTTAAAGTCCCCCGCAATGCACAGCATCATCTCCAGCTCAACCATTCCCATCATACTCTCCAGAGCATCCCTGAATTCCTGCTTCTCTGCCCCAGTCCTTCCCGTATGTGGCCCATATACCGACATAACACACACCATTTGCCTCTGTATCACCACCCGTGCCATAACTATCGGTCCCTCCCATCTTTCCACTTTGATCACCTGCTTACTGATCTCTTCCGATACTATTACTTCATTTATTTATTTCCGCCATTACACGCCATTACTCCTTCCATCCCCACCTGCATGGAACAGCTTGTATCCTCCTACCAACCTCCTCACCCTGTCCCCTTTTCCATCTGCTCTCCTGCATGCACAACACTTCCAAACTCCTTCTCTGCATCATCTCCACCACCTTGACTCCTCTCCCCACATTAATCCCACATTCAAACTACTGAGCTGGACCTAACTTCTGAACCATTGCTCATCTGGCAGAGCTAGTACCTTGGATAATTTGGGACGTTTATCATGACGACAAATAAAACGAGAAGAAAGTCCATGACACACTATCTGCAAATCACTATGCTTCCCACCGAAAGCAAAATTGAAAGATGGCATAAAGTTCCACCAGGAATGACCCAATATCAAATTTTGAGTTAATATTTTTCCAATTTTGACCTCTGTGACCCTAAGTCCCCACCCCTAGGTCATGAACAAGGGGTTAAACCCCAAAAATCGGTACCTGTTTCATGCGTCCCCCAATGTTGATTGCATATCCAACGTTTCATTTAAAATATTTTAAAATGTGCCTGCAGTTGCATTTTTGTGTTTTCACCATTTGCCCCTACCCCAGGAGACGTATGCAAAAATTATACTTCTCTTGCACCTTCTTGCCATGTGGTGATCATAACTATCAAGTTTTGTGAATTTCTGCCCAGCTGTTTGGGAGCAGATAGCATCATTGATGGACAGACAGTTAGACAGATGGAGCATATTTCAAAAAGTGTGGGGATAAAAATGACAGCTCCCCTCTGCCCCCACCCCTTGCCCCATACCGCACGCCATTTTTCCACTCATCCCCTTCCGATATAGTTTACCTCTCTCTTGTGAAAATATCAATTTTTCCTCATCAAATTACCAGCAAAAATCACTGACACAACATATTGTGTAGATGGGATTGGGAAAGTTCAACAAAAACATGAATTCAATGTAAAACTAAAGAGGAAGACAAGTGGAAGATTAAGTATATGAACGACCACTCACTCCTACAAGGAGTACAAAGAGATTGCGCAAGCTTGCACAATGAAAACTAGGGAGGAAAATGAGACTTTTGAAATGATGTATGATTGCTAATGATGCCTTTCGCACATACGCTGTGTGTGCGTTTTCAGTGACCCTGTTCTGCTCGCTGGGCACTTTTAAACTGCCGTTACTAGTGTGAAATCTGCAATTCAAATCGTCTTTTAAACATAATTTTCAGCATTTAGATGAAGAGTGGAAATTTCATGATGGTTAACCATAATTGTTCTGTTCCTAAATGCAAATCGGACTCACAGAAATTAAGATATTACGAGAAATATCCATGGATGAGGAGTGCTCGGCTCGTAACATTTCCTGTTGGTACAAGTGAGCAGCAGTGGGTATAACGCGTGCGTGCGCGTGCACACACACACACACATGTATATTTTCAGATGAAGCTATATTTTCTATATTTTCTATATAAAAGCTATATTTTCAGATGAAGCCTTGGAAAAGTTTTTCGGCCAAGCCAGGCAAAGAAGCGGTGGAAACTTCTACATTGACGTAGTTGACATTATGGCTGCAGCTAAAATTGTAAATTTGCAAACGCTCATTAAGCATGACATTATGCCTGAATCTAGTTCTCGTGTGATTGATTGCGACAAGAACTGTACAACTTCCATAAATCCAGATGAGCGAAGTGAACTCATTGACAAGATTACTCCTCAAGACACTCAAGATCTCTTGGGGTCCGATGATGCCCTAAAGCATAAAGTAGTTTATTTGGCCGGACACCTTGTTCATAAATATGGCGATAGCACGAGTATGGAGGAGATCATTGATGATGAAGATGGTAACGAGGTGTCATCTGAGTTTCTAGATAATTTGAATAGAGGTGGATTGAGTGTGGCGACTATGTCAACCGTCTTTTTTGTACATAATGCCTATAATTTGTATGACAAGACTAAAATGCGATGCCAATTTCATTTTGCTGAGCTGTTATCCTCTGTAGATGCACTTTTAGCTAGTAGTAATGCTGCATGTACTACTTTAGCTAACATTCTATTGAAAGCTCATGTCCTCAATGTAAGTGACAAAGAAAAAGCTTTGGGATGCCTCAGGAGGCAATAAAAGCTCTTCAACTAGTGATAGACATAGACATAGTTGTAATAGGCATAGTGTTGTGACATGCATATAATGTTTATATTTTATGATATATTACAATAAATATCAAAGTTTGACAGCTCAACACACTTGCATCTTATTACAATCAGCCATCTCTCACCGTTTATGAGTTGGACACAAAAACGGGCAAAAAATACCAAAATTCAGTAATTCGACCTTGAAATATGACCTTTTGACCTTGAAGATGACCTCAGGTGGTGTTGAAAATGACACTATTGAACTCGCCGTCCTCAAAAACATCTATATGGATCCCGAGATCGTGTCTCTAGCACTTCAAGAAGTCATTTTAGCCCCGGACTCAAGTTCATCCTTCAGACTCAAGTTACAAACCCTGAGCATGGGAGGTTCCAGTCCTTCTCTATAGGAGTCTATGATATATATATATATATATATATATATATATATATATATATATATATATATATATATATATATATATATATATATATATATATATATATACAGTGGGGAGAACAAGTATTTGATACACTGCTGATTTTGCAGGTTTTCCCACTTACAAAGCACGTAGAGGTCTGTAATTTTTATCTTAGGTACACTTCAACTGTGAAAGACGGAACCTGAAACAAAAATCCTGAAAATCACATTGTATGATTTTTAAATAATTAATTTGCATTTTATTGCATGAAATAAGTATTTGATCACCTACCAACCAGAAAGAATTCCGGCTCTCACAGACCTGTTGGTTTTATCTTTAAGAAGTCCTCCCATTCTCCACTCATTACTTGTATTAACTGCACCTGTTTGAACTCGTTATCTGCATAAAAGACAGCTGTCCACACTCAATCAATCAGACTCCAACCTCTCCACAATGGGCAAGACCAGAGACCTGTCTAAGGACATCAGGGACAAAATTGTAGACTTGCACAAGGCTGGGATGGGCTACAGGACAATAGGCAAGCAGCTTGGTGAGAAGGCAACAACGGTTGGCGCAATTATTAGAAAATGGAAGAAGTTCAAGATAAGTCAATCTCCCTCGATCTGGGGCTCCATGCAAGATCTCACCTCATGGAGCCTCAATGATCATGAGAAAGGTGAGGGATCAGCCCAGAACCACACGGCAGGACCTGGTCAATGACCTGAAGAGAACTGGGACCACAGTATCAAAGAAAATCATAAGTAACACACTACGCCGTCATGGATTAAAATCCTGCAGCGCACGCAAGGTCCCTCTGCTCAAGCCAGCACATGTCCAGGCCCGTCTGAAGTTTGCCAATGACCATCTGGATGATCCAGAGGAGGAATGGGAGAAGGTCATGTGGTCTGAGGAGACCAAAATAGAGCTTTTTGGTTCAAACTCCACTCGCCGTGTTTGGAGGAAAAAGAAGGATAAGTACAACCCCAAGAACACCATCCCAACCGTGAAGCATGGAGGTGGAAACATCATTCTTTGGGGATGCTTTTCTACAAAGGGGACAGGATGACTGCACCGTATTGAGGGGAGGATGGATGGGGCCATGTATCGTGAGATCTTGGCGAACAACCTCCTTCCCTCAACAAGAGCATTGAAGATGGGGCGTGGCTGGGTCTTGCAGCATGACAACGACCCAAAACACACAGCCAGGGCAACTAAGGAGTGGCTCCGTAAGAAGCATCTCAAGGTCCTGGAGTGGCCTAGCCAGTCTCCAGACCTGAACCCAATAGAAAATCTTTGGAGGGAGCTGAAAGTCTGCGTTGCCTAGCGACATCCCCGAAACCTGAAGGATCTGGAGAAGATCTGTATGAGGAGTGGGCCAAAATCCCTGCTGCAGTCTGTGCAAACTTGGTTAAGAACTACAGGAAACGTCTAATCTCTGTAATTGCAAAAAAGGTTTCTGTACCAAATATTAAGTTCTGTTTTTCTGATGAATCAAATACTTATTTCATGCAATAAAATGCAAATTAATTATTTAAAAATCATACAATGTGATTTTCAGGATTTTTGTTTTAGATTCTGTCTTTCACAGTTGAAGTGTACCTATGATAAAAATTACAGACCTCTATGTGCTTTGTAAGTGGGAAAACCTGCAAAATCGGCAGTGTATCAAATACTTGTTCTCCCCACTGTATATATATATATATATATATATATATATATATATATATATATATATATATATATATATATATATATATATATATATATATATATATATATATATATATATATATATATATATATATATATTGTTACGGATCTGGAAACCATTTGCATTCAACATACAGATGTCCCAAAAGTCAGTTATGTCGTTAAGTATGTGTGTAGTCAGATCCCATTCCTTTTGTCCAGTGGGAGAATCAAAGGCGTGCGTTGCAATTTATTTCAGTTAGGTTGTTACATCCAACAAGCCATCCAACAACCATCCCATCTGCATGACCCCTCGGCCCATCACGATCCACACACACACACACACACACACACACACACACACACACACACACACACACACACACACACACACACACACACACACACACGGACACTTCTCCTTTTACCAATAGATGCAAAAATCTAGTATAATTACCTTCGCGAGAGGAGAGGTTATTGCAGTTGGGTCCATTTGTTTATTTGTCTGTTTGTCCACCCAGAACATGCAAACATAGACCACAATTTCTACACGTTATCCCTTTTTCAACCGAGTACCTCTATAAAGTATGTACAATTAGAGTGTGACTGCATTTGTAAAGTATGAATGGTACAATTATAATGTGAGTACTTCAATATAATAGTACTGCAAAACCACACAAACACCACACAAAACAAGTCCTAGCAAGGGTCTGAAATCCTTAATTACTCTTTATAGTTTCTCTTGTGGCCCGAGAACTAAACAAAGATATCTAATATATAAAGCTCTTTCTAACGACTGACTCATTGATTGACTGACTGACTCACTGACTCATTGATATTAAAGATCGGGACCTTCCGGGTTACATTGAAAGCTGAAATTTTGTGTGTCGATGGATATCGAAGCCGACACACCGGAAAAATATCACAGAACTGTGGGAAAGAATCCGTTAATGAAAATATAAATAAATGAAAAGAAATAAATGAACAAAAAATAAATGAAAAAAAATGCAGGTGAGCGACCCAAGACAATGGGGAAGCACGGTAATTTTCCGTGCCAATGGACATCGAAGCCGATACATCAGGAAAAATTACATAACCATCATAAAGCATCCATAAATGAAAATATAAATAAATGGAAAAAAAAAAAGAATAACTAAATGAAAATCAAATGCAGGTGAGTGACCCGGGACAATAGGGAAGCACTTACACAATACAGTGGGAAGTTCATGTACTTACACAATGTGTAAGCATACCCCACCAGTATATTTATAATGACCCTCAGAGCCCATACAGCTCCCATTCACACCTCTCACCCCCCCCACCTCCCTAACATGATTAATAGTAAATATCATCATTTTAAACTTACCATGTGCATTCACAAACCCGAGATATGACCTTCCCATCAGTGTTAAGAAGCACCAAACCAGATATGGTGTCTCCCTCTGGGAAGTCTGGCTGATTGTTGGGAATGACGGCATCGTCTTTCCAATTCCAGATGTCCATTAAATACATCACTTTGCCCGCCATGTTCATGCGAGGTAATCCCACAAGGTTTAAAGTTCATTCACTGACAGGGATGATTGGGGAGGTCGTGTAGAACGCGCCTGTCCACATCCCATCCACAGGCCTTTCATGTGCTCGCATCGTCTGGAGTTTTTGCAGTATGGGCTGCAAGATATCAACTTTTTGGGGAAATTGATCAGAAAGTTCTCAAAATATTCTGTTGTGCACACACACTCCTTTCTCTCGGGTACTTTTCGAAGTATTTTGGTTTATTTTGGCTTATTTTAGAAGCTCTGTGAGCCATTATAGGTAACAATCCTAATCTGGCATGCACGATATACGTTCCCTGTCCTGATGGCTGCTTTTGCTCAAGGTTTCTGTGCATGTGTGCCATGCTTTCTGGGGTGGATTATGTAATTTCAAAAGTCACGTATTTTTTTCTTTTGAAAATTATGTAGCAAATTTGGAAAGTATTATTGATGTGATGTTAACCTCTCTTGAAAATAATTGGATCAATGCTCTCCAAAATTGTGTGTCGCTTTTCAAGCTACACCTCACGGATGCATTTGCCTGGTGTTAGCTTTACAGTTAAGGTGGCTGGCATAAAATCTTAGGTCCTTGAGTTTGAGCCCCTGTCGGTCCGTTGAAATAACACCGAGTGGGTTGACTCAGCCTGTCATCCTTCTGAGGTCGGCAACATGAATATCAGGTTACTGGTAGCAGGGGCATGGCCGCACTTCCAGAAAATGATGCAACCATAGGCTGCATACGAAACAACAGCGTATGCATTTGTTTCTCTTCTGGGGCTTTATTAGTATGATATTCTGCCAGTTGCACGTGTGCTTTAACATTCGTATGGGTTACGGACATGCATGAAAAAGACATGCATCTATGACATGCATGAAATGGCTACGGACATGCATCGTATGGACATGCATGGAAATTCTCTATAGGTGGGAGGAAAGTATGGTGGAGGGCACAGTAAATTCAAATCTCCGTGGAATGTTTAAATGAGTTTTATTCAGAATTTTTTTTTCCTCCTCTTATCCTGAAGTTAGACATTGAAACGCTAACATGATTATCAATACAAAAATCGCATCACATAAAACTCGTTATTGGGACAACCATGAATGATAAAACTGTTTAAGTTTGCTACAAAAATGATATTAGTCATCCTGAAGCTACAATAATTGTCGCTTTGCTGAACAAAAATTGAACCCTTAATTTTGCCCAATCTTGTGCAACAATTTCGTAGTGACCTGTTTTTTCATTCCATGCATGTATTATTCCTCTGCCTATGATTTCCTCTCCCAGTTTATGGTCTCTCATCGGTTGTAAGGTGTTGTGCAAGCTGTAGCTGTTATGTTTCTTCACCACCTGTAATTCTGAATCCTCAAAGAAGCCTGTGAAACATTTTCTGTGCAATGTCTGAAGGTAATTTCCTTCCTTCTTTAACCTCTAGGGCTGGCAGGATGGCCGAGACGTACACACAATTGCCCCTAAGCTGTCTAACCTGTGTTTTAATCTCGACACAGCTATAAAGTCTCATCCTGGTGTTTCACAAGCAGATTGATTCATCATTGTGTACCGTCCCTCGGATGGACGTTAAACTGGGCGTCCCAGCTGCCAGAATTAGTTGGTGGACGTTAAATATTTCATGCTAACCTTTACGAAGAGTCGGCGAGATATTGCTGGCACCATAACCAAATTCCAAATTCTTGCCCTGACTTCGTGTGTCAGAGGAGCGACCTGTCCAGGGTTGTAACCCCAGCAAAATAAAGTGCTTCGGCAGCACTAATGCTCTGTGTAGAGCATAGTTCATTTTCTGATCTTTAACCTCTTGTGTTCCAAATTTAATTGCTCATAAACATTTGATGGTTTTAGAAGCTGTTAGTGGAAATGGATAATGGTACTGATGATAAATTTTTCATGCAGGCAAACTGTGGAGGCAATTCGACCCTCACCATCGTGGGTGACACAGAAAGCACAGGAAATGTGTCAGAGGACCCGACCACATACTCCCGAGTGGGCACGAGAGGAAGATGTATCTATGGCACAAATTGCATTCCAGGCAAGGCACATCTGCTGCAGAGGCATTTTCCCACCAACGCCTTTTTTTAACAAGCACTTCATCAGTGTAATTCCCAAAGGTTCATCATGCTGGTACAGTTTCTAGAGTTACATGATAATCACACGATGGAGAAACATTTTTGAATTGTTGTGATCAGTCATGTCATACAAGGCCATGCTGTGTAGGAGGACCACATTTAAACACTCACTATAAGGCCTCACTGAAGAAACATATATTCTCAACATAACTGTGTGTGTGAGTGTGTGTAAATTTGGATTGCAAAATTTCAATGACATCACCGCGGATCTTGAGGGGGAAGAGGCAAACATTGACGGTCATCATCCATTCCATGACTTAGGACGATCACCTTAACATAATCTGTGCTTTCTTTTCGAGACTTACTGACACCAAACTGGCTGTAAGTCTGGTAAAAGCTGAATTTACTAAAGCACAGGTTGTATTATTCAGTCATGCTGTGGGTCATAGTCAGGTTCAGCGAGTAAAAGCAAAAGTGGGAGCCATTGATAGCTTGACAGCACCTAAAGGTAAAAAAAAGCTCTTGAGATTCATGGGTATGGCTGGATGGTATCGGATATTTTGCAAAAATGTCTCTGACATTGTTGTCCCTTTGACTTATCTTCTCAAGAAAAAAGGCAAAATGTGTATGGGATGGCAAATGGCAGGCTGTATTCGACAAAGTTAAAGCCGTACGTATGAGTGCTCCAGTTATATTTCAGCACCAAATTTTCAGAAAAACTTCAAATTTGCCGTAAATGCTGGAGATGTGGGTGGCTGGAGCTGTTTTGCTCCAGGAAGATGCTGCAGGCATATATCACCCTGTATGATGTTATTCAAAGAAGTTTGACAACCGCCAACTATTCTACAATCGAAAACGAGATCCTTGCTCCTCTGCTTGCTTTGCAACAGTTTGAGGTATACTTAGCTACAACTACTTTTCCAGTTGTAGTTTTCGCAGATCACGATCCCTTAATTTTCATCCATACAATGAAGAATAAAAATCATTTTAATGAGATGGAGCTTGTCACAGGAATTCAACTTGTAAGTTCGACACATCAAAGGCAAAGACAATGTAATTGCAGATACTCTGTCAAGATCTAAGTAACTCAGGGATTATTAATTTAGTCTATTGCAAAGTATTACTGCGCATAATCTGTTTTTTTTATTTTGTATTTCTGAATGCTACTCCTCACTGTGAAAATCTTTTTTGTTGTTTGTATTTTGTGTCAAGAGTAAGCAAGTTCTCACTCTGTTTTAACTTTCTTTCTTGAAGAGGGAGAGTGTTACGTACCAGGATATTAATTTAATTGTGCTTGAAAAAAGTGACTTTTGCTGTCAAGTTTCCTGTTAAATTACTATAACAACAACAACAACAACAACATCAACAACAACAACAAGAACAACAACACAGGAGAAAAATAAAAAATTAGTTTTAGAACAGAAGGAGAAGGAGAGAATGATCAAGAGGAGAGGAAAGCATAGACATGTTCCCTTGAGCTGCCATTCTCTCTTTGGATGGGTGCATATCATTTTGAAATTGGAATACCCAATGAATCATGGTCTGCTGTGCAAACCCATGAAGGTATTCACCCTTCCACGACAGGTCCACTTTAACTTGTTCGGGGTTGGTTGGTGGATACTTAGCTTCTCTTCTTATACATACCCATGGAGGTATTTTATTTCAGCTGGAATCCCTAAACTATCCATGGGACCTCCCTGTCGGACATTGCACTCCTGTTCTCATGGTGACTATTCCAACACTGCTCCTTATAATCTCTTGTTGGCACCATTCTGTGTGATTTTCATACCATTATGAGAAGGCACTCGTCATGTTGACCAATGCATATCCAAATCCATCCATCCATTGGGGCCACACTCTGTACAGAGCATTGGTGCTGCTAAAGCAGTTTTCTGGGCTATTGGGCACAATCCTGGACGGGGCACAAACTCAGGCACAGGATAATCGAATGGCTCAATCATCCCAGCAAGCTGGTACTCATTTTTCCAACCTTGGAAGGATGACAGGCTGCATAAACCCCACCTGGTATTAATTTAACAGCCGAGCAGGATTTGAACTCAGGACCCGAGGATCCCAAGCTCACCACCCTAACCATTAAGCTAACACCAGGTATACACTGATGTTCCTATCCTCGGAGATTATATATTAGTCCCTCCAACCTCTCCTGTTATTAAACCACCTCATCCTTTTCAGCTTGGAGTTCCCTTCTTCCTTATCTATGATGCAGGTGTACCGGCTGACAAGGTCTTTTCCATGCTTCGGTGATTCACCTTCTGAGGACTGGTTGAACGTGACGGACTGACTGCCTGTGTTGGCTTCACCATTAGTGTGCACCGTCCAGACTTTGATCCTTCAAAACAAAACGAGTCTCACCACCGACCTTTCACCAATTTATAACCTCGGGGGTTAATGTGCGAACTGCTTGAGTAAACTGAGTTGCCATTTCCAGAATCATGAGTTCAAGTTTAGCTGCATTGCTGTATGTAATGTTCATACTTATTTAATTTGGGGATTATCAGGAAAATCATTAATTTTTACATTTAATTAAAATTATTGTGCTTAATGGAGAGAGTAGGGATTAATAAAGATTTCTGAAAAATGGTACCCTCCATCTCCTGTCATATGTTGGTTTCACCCTTAAAACAACACGAAGGGTGCAGCAATGTCTGTATTTATTTTCTGCCGTGGCGCCCTCTGGGTTACTGGTGCACTCTCTGCAGTTCCCTGAGGTCGACATGCAACAAAGGATAGACAACAGACAACAATAAGTTGGCAACACCAACATGAGCTTTGATGGGCCGAATGGCCTCCTCCTTTGTTGAAGTTTCTTGGAAGGGAACTCCTCGTAATTTATTTTTGAGGGTTCCACTCTGAGTCTGGTTGGTCGAGGGTTCAAACTCCAGCCCAGTCATACCATATACTTTAAAATAGTATGAGATGCTTCCTTGCTTGATGATTGGCATTTGAAAGGATAGAGCATGGACAAAGAACCATAAGTTGGCAATAATAGCGCAGGCTTTGGTGGGCCTAATGACCTCCACGAGTGTCAAAGTCCCTTTGTAAGGGAACTATTGTTGTTGTTATTATTATTATTATTATTTTTACTATACTATAATGAGTGAGTCAGCATGTTTATCACCAATCTAACACCACTGTCCTTTTAGATATTTTTTTTCTAAGTTGTGCTTCCATTGCTTTTCAGGAACAGGGTTATCGAGGTTCTTTCCAATATGATAATGGCTTATTCTGCACACATTATTATTCTGCCTTTGTTGCAATGTACAGTCACTTAACAGTGTTTGAAAACCCAACATAAAGTCTATGGTGCATTCTGTTTCCACTTTGCTGAACCTGCACTTGTCTGCTTGAATCAGTCTTGGCATTTTCTTTTGGCCGATGGTTTAATGTCCTTGATCTCATGGATTTATTATAACTCCTCCTTCATCCCAATTCAGCTGTCCTCATTTTAGTCATTCCAGTGAGATGTCTTCTCATTTTTCTTTTATTATGTACCTTGCTCATGCCATTCTTCCAATTCAGGTCAGGTATGGGAGCATGCGCCAGAGCAGCGCGTCGCTGCGTCCACTTTCCGCTAGTTCTCCAGGGGCCCCTGTCTGGCCATCCCCCAGGCAGGTGCCTGGCCCATCCCCATCTCCTTAAGATGCCGATCAACCTGCTGCAACCACGAGGCACGTGGTCGGCCCATTGGCCTCCTCCACTCACGAGACTCCCTCGTTGAGAGAATCTGGCAAGCAGGATCACCGTCAGGAAAACGAGCCACATGTCCATACAGCCGCAGCTGACGCTCACGGACTATGCAGGTAACAAATCTCATTTGAGTCTCTCTCAGCAACCGCTCGTTGGACACAAAGTCCGACCAGCAATAGCCAAGGATTTCCGAAGAGACCTGGTACCAAAGGAATTAAGTCTCCATCTCAGATCCTTGGTCAGAGTCCAAGTCTCACATCCATAGAGCAAGACTGGAAGCACCAAGGACCTGAAGACTCGGACGTTTGTCCTCCCGCACAGGTACCGGCAGCGCCACACCCCATTATCCAGTGAATCCATGACTCCCCAGGCCCGACCCAAACGTCCATTGACCTCTGACTCACAGCCAGCAGAGATATGAATATCACTGCCAAGGTAAGTGAATCTCTCCAGGACCTCAACATCCTCACGACAAACAGGCACAGACAAGACAGCAGCATCCAAGATGTCATTGAAAGGCTGGATCTTAGTTTTGACCCAGGAAACCCATAATCCCAGTGGCTCCGACTCCTCATCCAGCACCTCGTGGGCCCCCAAAAGGATTTTTAAAGTCTGCAAAGATGACTGCGAAATCAAGGTCAGAGATCTTGACATTCCCAAACGATGCACCGCAGCTTGATCTCTCCGACATCCTTCCGAGAATTCAGTCCATACAAGTGCTGAAACGTGTGGGGGCCAGTACACACCCCTGATGAACTTGAGTAACAACTGGAAATAAGTCAGAGATGGTACCACCACATCTCACAGCACTCTCAGTACCAGAGTAGAGTTCCGACATCAGATTGATCAGTTTTGGTGGCTCCCACGAAGACCAAGAATCCTCTGGAGGGCATCCCGATTCACTGAATTGAACGTTTTACAGAGATCAACATTGGCTGCAAGCAGCCCCTGCCGAAACTCTCGTCTGCGTTTGGTGAGGACCCGAAGAGCAAGGATACGGTCAATCGTTGACCTCTTTGGTGTAAAGCCTGACTGCTCTGGATGCTGGTGCTCAAGGAGATGGTGGCGAACCCTATCAAGAATTATCCGAGCAAAGACCTTGCCTGGCACTGAGAGCAGCGTCACCCCTTCGTCGTTGTTGCAGTCTTGGAGATCACCCTTCCCTTTCCAGAGAGGGACAACAAGGCCCCTCTTCCAGTCAGTTGGGATGATGCCTGTCTTGCAAGCAGAGCACAGAACTGCATGCAACGACACAAGTGCAGCATTTCCACCAGCCTTGAGAAGTTCAGCATGGATGCCACAGATCCCTGGAGCTTTACCCCATTTCAACTGGTTCACCGCAGCCTGTGTTTCCACAAGCGAAGGTGGACGACAGTTGATTGGAGGGTCAGCAACAGGGATTGTAACACCCCTGACATCCAACTCGACAGCTGGTGGATCAGCCTGGTACAACAGCTCAAAGTAACCGGCCCAGCGGGTCTTCACTTCGGACTCCTCTGTCAAGAGCCTACCACCCTCTGCTCTAACTGCAGTACACAGCTGGATGGGCTTGGATGAATGCAATGTGCGAATTCCCCTGTAAGCAGGATGAGAAACACTTGTCCTCAGGTGATGCTCTACCCCCTCACAGATTCCTCGCACATAGGCCTCCTTGTCCATCCTCAGTGCACGTACAGTTTTACGCCTCAGCTCCCTGAACAGCTCAGCTCTGCCATTCAGCCTGGCCCTGCGACTCTGGTCAATGGTATCCAGTGTCCCTTGAGAGACAAAATTCTTCTTTTCCCTCTGGTGAGTTCCAAGACATCCACCGGCAACATCAAGGACGGTGGTCTTGAAGGCACTCCACAACTCTTCAGGACCCCCCAAAGCACCCATACTCCTCAAATCTCCACACAGCCTATTCGCAAACTCCTCAGCTACCCTCTCATCCTTGAGCTTGCCAACATCCATCCTAGGCTGGGATGGTACCATTCTCCTGGATTTAAGGTGCAACTTCAGAGTTGCTACAACAAGCCGGTGGTCAGTATTGAGGAACTGAGCACTCCGGTAGACCCTGCAGTTCAGGATCATCCTCCATTGACCATCAATGAGGACATGGTCAATCTCCTTTGCCACACTGCCAGTGTTGGAATACCAAGTCCAGTGATGAGCTTGTGGGTACTGAAACCATGAATCGGCCACCCTGAGTCCATGACTTCCTGCAAAGTCAAGAAACTTAGTGCTATTCTGGTGCATAGTTCCTGACCCATGGGGACCAACATGTCTCATAACCATCCCTATCAGTTCCAGTCGATGCATTGAAATCACCCAAGACTAGAAGTGTATCTCGTCTGGGGCACTGATTAACCACAGACTCGAGCGTGGCGTAGAATGCGTCCTCCACGGTGAGATCACTCGCCTCAGTCGGAGCATAAACAGAGACCAGGGAAATGACACCGAAGGAGTGACGAGTCCTTGGTCTCATAATACATGGTTGACCGGTGTTACCTCAATTATCATTGGAGTCAGCTTATTGGACACAGCTACAGCAACTCCTTGGGAATGGTAACCATCAGAGCGATCAGACCAATAGTAGGTGTAACCACCCACCATTATCTCGCCGCAATCCGGTCTCCGAACCTCAGAGAGTGCTGCAATACCGATGTCCAAACGCTTGAGCTCAGATGATAACAGAGACAGGTGATCATCCTCTCTTAGGGATAGGACATTCCAGGCACCCACCCGAAGGGACCGCCTCAGGTTAACCCAAGGAGACCACCGTCTGGTGGATGACACTTCAACACCACCCCGACACACGCTACCGCAATCTAACCCAGGAAGGTTACCCCATGGTTTCCCTCCTATCATCAACGATTGGGGGTCCCAAAGGCTTTGCCCCAATCCCGTCATCTGGTGAGCTGCCCTGTGAAGAGAAGCTGCACAGGAGGTACTCCCACGGAGTGGGTTTTCAGATTTTTTTGCGATTTTGTGTTTTGCGGAATGAAGGGTTTTACGGTGGCCGGAGTGCAAATCCTGCCACCAACCTCCTAATAAGAAGTAACCCAACTGCAGGAGGACATCCGCAGACACAGTTGGGCACTAGATATGGATGGCCGTTGGCTCATAAGGAACTCCTCCGCCCTTTGACAGGTTTTGTTTAATCCTGCTGGGTGTCCATATCCAAACATCCTCCTCACCAAATAACCTGGTGGGGGAGATGGTTTCATCGCCGACAACCCGACCATGGAAGAGGTTAGTACAGGTTTTCATGGTACCTGCAGCAAGTCACAGATCTAATCTGGCCTGACCTGACATAAATCTAATTTGGCCTGACAATTCTTCCAATTGTTGATAAATATGTGCAGTATTGATACTGTATTTTGTTTTGTAATTACCTCCACCACCAAAGGTGGACAGAGGTTATGTTTTCACCCCTCTCTGTTTGTTTGTTTGTCTCTGAGCAGGATATCTCAAAATGTTAATGATGGATTCTGACGAAATATGCTGGACAGGTTGAGCGTGGAACAAGAATGAATTGTTTCGGTTTTTGGGAAGATCCGGATCCGGATATGAGAACTTTTAAAATTTTGCCTATTATTCTTCACCATTGAGAGATCGGTCCAAAAACGATATGGAGCATGAGATTTCAAAAAGTTGTGGATAGATTATGACAAAATTTGGTGGAGGACTTGTGTCGGTGACAAGAACAAGCTGATTAGATGTGAGTTAAGGTCCGGATGCGGATCTGGCCTCGCAGTGGGGTACAAAATGCAAACTGGTCAGCCTGGCGGACGTATGTGCTCTACCAAGTGCCATTCTAGCTTCCTTTGTTTTCTTTGCTATTTTGGGGATGCATTCCCTTCTTTGTATACTTTCACATGTGTCGTATTCTCACCTTTTTTTTTCTTGCTTGTTGTTGGATTTTTTTTTTTAAATCAAGGTGAGTTGGCTAGCTTTTCAATCCAGCTTTCTTCATGCTCATGCATAAGTTGTATTCGATGAATTTTTTTTTGGAAGCTTTTTATATTCATGAAGAATTCTGCAGTTGTTTATAACACCTCATTTCTCTCTGTGAGGACACCATCTCTTTAATGCATGTGCTGATGTAGTCTTTCGATGTAATTGTTTCATCAACCTTTTTGTAGATTGGTAGGTTCCTTGTTTTGTTCTCCTGGATGTTGATTTATGCTTGTGGCCAACGTACAAAACACACGTACATGCGGACCGGTTCTGTGGGGTTCACATTGGTTGTGCTTGTTTATGTAGCAATATTCTGTCTGTGTAGCAATGGGAATTTCTATTTGTGTTTGTGCAATTGGAAGTGGTCTCATTGTGTTTTGCAATAAAGCTTTATTCTTGTTGAACCCAGGCAATGGAGATGAGTGAACTGGAGGCAAGTAGTGACCATGACAGTGATTACTGCCTCGCACTCGAGCACCAGGGATTAGCTGCATCTCTGCCACGCCTTGCCATGACCCTTAGCCAAGTGAGTATGGCTGTACCAATCTGCTGTGCCTTGGCACCATGTGGAAAATATCTTGCTAACCTCAACTTGAACCTGAAAAGAACGTCCTGTGATCCCACATATCTCGACGACCAAGCAACTATATTTTTAACACAGAATAATAGCTCTTGCAGGACTTAAGCAACAGAGAGAAGTAGGTTTACAGACTAGCAGAGGATCATGGGAGAACAACGAGATAAAGACACCATAATTGAGTGGATGACTGGCAAAAGGAAAGTAGGAGTAGGTGAGGAGGGGGTTCAAGAGTAGTATGCTATTCATTTCAGCAAGAGTTGGAGAAAGCAAGGGTGGAAGCAGAAAAATGTAAGAGGTGATGATAGGCAGCGCTTTTCAACAATCGGAGCGAGAGACACGAGACAACAGACACAGGGAGTTGGTTCCACAGACGAGAGAATAAAAGGAGGTGAGTATCTCCGAGTATTTCAGGTGATGGGGTGAGCATTCTATACAGAATTAAGGAGGATATCCAGTTGTGGGACTCTCGAAGAATGCATGTGATTCAGATGGGCTGGGGAAGAGTGGGGATGGGGAGGAAGGAGGAGAGCAAGGAGGGAGCAGGGTTCAGCAGAAGTGAGGAGATGAAAAACTGAGTCCAACAACATGCTGTTAGACATTAATGAGGATTGGACCTGAATTAGAATTGGATCTTAATTATGAGGCAGCCTCCTGCAGTGAGATGTTTGATATGGAGAGCCTTCTACTTGATTGCCTCAATGTGAGCAAGATGGGAAGCATCTGCACCAGTCCAGATTGGAGAGCTATGCACTATGATACAGTACTTCAGATGAAGGACTTATTCACTGTTATGAGTTCTGAGAGGCTCCAAGTAGACTTAGCCCTGCAGAGAATACCAGGTGGCAGCAGCTGTGAAGCTAGTTTGGAGACATGGTCTGCCAAAATGAGATTGTGACTAATAGAGATGCCAAGGGGCTCTATGGACTACACCTCTTCCAGGAGTTAACCAGAGAAGTAAATTCAAAATCCAATATTGTGGAGGGACAGAGTGAGAGCATGTGATTTTCTGGCATTGAAACAGATGCTCCAGGTAGTTGACCAGCAACTGTATTTTTTTTCTACATCTGCAGATATTGATGCCATTGTAGCCTGTCTTTCAGAAGTGTGGTGTACTGTTCTGCAAAGGGTGGAATCACCAGCAAAATGGTACAGAGATTTTTTTTTTCTTTGGGAAATGGAGAAGGCATTGGTGTGTAGACTAAAAGAAAGGTTGGTTATAAAATTCTGCCCTGCAACATCCCATCTTCAAGAGGAAGGACATGAATGAGAGAGAAGGCTATCAAAAGCAACCCAATCTTTCCTCTCGCAAGGAAAATAGAATAACTATTCAATGAGGAGACTCGACAATATTTAAAGTTTAATTGTCCAATCTAAAGCTTTTCTCGAAAACGGTCAGTTTTCAGCACCCATTGTTTGATAAACCAGATCTGACCCTCGTAGAATTCGGCAAAGCTGTTCATGAGTCATCCCAGATGAGCTTCTCCACTGACTCTCTTCCTGAGTAATTCATGTGCTGAATGGTAGATGGTAGCCCATGTGCCATCACCATTGACAAACAAAGCAACTGGGTCACATGCTTTGCGCATGGTACTTACGAACATCACGACACCATCGTTTATCGCAATTCATCATACATGATCAGGATTTATACCATGAATGATCATCAGAGATCCAACTGATTCTTCACATACAGCAGTCAATGTATGATGAATTGAAAAATATGCCACGGGAAGCCTCCTCACTGGCAAGAGTAGCATGGTGTGTCCATCATCTAAAGAAGATTAGATGGGAGATGAAGAAAGCAAAACTGCTGTTTTTGCGGATCAGCCAGTGGAACAGTGGTGATTTTGTCTGAAGAAGGCCTGGATGTTATTTGATACTGCCATTCAAAACGTGTTCAGATTAATGTGAGGAGGAGGAGGAGGAGGAGGAGGAGGATGAGGAGATTGGGACCATACTCTGTGCAGAGCGTTGGTGCTGCTTAAGCAGTCTCCTTGGCTATTGGGCACAATCCTGGACGGGTCGCCACTCTGACATAGGAAACCAGCATGCTGGCACTCATTTTGCCGACCTCAGAAGGATGACAGGCCGAGTTAACCCCACCTGGTATTAATTCAACAGCTGAGCGGGATTTGAACTCAGGACCCGAGGATCCCAAGCCCACCACTCTAACCATTAAACCAACACCAGGCATAGATTAATGTGACTTAGGGGGTAAGTTCCATCAAAGGTCATCTGCAAGTATACTGTATACCGCAAAAGATTTTACCTCTGTGCGGCGATGATTTTCCATAGCTCAGTTCAGTTGTGGTGGCATTTCACGCTTGTGAGTGAACTTGATCAGAATTGTATTATTTTTCAGCTTGGCTTGAGGGCTGCATGCCTCTTTTCCTGCAGATTGCACAGTTAGACGATTCACTTTGTATGTGTCCTCTGCGAAGTAGTCAGAACAAAGTCTCCATCCATCCATTGGGTCCATACTCTGTCCAGAGCGTTGGTGTTGCTGAAGCAGTCTCCTGGGCTATTGGGCACAATTCTGGATGGGTCACGACTCCGACACAGGATACCAGAAGGCTGGCACTCATTTTGCTGACCTCAGAAGGATAACAGGCAGAGTCAACCCACCTGGTATTAATTCAACAGCCGAGTGGGATTTGAACTCAGGATCCTAGGATCCCAAGCCAACCACGCTAACCATTAAGCCAACACCAGGCATATTAAGCAATTTCGACACTCAAATTCACCCAGAGACCAAGGGGATTTATAGAGTGTATTGTGAACAAGGAGTGGGAATACAAAAAGGAAGTTATGCAGTTATTAGTAACCCCAAAACCTATACATGCCCTGAGTCAATGAACAGACAGCCATTTCCTAATTACCAAAGTTCTTAATGGGCCCTCATTCACACCTCAGAAGATAGTCCATATAGAATCAGACAAGACTGAAATACCCTCGTTGCACTCAACAGAATACAGCAAGCCTTGAGGAAAGAACTTTGGAATGGCTCGATCGGCCGTAAGCAAGCACTGTCCAGTGTTTCCAAAATGGGGGAGTGGATGCTGATTGCAGCAGTTTGGAGAAGCCCCGGTGGAGATTTCAATTGTAAGCAAAGTAACGTGATCCATCATTGTTTCTGATATCAAGAATTTCCCTTTTTCAAACAGCCTGATCTTTGACCAGCAGTTTGGATTCTATCCCAGTCAATCAACTCTGGGCATGCTTCTGCTCCTCTCTCAGCAATGGTTGGAGGCCCTCCTTATCAAACAAGAGGTTAGAACCGTCATGCTCGACATATCTCGGGCATTTGACACCATTTGGCATCCTGCTTTGCTTCCCAAGTTCTCTGCCTGTGGTATTCAAGGCCACCTTAATTCCTGGATTTCTGACTTCCTCCACTCATGCAGTCAATGTGTTGCCATCAACCCTCTCTTCACCTCTCCAAGTGTTGACTGAGTTCCCCAATGCAGTGTTTTGGTCCCAGTCGTGTTTCTCATCTATCTAAATGACCTCTTGGATGCTCTGGAAAGCGCTCTCTTACTTTTTGAAGATGACTCCACATTATATTGTGCAATACCCCCATCTCTCTACTATATGCCTGGTGTTGGCTAAATGGTTTGGGTGGTGGGCTTTGGATCCTCAGGTCCTGAGTGCAAATCCCGCTCAGCTGTTGAATCAATACCAGGTGGGGTTAACTCGGCCTGTCATCCTTCCGAGGTCGACAAAATGAGTGCCAGCATGCTGGTATAATGTGTCGGAGTGGCGACCCATCCAGGATTGTGCCCAATAGCCAAGGAGACTGCTGAAGCAGCACCAACCCTCTGCACAGAGTATGGTCCCAATCTCCTCGACTAGATAGAATGCAGCTGCATCTCAATCTGCTGATCTGGAAATGATTAGACATGAGACACTGGTCTGATAAATGGAACACGTCCTTTAATCGACAAAAATCCCACAGTCTCACCCTATCGCTCCAGAAGGATCGTCAAATGAACCCACCTCTCTATTTCCTTCATCATCCATTGGAATTTGGCCCAGGGAAGGTCACCTCTGATGGTGTGGCCTAAACATTCAAGGGAATGAACATTCACATTGCAAAGGCAGTCATTGATCCAAGCCTTTCCTTGGAAAATTGAGTTACTCACTGTCTACAAGGCCTTTGTCCATAACCCAAAAGAGCACTGTTATCTGCTATGGGGTGGTGCACCAGCATCACATAGATCTCTCCTGGATTCTGTGGAATATACAACTCTCAATATTATTGAAGTCCTGGAATGAGGTCGATTCACAAGATCCATTGCTCTAATAACTCAGGCAGGTCAGTGGTCACTCCTATTTATACTGTCTATTCTCCAGCATTGCTCCCTCTGCTACATCAGTCCTCTGACCCTCTTTATATATTCCAGGATGCACACATTTATTATTTAACTCCATCCTGGTTCGGTTTCCAAAACCCAGGGTAACTGCATACCTCGACTCTTTTATTCCCTGCTTTTCCTGTCAATGGAACCACCATCCAGAGGCTGTTCTGTCTCACTCTTCCCTCAGGGTTTCAAGCAAGCAGTGCACCACCAATTATTGTCATCCTCAATTCTGACCCAAGATTTTTATTGCCCCCATTAACCTTTATGCCTGGTGTTGGCTTAATTTTGGTTAGGATGGTGGGCTTGGGATCTTACGGTCATGAGTTCAAATCCCATTCGGCTGTTAAGATTGGGTTGACTCTGCCTGTCATCCTTCTGAGGTTGGCATAAATGAGTACCAGTTTTGCTGGTATCCTGTGACAGAGTGGCGATCCGTCCAGGATGGTGCCCAATCGCCAAGGAGACTGCTGAGGCAGCACCAACGCTCTGCACAGAGTCTGGTCCCAATGGATGGATGGATTAACCTTTCATAACCCAATCATCTTATTTGTTCATTTCAGTGTTTCATTCATTAATCATTCTCACCTTTCCCTTGATATTTGTACCATTGTCAGTTTCACCTTGCTCCTCCATAAGCCTCACTCCTGTAAAGAAGAAAAGAAAAAAAAATTGTTTGAAGCTCTTGCCATTGGAGACCCACAAATTCTCAGAGTGATTGAGTGAGGAAGAACAAAGGCTAGTGGGTGGGGAGGGCATTGAGCAATATGAGAGGATATGAGCAGTGGTGCAAATGAATGAGAGGAAGATTGCAAGGAATGAATGAGGAGGGGATGATGGACTAAAGCGAAGGGTAGAAGCACTGTGTTGAAAGATGGGAGAGATGTTTGAAGGGTAGGAGAACGGCAGGGAAGGGCAGAGAGCAGTGTGTGACAGAGCAGACAGTTGTGTGGAAGGACAGAAGAGCTGCTGTTGGAAAGAGCTGGAGAGTTACACGGAATGGCTATTTGGGGGGCGGGGTGCATGGGGTGCAGGCAACATTAATATAAAAACCTTTTCACTATGTATCTAGTAAATAAACATCCTATCCTCATGACACTGGGAGTGCGGAATATACAAATATCTTTTTTTTTTTTTAAATGTATTCAAAATTAGAATTGTACATTGAAAAATATTCAAAAATTGCAAACATTGTGTGGAAAAGCATGTAAAAGAAAAGACCAGAGATTCCTTCATCTTCCTGTCTCAGCTTTTATGAAGCCTTTCCTTTTTTCCTTTCTCCTCTCAAAATTGAAGACAAAGTTTTGACAGGATAGGAGCTTTCTTCCTGCCTTTGTTGTTGTTTGTAAGCGGAATAACGAAGCACAAAGATTTATTCCCCCAGCAGGATGCTTTAAATATTTAAAGAATATTTCCCTAAAAAGTGTCATTACGTCTAGGTTTGGAAACAGTTCAACTGTGCATTGTATGATACGTTTGTATGCCCATTCATGCATTTTGTTGCATTCATGGATATGCATTCTCAATGTATAAGTGCTCCTGCAACTGGCTTGCTGAAATGTTGAGGAGAATCGCAATGAATTATAGTTTGCTCTCATAGTTAAAAATTTTAACAGAAGAATAAATAATTTTATTCATCATTTAAATGTTGAGATTGGTGGAACGTCATGTACTGTATAAGTATTATACAGAGAGAATATGCCATCGAATGGGATTAGACAAAAACAAACAGCCTGGTAAAAATAAAAGCCTCTTATATAAATCTTATACCCTGTCATTTGGCTTTCCAAAATACTTACTTTTATATGAAGAGATGTTATCACTTTTTACATGATAACATTTTATAGTTGCACTTTATTTTCCTCTTTTTGGAATGGAAATATTTCATTTCTATTCATCATGTTGACAAATTTCTGAAACACCATTTTTTTTTTTTTAATCGTACTTGAGAATATGAAAGTAAGTGGTATGATCAACTATATGCAAAAGTAAAAAAGAAATACATCCCATTAAAAACCATAAGGGAACTCTTTAGTATTAGAAAATATTTTCCAGATACATTTGTGTTTTTTTTAAGTCTTATCATCAACTGTTTTCTTCTGCTAAAGAATATGATTGATTATTTTATCACTTTAAATTTCTGAAATTTCATGATCTCACACTTTATCAATAAAGTAATTTTATGTATAAACATAAATGTGTGAACAGATATCACCCTTCTCATTTGTGTGATTTGTTCATTTTTAATTATGACATTCACTGGGATATGACCAGATCAATGTCTCGTATTCATCTCCCGAAGCTTAGAGCTGTATCATTCCAGCATAACATTTTGCTTCTCTGTTCCCAAACTTTGGAATTATATGACGGTTTTAAAATTTTCCTTCTCATTGAAAATATTCACACATATGTTGAAGAAATGTTTCATCATTGTTCTATTTGACAACCTAATGTATAGCTGATCCTATTCTAATCCATTCTTCCTGCATTGCCTCAAATTCCAAATTGATTTTGTATAACTACCTCATTTTGTACCATGGTTTATTCGTCTATGTTACGTAATCAGTCTTTGTATTGTTCTGGTAATTTTGTATCTTTGTTACAGTGTAACCCACACAAACAATCTGCTTTTTGAGATTCAGGCTGCCTTCTGTTACTGTTTTCAAGCATTGTATTGTATTGTATTTGAAGAAGAAAAATGAATGTTGTTAAATCGAATTGAAATGAAAATTAAGATGTTTCAGGTGCAAGAATAGGAAGCAATGTAAGGAACAGAAAAATAGATATGTCGGCTTCACTCATGCCTTTTGCACTTAATGGTTGCATTTGTCATCAGGACATGCAGAACCTAAGCCCAATGAAACGCTCCGTGTCTGAGTTTCATCCACGCCGCCATCGCTCTTGCCTGGGTGAGCTCTCCCTCGACAGGATGTCTGCCAGTGTAGGCCGTCATGACAGGGGAGATGGACTTGGCCCTCGAATGGCACGGAGATCCCGCAGCCGGCGACGTGCGAGAGAAAGAGGTGAGGAGACTCATTTCTATGAGTCATCGCAACCGCATAAACAATCATGACCCGAAGATGAATTATTATGATATTTCAGTGGGCTTTAACTTGTTTCAAATGTTTGATGACAACACAATGCACATGACTTAGAGACATGTTGTATCTCATACATAGGAGTTAGTGTTACTCAAGTAAAGTGAACTTTGTTGCTTTTCTTTGGTATGTCCCCAATAATTTATTTCTTCATCAGAGAAAATGGATTGAGGAATTTGTTAAATTATATTGTATTTCCAATTAAATACATACACAACACAAAACACACAGTGTAGTGCACACAAAACATACCCAGGCCCATCTCTATATCCATTATATGTTCTGCCTTTTGAAAATTGATGACTTCAAAAATTGACTGTTCTTCTAAAATAAGGAAATATTTTTCGAAACAAAATTGATTTGCACGACCATCTCACATTGCTTTAAAAGGTTAATGGCATTTGACAAGAGCTATTTCCTCTAGTCAGTGTTGTTTAGGTGCTGCTACAGTGACCTTGTGGCAAGAAAATACACTGCATTTAACTTGAGAAAAATTGTCCGATATTTATAACAACGAGTTATACTCACTCCCACAGAGAGCAAGAGGATTTGTTTTCATAATTGCATCATTTCCTTCTCCCCCCCCCCCATTTTTTTTTTGGTGAAACCACTTACACTCTTCCATGTGTACATGCAAAAATCGCAAGTCATCTCCCCACACTCGTGGGAGGTGGGGAGGAGCGGGAGGGGGGAGATTTATTTCATGTCCATGACCTGACCCTGGATACCCCGAGCAGGAATGCAAAATTTGATTATTAGCTTTCCAATGGCACCATTTTTCTTATTCTATGACAGCAAGAATCACTACATTAAAGGCCAAGTCCTGCTTCTTATTCATGTGACGGAAGGATGGACGTGCATCCTTTTAGTAATCGTACCACCCATTGCCACCCGGAGCGAAAAGGAGTGCCAATACACACTCCCTCCAGCAGGGGTCAGTCGTTAAATGACTTGCATATTCTCCATGTTCAGGCAAAGATTGTAAGTCTTCTCCCAAATCTGGCTGGGGATGGGGGGGAGAAGGGGGTGGAGGGCGAGGGTGGAATTATTTTGTGCCCATGATCTGACCCTCGGAGCCCCGAGCACGTATGCAAAATTTCGTAAAGTCAGGTTGATAAGAGAGAATTGTGAGGGAGTGATGAAGAATAATTTGGAAAGAAAGTAACCTAATTGAATTTAATAGTTTTCATGAATATAAATCTACACAAGACACTTTTGATTACTCTTTTGAAAGCACAATTGTCAATATGATATGAATTCACACTTAAAATTAACCTTCACAAAATGAGTTCAAAACAAGTTCATTGAATTGAATGAGTGGATTGTAACATTTTAAATGCACCTTCCTCTGGATTTAATCCAGGTGGCTTCTTAGTTAACAAAACAACTTTGAACGAACTTCGGGTTTTTTGCTGGGAAATGGAGGGGATGTGGAGGACAACCTCATTTATTTACATACGCCGTCCTTGCTTCAATGATTTTAGTCAATGCCTGTTGCCTGTTGCCTGTTGCCTGATGCGAAAAACTCCACCAGGTGATGCAAGCCAGTGAATTATTTACCCATGTCTGATAATAATTCGATTTTCAATGATGTTTGATCACTATGCTATTTTTGCTGCATTTCTAAGAAAGCAAAGAAGCAACATCCAAGACTCCTTTAATGTGAACATGAATTCACGAACAGTGTTAAAGCAACAGCATTCTCAAATGGAAAACATCACGTACAAGATGAGGAAGAATGAAGGTCCACCCACCAGAATCAGGCTTACAGGCACGACACTGATCTTTCAAAAACCCCCCCGAAGGGAACAGGTCATGGCATCATGCATAACTTATAGGGACTAAAGTGTTTTAGTTCCACAGTTGCCAATTGATTTATGTTGGATTCTGGCATTCATGAATAATTTTCCTTTTTGTACTTTGGAAGCAGATGAGTTACAGTCTTTAACACTTAATACCATGAATGATAATTAAGCTGATGTTCTGATAATAAATTGTAACGATGATTTTTGATGTTCTGATAACTATGTGGAAATTTTTATTTATTTAATATACGAATTGTTGAGTATGAATAATAATCCAATTTTTAAGAATGGTCACACAAAAAAACATGAGGAACATACGCCGTCTGATTTCATTAACTGTCTTTTCAAAAATATTTGAAAAAAATTGTTTCTCATAGTGTATATATGAACTATAAAATATCAAAAGCACTGTAATATTTTTGGAAATTATCAATTTGTTTTTTGAGAAAAGGTTTACACCACACATGCCTTATTAATATTCACAGACAAAGTGGCACAAGCAATTGATCAATTTGCAAACACAGTTGATGTTTTCCGAGACTTATCTAAAGCTTTTGACACAATTGACTGTGACATTATTTTGTACAAACTATCACATTATGGAATTGGAGGAATAGCCCTGGAATGGTTTAAAGCTACCTGTTAAACAAAAATATATTTTGGTCTTAAATGGGTTGGAATACAATTTGCAATCAGTGGCTTCTGGCATGTTCCACAAGTCGGCCGTGTTACGTTCAGCGAGAAACGCTTACAAATCAAATTTCGTGACAGAAATTTACTTATGGATGAAAGTCGGCTGTATAGTGTATTATTACCTGTTCTTCACAATGGTATAACTCTTCAAGTTCATAACCCGGCACGAAGGGGTGAAAAGGGGGTGAAAAGTCATGCGATTTTGTCGCGATTCGCGTAGGGCGGTGGCCAAACTCATTGGGCGTGAAAACCAATCAGAGAACGCCACACGAGTCACGTGACAGCTCTCCAGTCAGAGGAACTGGGGGAATTGTGGACAAAATGGTGATGGCCATAACCCGGAAGTACGTGTTTTTGCAGGGTTCGAGAGAAAAATCACTGTTCTGCTACATAATCGTTAATCGTACGCTGCAATTTTGACGACTGGTGATTTCCCACCAATGTCATTGACTGTGTGGTGGACATTACGGTAGGAGAACTGCTCGTGCAAGCGGTCATTGGAGTTTCTTTCCTGCTGCCGACTTTCCCGATCTCCTCAGCCCATCCATTTTACCGTGGCCGACAATGGAAGAATGAAGACCCCCACACAGGACGGTCGGACGTAAGGAAGTTGGGGAGGTCCCGTGTCAACAAACCACAACAGCCGGACAAAGTTCAGAGAGAATATACTACATGTCATGATAAATGCATGCAAGTCAGGCACAGGTACACTTACAGTCTTACACAAGCAAGTCAGGTATACAAGCAAATCAGGTTACACAAGCAAGTCAGGTTACACAAGCAAGTCAGGTTACACAAGCAAATCTGGCACAGACACTGACACAAGCAAGTCAGGCACAGACACCTTGATGGACACCATTCACCATCACTTGAATCATCACATGAACCATCACTGTGACCGTTCACCAACTCTAGTTCAACTGCCGATTCTTCAACATTTTCACAACCTGTACATGAGCACAAATCTGTGCAACGAACATTTGCACGACGACATTTACACTGGTTTGCCATAGATCTGCTTTTCTCACAGCCACAAGATTCATGGGATAACAGGCCACGTGGAGCTACATCACCTGTATACCACCTCACGGATACGCCTCCATCAATTACTTGCCATCCATTCTCATTGGGGTCAGGGATGTCCATAATCCTGCTCAATGCTTGCTTGTTGAGGTATGTTTGGAAATTGACATGAAGGATATGTTGCACCAATGCGTCTTGGCAAGGTGGAATCCTTTGCTCACCCAGGGCTTTGGTGCAGAAGAGTCTATAGCGTGCTTCATTCACGGACGAGCACTTCACACCATACAGACTGCAGACAAATTTCTCCAACGTTTCGAACACCTCACAGGAAACCGTAACACTGGCACCAATTTGCGCGAATGTCTGTATAAACTCACTGTTTTGCAGCATGAGCTTCACACCTTTTCGTTTGCCTTTTCCAACGAAAGCACTTGTCGTGTCTCATCCAGTGAACACTTGATACCCCAACACAGACCGGGCCTTGGTGGAACCCATAGCGTTTTCAATGGCGGTCAAATTGAGAAGCCTTGCAGTTGATCCCTTGCCCGTTTCAAATATGATGGTGCTTCGAGGAAAAAACGAGATTCGCCAACATGATGAGTGCCACATCCGAATCGGGGCTGCGGATCACCACCGTTTTGTGGCTAATGGCAGCGTGGTATGCATGCAATACAACCCTCGTGTCCGCCTCGACATGGTTACATGCCAGCTCGTCAACGAATCCGCCACGACGTACACTCATACAACTTGACTCAAATCCGATATACGCTTCTTTGTACTCCTTGAGTAGTAGTGACTGACTCCACTTAGTTCTGAATGGCACTTCTCATGATAGTGTGCTTCAATGGCCACTAAATCATATCCCCTGATTTGTAGCAGTATGTCTTCACGTTTCAGGCATTCTGCAGCTGCCCTGAGGAGCCCTGGAAAGAAAGTTTTGAGATTTTTAGAACTGAACGTAAAATCACAGCACATTGACATCAACCGTAGTCTTTGTATACTTGCACATCAACGAAAGTTTGGCGAGATTCCTCCAGGTATTTGCCTCCATCCTCAGTTTCATCCATCATCATCCGACTGCGTTGCGACTTGCCATGAGACTTGAAAAGTCATTGAGGTTTGTGGCAGATTAAACATCTATCTTTCGGCAAAACATGAGATATCACCCCTGTTCTCTTTGGTCTGTCTCTTGTCGGCTGGCTGACAGGAATGGGCACTTCTCTGGCAGAGGCATCATCAGCACTCCGACTGCCATGATGGGCAATCTTCCTCTGGATATTTGTTGTGTTGTAAAACGCATTATAGCACAACTGGTGATACCCACCATCAGTGGGGAACTCTTTACATTCCCAATCTTCCAAACGTTGCCGTGCCAATTCGCTTTCTGGGCAATCCACGTACACCAGAGTTTCCCACTTTCCTTGATTTTTGACCAGCTTTTGTGCCCCAGTTATCAGTTTTGCTCTGCATGGGGCTGCCCTCACATGTACGATGCACCTCATATTCCTTAGATATCTTGTGAACGGCGAAAAATGTCGAAAAAATGAAAATATTTTAGGCCGATCACCACATGTTATCCATGGGCGTGGCCATCTTGAACTGCCTCCACACACAAGTTTCTCCGAATGGAGAGCTGTCACGTGACCGTGTGGTGTCCTCTGATTGGTTCTCACGCCCAATGAGTTTGGCCACCGCCCTACACAGCTCGCGACGAAATCGCTGACTTTTCACCCCTTTTTTCACCCCTTCGTGGGGGGTTATGGACTTGAAGAGTTATACCATTGTGAACAACAGGTAATAATATAATACACTATACAGCCGACTTTCATCCATAAGTAAATTTCTGTCACGAAATTTCACTTCCCAGTGGAACGTAACACGGCCTAAAGGATCTATTGTTGGTCCCCTTTCATTCGTTGTGTGTGTGTGTGTGTGTGTGTGTGTGTGTGTGTGTGTGTGTGTGTGTGTGTGTGTGTGTGTGTGTGTGTGTGTGTGTGTGTGTGTGTGTGTGTGTGTGTGTGTGTGTGTGTGTGTATGTATATATATATATATATATATATATATATATATATATATATATATATATATATATATATTGTTACGGTTATGGAAATTCACAGAACACCATTCAGGTTCCCCGAAGATCAGTTATGTCGATAAGTGTGTCTCCAGATAGATTTCCCCACCGATGTCTAACGGGAATTATTCGTGAGCCGGGCTGTGCAATCTTGAGGTAGTATTATTCTTTTCTATCTTTATTTTAAACATCTCCTCACCACCTTCTCCACAACCGCCAACATCTCCTCACCACCTTAACCAAGAACCGCCAATATCTCCTCACCACCTTTGCGACAACCGCCAACATCCCCTCACCACATCAACAAACGAAGAACGTCTGCTCACCTTCGTCTCCACAAACGCCGCCATCTTTTCGCCAGCAACGGCATTCCACGGACGAGTGGATCTTCGCCGACAGATGCGGGGACTCCCTCGTTGGGGTGAGGGCCGGTGATCTCTACCACGTCCGCTTTGTCTGCGTCAGGACGGCGAGTATGGATCAAAATGACAAAAGGGGCAGAGCCAGCGGGGGTGTGAAGGGTCAGAGGTGGAAGACCAAACGCACCCCCCATACCCCATAAAAGGGCGTGCTGGCATGCCAAGCCGGTAGTCGAGCGGAGTCGAGCTGGAGTCTGGGTTCAAAGTCGAGTGCAGTTTGTTCGGAGTCGGGGTGGAGAGCGCCAGTTCCAGTTGGAGTCCAGTGCAGGGCTGTTGCTCATCGGAGCGCAGCGGAGCTTGGAGTCCGGGAGAGGTTTGAGTCCAGTGCAGGGCTGTTGGTCGGTGAAGGCAGCCGGCGAGAAGTCGCCAGACAGCGACACATAACGGTCCGAGGTGATCGGGCCCTGGGACGGTTCCAGCGACGCTGAGGAGTGAGCGGGCTCTTAAGAGAGCATCAACTCCAAAAGAGCAAGGCCCATTCGCTCCTCTGATGCGTCGTCGGCTCGGCCCGATCGACCAGGCCGTACGGCTAGGCCTGGACCAACCGAGCCGCCACGCCAGCTGCCGTGTTGACGACGAAACCTTGAGGGACGCCCAGCGAGTCACCACGAGGGTAGCAGGTAACCTTCGCGGTCTCGCGGAGCTCCTGCGGTCTCCACAGCTCCGCGGAACATTAAAGAACTACGGGTCCTGTTCTACCCTTTCCTTTCCTGGGGTTTTCTTTGCATGGAAGTTGTGGTGCCTTGTCCTGAAGTAGAGAACTGTTATAAGTGCATGTAAATACTAAATAGAACAGCTGTAGTTCTTTTTTTGCTCGCGTCTTGTCCCTACCCCCATTCATTGCCTTGACTGCATGCGTGCATGTGTTCTTTGTTTGAATATTCACCTGCTCGTTGCGTCCCTTCCTCCATTGAACGGCCATAATTGCGTTCGGAATATTAGCTGTTTTTTTAACACCGATAAAGTAATCGGATCCGACGGGGCTTGGTGATATAATACCGCTCGGCAAATCGCAAACGGAACGAGCTGCTTAAAAGCGACTCGTTTTCGTGCAGGCTCCGGTGAGGTGTAAATCTCCGGCATTTCTGTCTGCGCGAATAATTAGGTACATCGACAATTCGGCAATCAACCCTAGAGCGCGTGGACAGAAAAGTTGGCTGATCTACGGTGTGGTTAAAAACACACCCGCAGCTGGATTTCGGCATTGATCCGGAAACTACGACTGGATTGCCGCGGTCGGTGGGCGCGTGCGGCCGCGAATTAGCTAAAAGCGATCGCCCGCACGCCGGCGCGGTGAGAACCACGACAATATATATGTATATATATATATATATATATATATATATATATATATGCATATATATATATGCATATATATATATGCATATATATATATATGCATATATATATATATATATATATATACATATATACATACATACATATATATTGTTACGAATTTCGGTCCGCCCGGCGTGCGATCGGCCACGTAACTCAAATCGCAACCGCATCGCCAACGGAACGGACAATTCAGTCGTGCCCTCCTTGGAACTACCGCCAGGAGCTAGTCACGGGTGGGTCTTTCGACCCCACCACAATCGTGCTAATCAGCCACCCGCGCAGGATAGGGTTGTTCGCCAAACTCGACCTACCTAAGTACCTGCGCGGGTAGTTAACCGGGCGATCGTACCTGGATGATCGTACTTGCCATTGTACGATGGATGAAAAGTGGGTGTGAATCATTCCTGATCCGTTTTTCGAGGTGCAAGGAACCCATTCACAACCCATGGCAGGACGTTTGGTAGAAAGGCGAAGGTGGTGAGAGTTTGCTGTGGTGGTTTGGGAAGGGTGTTGGTGGTGGCGATTTGGTTGCTGGCGGGTGTCGTTTGAGAATGGCGGTGAAGTGATGTTTGCGGGGTGGAGTTGTGGAGGTAAAGAGGTGAAGGTGGTGGTGTTTGAGTTGTAGTTGTTTGGGAATGATGTTGGTGGTGGCGATTTGGTTGTTGGGGGGGGGGTGATTGGTCCAAAATAACGTTAGAGAAAAGAAAAACTGCTATCTCAAAGGATCACAGACCGGCGAACACGGAAATTCCCTCTAAACAACGGTGGGGAAATCTAACTCCACATATACTTATCGTCATAACTGATCTAAGGACCCTTTATGGTGTATTGCGAATTTCCACAGCCGTAACAACATATATATATATATAAATATATATATATACATATATATATATATATATATATATATATATATATATATATATATATATATATACATATATTGTTACGAATTTGGAATTCAATTGCACACAACATACAGGTTCCCTTAGTCAGCTATGTCAATAAGTGCATGTTCCCTTGATAGCTCACCTTCCATTGTTTAAATGTTTTGAAATCGATGCGCTGCGGATCGATTTAATAGTTAGGGAGCGAACAATGGAGACGTCCCTCCCCCTCTTCTGCGAAGAGGAAGAAGAACCCTGCGGTGACGTCAACAACTCCCTCCCACCCGTAGTTGAGCGGGGGGGGGGGGTGGATCACGAAGGCATGAGTCACGCCGTGTGCGGGGGATGGGGTGCAAAGGATAAAGAGGACATCTTTTCTTTGTTCGAAAAGAGTTCATGGGAGTCCCGTGGTCGGGCTGAGTTTGTGGGGTGAGTTCGTGGGAGTCCCGTGGCAGAGTTCGTGTGCTGAGTCCCGTGGGAGGAGTAAGCTTTTTTGCTTTTGAGAGAGCAGTCGTTCAGCCGTCGGGTCCTGCTTGGCTTGCTTGGCTTGAGGCCTTCGGAAGCTTTTTCCTTCGGCTGGCTCAGTGAGCTTCAGCTGCTGCTTTGTTTTGGAAGGAACTTGAGCTGGTTGTTCGGCTCGAGCTGCGAGTGGAGGCTTCTTCCTCTTCTTCCTCTTCTTCTTGGTTCATGGAGCTTTTTGTTTCCTGGCTTGGTGCGACGCATCGGCCTCTTATTGGAGTTGGATCCTCGGGAAAGCGACGCATCGATAGGAAGGATCGGCGCCTCGTCTCACCGGCACGTGTTGAGAAGCGCGGGAGGATTCGCGGGACCTCGGGAAGGAACGCGGCTCACGGCGATTTGGATCCAGCTCGCTCTCGCTGGAGCCCGGGACCGGACAAGTTGAAGACCACATGAGGTGGAAAGGTTCGAGTTAGGCTCTGATTTTCAGCTCACCTGTCTTCCGAGCTGGAGCTCGTGATTAAAGGCCTCAGCCACCGTTTCTTGTGTGTGTGTGTGCGTACGTGTGTCCGTGGACCCATCTAATAAGTAGGAACTGCTGTTAAGTGTAAATGACTGTACATAATAAGTATACGGTTGTAGTTCTTTTGTCGTGCTTTTGTTGCTTGTATAATTGCATACGTGTTTTGCCTTATTTAATTACATACGTGTTTCATTATAATAAATGTCCTTGTGTGAA
>NC_140965.1:73448974-73473974 GCF_056783735.1 Eptatretus burgeri
TTTTCATTTCGGATTACTTTTGTTCCGTCTGAATCGAAATGCGATGCCCCAGAAACTTACTCAATTTTTTGGTTAAAAAAGTCATTCATAATTATTCCAACAAGACAAGCTGATATGGCCCATGTACAACAAACAAGAACTTCCTTTGCAAACAAAACTATTATTTATACTGGACCAAAATTATGGAATTCACTTGAAGTGAACCTCAGGCAAACTGTTGGTTTCAAAATAGCTTTAAACAATATCAGTTTATTATTAGAGATGTATATAAGAAATTGATATACTGGTAGTAAATTAGTAATGTGTGATATTGTGATGCTACCAAGCCTGGTATTGGATAAGTGGTCAGGGGAGCTCGCTTGGAATCTTAGGGTTCTGAGTTGGAGCCCCATTTCCTGCTGAATTAACTCCAGGTTGGGGCACAACATCAGCAGCATAGTTGTGCCCCCAACAAAATGATAGCGACCTGGCAGCCAAGCTGCCATATGCAAGAAAAAGAAGATTGTGATACTAATGCAAAAGTATTGCATCCCAGCTGATTCCCTCCTCATACCCCTGTCACCAATTTACATTTATTAATCTTCCAGCTTCTTTCTGTTTAGCTTCTGTTTGTCTATCTCTCTTATTCCCATGATTGGTATCTTATTTCTTTATTTCTGCTCTTCATATTTTTTATCACAATTCATTGTCATAGGGATCTGAAATTTCACAAGCCATCCTTTTTTTTCAGGTTCCTCCACTGTTCTCATAAAATGATGAATGTTTCTTGTATTCTGTGTTTCATTGATTCACGAGTGGAAATATGCTGAACTGAACTGTAGTAAATCTCTATGAAACCCAATTACTGGTAACCTTTGAATACTACAAGCCCAAAAAAATACTGTGTTACTTAACTGCAAAGGATGTAATAACAGAGAACACAGACTTATCATCTGGAAGAGAACCAAAGAGAACCAATTTATCTGTAAACAATTTGACGTGTAAAATTAAATAGCATTTTTCATTTTTAATTTTAAATTAAAAAGCAATTTTAAATCAACTTCCTGCATTGACAAAGCATTCTAATATTCAGCAAACATCATCAAACCAACATAGACCACTGGCAGTTTGTTGTTATTTCTTGGAGAGATCCCTTTCAAGATTGTCAAAATTCATTTTGGGTCAGGATTTCTTCCTTTTTCTTCTCCTTCCGGTGACTGAACAATCCAACCTGACATCATTCATGACATGATGGGTTATATACGTGATGAAGCACTTGCTCAAAGTACCCCTAATGCAATCTGGAGTCGAGCGGTCTCCAGGCCGAACTATTTTAAGCTTGTTCTTCTCTTTTTGATGACACCATTAAAACAGAAGCAGGTGTCCAAGACTGAAGCTTCAAAATGCCAGCCTGAACTTTTTTCCTGCCTCTGGAAAAAACTCCCATTCTCTTCAATCTCACTCCTCCCTCAAGGTCTTCAAGACAGCTGTTCACCACCATCTCAGATCATCCCCCAGGCAAAACCATTATCTTTTCTTCCCCTGTTAACCATCCCCAAGCCCAACTCTTTCCAAGTTTCCAGTTTTTCCTTCCACTTCTATGAATTTGATTGTTTGCAACTGTGTCCACATTGTTTACCCCATGTGTCCTCCCTTAGTCCTAACCCTTATTTTTCCATGTCTCCCTCTATTTTGTCCTTCAACTCTGCTGTTGGTGTATTTCCTCCCTCTCTACTGTTCCTTTTGTTCTGTTATGTCCTGATCCATCCTGATGACATTTTAAACATTCTTCTCCAACATTACATGACAAAACTGTCAATCTTCCTCCTTTCTTTCTATTTCACTGTCTACGACTCACATCCATACATTACAACTTGGAATACCAGAGCATTCACAATCATCCTCTTGGTTTGCATTTTTACATCTTTGACTTTCCAGCTCCTTGTCAATCCTGACATTGCTGTTCTTTCTCCCCCATCCTAACCATCTATTAATTTCTCCTCGACATTTTCCACTCACTTCAACCTTGTAACCCAGGAAAATTAAATAAAGACCAGCTTTTTCACTTTCCTTCTTCACTGTGTGCATCAGTTTCATCAAGTGCTCTTTACTTTCTTCCAACTGAGTGGTATCATCAGCATACCTTAGATTGTCGATCCGACTTCCTCCAATCCTGACTCCAACCTTTATGTCATTCAAGTTTGATTTCCTCATGACGTACTCACTATACAGATTGGACAAGTAAAGGGGGAGAGAATGCACCCCTGCCTGACTCCTTTTCCAATTCCAAACCACTCTGTCTCTCCAGACTGTGTTCTTCCTGTTCCTTCTTCTTTAGTGTATGGGCTGCTTATCAAACATATCAGGTACAACGAAATTTCCATTTTTCTCAGCATAATCCATCTCAGTTCCTGATCAACACAATCAAAAGCTTTGTTGGTCATCTATAAAACGAGGATACACCTTCCTTTGATATTCCCTTGCTTTTTCTTTGATTCACCTCAAATTTGCAATTTGATCTGCAGTAACTCTTGCTCTTCTCGAACCTGCGTGCTCAACAGGCATTTCTCGCTAAATAAATTATTCTATTCTGTATTGAATGATCGTTAGTAATATCTTGCTAGCAAGTGAAATCAAGGCAATGGTTTGTTATTTGAACATTCTCTTGCATTCCCTTTCTTTGACAACGGTATGTAGACTGAGTGCTTCCACCTTTTGCACTATACAATATTGCTCCAGATCTGTGTCCATATAGCTGTTAAAATTTTGATTGTCTCCTCCCCAACTACCTTAAAGACACACAAACTGTGTATAAAATTGACAACGATGGATACAAAGTGAAAAACAAATACAAAGCATGTTTGTTGCATCACATTTGTTTACCATTTCATGTACCGCAGAACACAGAACCACACAGGCTCGAGATAGGACTGTAATTGAAGACTCAGTAGGAGCAGCTGCCAGCACCACTGAAAAATATTGTGAAGATTCAGGTGCTTGGGAGGTTCATGAGCAATCAACAGAAAGCCCACATCCTCTGTTTGATCGAGTGAGTTTGTCTGTGTGAACCGTTTTTAGTTGTGAGAATTTTTTTTTAAAATCGATTTGTAATCAAAGATTTAATCATGCTTTCTCGAAAGGACCACAGCAGGTGCTTTCCTCTTGAGTTGTCAAAGTTAATTCTCAACTACAAACTGCATCTTCCTGCAAGCTTTTTTATTTTATTCTAATTACTCTCTGCTCGTGTTGATCATCGAGGACATATCCATTGCAGTTTCGTTCTTTCGCACCTTGGCATCACTTGCTCGCATCTTGTAGTGCTAAAGCAATTTTTTTTCACAAAGGTGAAGCATCACATTAGCAGAAAGGTGGACTTCTTGCCTTCAGAGAAGAGTGCCACATTGCTCCTCCTGTGAATGACACTTTCCATATTTTTTGCATCTCTGCACACATAATGACAATAACACCATCTTTTTTTATGTGTGGTCAGGAAGGCATGGGTAGGAGGAGGAAGGAGTAATACAGGTCTTTCAAAATGGCATCTGAATATTAATGAGGCCTTTCACACATGCGCTGTGTGCGTGTTTTCAGTGACTCACTTCTACTGACTGGGGCACTTTTAACCTGCCACTGCTGGGGTGAAATCTGGAAGTCATATAGTGTTCTTAACATAATTTTCAGAATTTATACGAAAGTGGGGTAATTAAAAAATGGTGAACTATAATTATGTTCCTGGATGCAAATCAGACTCACAAAAACATAGGAAATATGAGTAATATCCATGGATGACAGGTGTTGAGTTCCAACCATTTCCTCTTCATACAGGTGAGTGGTGGCAGTGGGTATAACACACACACACACACACACACACACACACACACACACACACACACACACACACACACACACACACACACACACGCTTCACACAATTCTCTTTTTAGCAATAGAGGTGAAAATATCATGTAATTTTTCTTGTGGCACTGGAACCAAACAAAACGAGAAAGCATCTCAAAATGCAAAGCCTGTCTGTGTCCATTTTGAACTGAAACTAAACTGGACAAAAACAACAGTTAAAAAATGGACATTCTTCACATTCTCATCATAAAGGTTTGTTGAAAATTTGATGACAAAAGCTCAAATGGTTAAAAAAAAAAAGTTATGGCCTTGACAGACACACTGAAGCTCAATAGTAAATAAATGAAGAAATACGTATGCAATTACAAAGCTCGGACATCTCGCGCTTGACATGCTGCAGATGGGCTAATGAGGCATATTTATACTCACTGTGATTTTGCCCTTTGGCATTTTGACCTCATTATTAATTAGTCTTCTCCATCTTAAATATATTGTGAACCGTGGTGTCTGTCCAAGCATTCGTCTGTCTCCCATTTACGGAGGTCACTTCCAGCATTGTGTTTGAAAAGCTGTGCATGCAGGCAAAGGGGCAGTTTGAAAATTAGGTGACACTTTTTTGACGCTTCAACAGACACCCCCTAAGATATTACGTAATGCTTGAAGACCACGTTGTCTCCACCCCCACCTCAGGGATGGCGGCAGGCAAACCAGGTGTCCCATATCTATACAGGATCGTCACATTATTTTTGCCCAAACATTTCGTGTCCCACTTCATAGCTTCCCAGGATGCTATTCATCCCATTTCGTTTCAGTATTACGAACAATATTTGAAAAAGGAAAGGCACCACAGTATATTGTCAATAAGATCAAGCAACAGTCAGAAACCCTGCAATGGCATTATCAGACTTATCGCTCAGAGTGATGTAATCATTACTAAATATATTCAATTGCTTTAATTTGCAAATGAGATTAAAAAATGTGCTCCACTCCAGACAGGTGCTGCATATTCCGTAAGAGACCGAATATTACTTTTGAAAATAGTAAGCAAGTCTTGGGGCGGTAAACCATGACATTTCAAAAGACATAACATGGGAAGTTTACTATTTGCATTTTTTTCGATACTCTCCAAATGAGCTTCCCACTTTAAATAAATTTGAATATAAACACTTAAGACTTTCGCCATGCAGACATTATGTAGCTGATGGTTTCTAATATGCACAATTGGTTAATTTGGAGGATCTTGCATCAATGAAATATCCATTTTGACACATTTTGCAGCATTATGTGTCATTAAGCGAATATTATTGCATTAAGACCATTTCAACATGTTATGAGCTGCTAATTGTTTTTTGAAAGCTGGTATGATTGGCAACATTAAACTAGAGTTAAAACATCTACATATTTAAATTTGTTCAAATCTACATATTTAAATCTACATATTTAAAAATGTTTCATCACAAAACAAAATGATGTGCTTATGTATACATACCATCATTTGTTGTCTTTTTGCCAAGTACGAATAAGATTGGACCATACATGTCCGAGAAATGGCTGCAGACGCACGAACGTATGCACCCACGCACATACGGACACGAAAATCGAGACCAAATCCATAAGCTCCCATCTTTGACTAAGTCCAACAGGGGGTAATAATACTGTTTTGGCTTTCGCTACACTTGACTTGACCTTACTTCTTAATATTTTCTAATTCTGAATATTTCCATGGTGAAATGCTATTTGCCATTTGTGGATTAATGACTGAAATTCAGGGGATTAATGACGAAATCTTTGCACATCACCTCCAAACTAAGAAACATCCATTTGACACTCCAACCTTTGAAGACTGAGATTTAAAGCCTATCCTCACAAATAGACAAAAACAGAGATGTTGATCTATATTTTTGTTTTGTTTAAAAGCAGGCCCGATATATAACATTCATCATTTTTGAGATTTTCATTTAGAATTAACATATATCAATGCATTTCATGCTTTTATCTCCTTTAAATTTTGGAATCAAAAGCCAATCCTTGCCAACGGTACTGTATTTCCCTTTTCCTATCATTTTTTGACTTTCATAAATGGCTTTATTTTTACCATGTGAAAAATTGAATGATGATCTCACCACTTTCAAGTCCAGAAACCCAAAATGGCTTTCTGATGACTGAGCAACTTCACAATTTGGCTTGACCCTTAATGTTTTCCTGCACGCAGCACCGGTGCAGTTCCATTCATTACATCGTTTGAAAAATAAGTAACATAAATTGAAACTTAACTCGCATTTTGAAGGCATTTCGATTTTGGAGAAAGAACCAAACTTCCTCCTCCCACCCCCCCCCCCTCTGAAAAATATAAATCAATAAATCAGCCAAATATGAAAAATAAATAATTCCCATTGTTATTCTCATGCAGAAAAAAACATTAATCCATCAAGGGATCTTTAGCGAGCATTACCATGAAATTGGAGGGGCTACGGGGACCGATCAAATTTCAGGAGAGTCAACCACATGATGTACATGCAATTAAAAATGTTTCTATGAAGGGAATAAAAAATCAATGAAACCTATAGTTTATCCTTAACTCCTTTATTAGACTCCAAAACTAACTTTGGTATCGATAATATTGATTTATAGCGAACGTAGTGAGCTTCATACTCAACGCGTGCACATGAGAGAATAGGAAACAACAACAACAACACAACACCCTGGCAATTTGGAATCGGTGTCGTCAGCTATGACCCTTTTGCTTCCGGTTTTTTTTTTTTTTTTGCTTCCGGTTTTTGTCATGGGGAATGATGCATGCTGGGAGATAGAGGCATCGTCGGAGACATGAAAAACCCAAATATCAGACATGGTGTATATTTCCTCCACTGATTTTAATAAAGATATCTCCCACATCATCAAAAAATAATTTTTATTCGTGATTTACATTATTTGATCGCTGATCCCAAATCCAGGCCGAAGTAACCGGAAATTGCAGCATCGTCTGCTATGCACCTGACTGACCTCAGATCTGTCAAAATCATCAGCTGTGCGGTGCTTTCATGTACCACGGTATAGTTGGCAAGTATACAGTTGTGTACAAGTTGTATGCACAAATGTCCGAAAAATCATAGCAAAAAGACTGTTTAATTTGATATATTTAAGAAGCGAATGTAAGAAGAATTCTACGTTCGCTTCTCGGCTTTGCCTATTCCATATTATCTATAGATTTAAGGAGCAGGCATTTTAAAGGATCCTATCCACCCAGACAATACCTTTTTCTCTACTTTTGTGCCAGCAGGACAAAATAAAGTTAATTTGGTATAAACATCAGTATTGTTCAAGCTTTTTGGGAACACAGCTGAATGTGTGAATAAATAAACTTAACAAGAAGAATAAATTTTCAAATAGGAAGCCCCAAACACTGGTAATATCTGCAGCTGAATAAATACTTGACCAGTCTTTGAAAGATACGTGCTATATGTCGGCAGTAGATAAGGCCAATCTGCTTGAATTATAATCTCCAGATACAGTATGTCTGTGCCTAAGCAGCTCTCTGAAAATTGCCAGAAAACAGAAAAATTTTAGAGTGCATTTTTTTTGAAACAATTTAATTTAATTTCATGTTAAAATTTATTGATTTACTTGTTTTGTCCTCCGCTTCATGGGATGAATTCTCAGGAATAGGCTAGCTTTCATAACATTCCAATAAATTTGTGTTGGAGAACCATTATCTCCATTTTTGCTGCGGTGGATCCCCATGCCAAGTAGTCAATAACAGCTCTTTCACCATTCAAAGTCATCCAATGACAGTGTTGCCAAAGAGAAAAGTGCTGGAGAAGCGAGCCATTGCAAAGTGGCTGCACCATGCTGATATCCACTATTAAAGTAGCTCCACCATGCCGTTTCACATCATTATCGACTGCCTGTATCACGTGATCTGCACTAATGCAATCATTCTTTGTCAAGCAATCACACTAACGGTAAATGTTTTTTTTTTTTTAATCCTTTCATTTTTCATTCAGTTTAGTATGCTAGTCAGCAACACCGAGAAACTAACATATGCTACCTTTCAGCTTACTTAGTTATCCAGTCTTGGAGTCCTTAGCCAAGTAATCTGTTGAATGATTCATCAAGTAATGTTTGTATGAAGACAGAATTAGAATGTGAGACTTCTCAGCAATAATTTTCATATTCCAGGTGGTTCAGCATTGTTTTATTATCTCTAGATTTGCAGCCAAGAAAGTGGCTGAAATACACCCCTCATTGGAGGGAAGAATTGTCTGACACATGGTGGAATAACTTTTGAAGTGCAAGAAGTACTTCAGAAAAATATATAAAAGCACAGCCAACCTACAAATCATACTCAGGTTTTGAAACTACACTACTGATTTGGAAACAAACAGAAAAGAGCAGACATAGCCACAGCTAACATGAGTGGTGAGTGGAGAGTGTGATGACATAACCAAGGAGACAAAACAGTTCAGAATATAATTGCAGAATAATGGCTGCAATAGGAGCTTGCTACTTGGAGTAAATAAACTTATTAATGCAAAATTGAAGTAATATAGACATATATATATATATATATATATATATATATATATATATATATATATATATATATATATATATATATATATATATTATGCAGTAACACACACACACACACTTATATATTATACAAGCAGATGGCGCATGTTTTTTTTTTTTTGAAATGCACAGTCGAGGCTCATGGAAAAGCTAGTTCAGTGAACAGATCAGAATGTAACGGACAAAAATAGGATGCAAAACACGCATGCATGGGGTGGACAAAATGGATGCAGAGGGAAACTCTAAGGATGGGGAAAAAACTGGAAAACTGGAAGGAGGAATTTGGGTGGAGTTATTGAGGGTAGAAAAGCTCATGGCTTAGGATTGGGGACGATCTGAGATGGTGGTGAACAGCTATCTTGAAGACCCTGGGGGGAATAATGATTTGAACAGGATGTGGAAGTTGATTCCCCAGGTGGGAAAAAGAGGAACAAATGAGTGGAGGTGAGCAGTGATCCTGTATTTTGGTAGTTCCACCAGAAGAGGGTTGTTGTGGGCCATGTGTGCCCTACAGAAACCTAGGGGGGGGGCAGAGGGTGCAAGACCAGAAAAAGGAGGTGGTAGAAGACAGAGAGACCACCGACCTGTCTGCGATGGTGAAGTGGTATACCCACAGACTCAGCTTCAGCATGGGAGATTCCAATGATCTTGAAGGCCTTGGTTTCCACGGCATCAAGCTGAGCAAGATGTGAGGCAGGGGAGTCAACCCAGAGGGGAGAGCTGTACTCCATCAAGCTGCAGATGAAGGCCTTGTAGGTGGATAAGAGTTCAATTGTGTTCAGTTGTCCAGACATTTAATGATGGAGGATGTCCAATTGGCGACGAGCTTTGGAGGCCAATTTTGAAATGGGGTTTGCCCAAGAAAGACCATTGGTGATAATGAGATCCAGGATTTTGAATAACAACTTCATCAAGAGGATTGCTAAGAAAGTAGATAGGAGGGTTTTCCAGACAGTCCTTTCAGAGAGAGATAGTGAGTGAGAGATTTGTCAAGATTGAAGGGCATATTCCAAGTATGTAACCAGCTTGTGATTTTTTTTTTGTTTTTCAAGGTCTGAAGACAGGGAAGAGTGTGCAGCCTACCTGTCTGAAGGATGAGAGATGTCACGGCAGAAGGGCAGAAGGTGGAGTCATCAAAAAATATAAAATAAGATTTTCCAGAGAGATCAGGAAGTCAGTTCAGGAAGTGTGGAGTTGGCCTTGGATGCTCTAGGCAAAGTGTTTAGAGAGCAAGGTGGGATGCCAGGCTGTATCAAAAGCACGAGATGTGTCCAGAGAGACGGCACTGATCTCATGTCTGACATTGAGGATGTCCATCCATTGTTGGGAGAGGAGAAGCAGCATGTCCAGGCTTGAGTGACCTGGTCTGAAACCAAATTGGTGATCTGAAAATGAGGTTGTTGGAGAAAAAGATTTCATATCAACTGTGATGAGAGATTCCATTACCTTGCTGATGATTGAAAACAAGCTGATAGTCTGTAGTTGAAAGGATTCGTTTTAGCTCCTTTTTCGCTTATCTCGAAACTATATTGCCAGGGCAGGGATGTTATCTGGAATTTACATTACAGATAAGGTATTGTCATCATGCGCCATCCATCCGTCCGTCTCCTTTTTCGACTTCTCCGCCAAACTGCTGGGCAGATCCGGCTGAAATGTTGCAGCAACGTTCCTCTCCTGACTGGTAACAGGAATTACAAAACTTGTTCCGGTCACATGACTTCAAGTATGTCAAAATGGCCAACCTTGTAAATTCCTTCAGAAATGTTCTCCAGTCCCACTAGTCAGAACGCTACCAAATTTGGGTTGCAACATTAGGACAGGGTCCTAATGTTAAATTGCAGAGGCAATGCTGATCACCTGACCAGAAGTGTGTCAAAATGGCGATCATGCAAATTCCTTCCAAAATCTTCCTCTCGAGACCCACCTGTCAGAATGCCACCAAATTTGGGTTGTAACATTAGGACATGGTAGTGATGTTAAATTGCAGAGGTCATGCTGATCACATGACTGGAAATGTGTCAAAATGGCAGATTGTAAATTTTTGGGAAAATCCTGTAAATTCCTTCAAAAATCTTCCTCACCAAACCCAACAGTCAGAATTATACCAAATTTGGGATACAGCATTAGGCCAAGCCCAGATAAGCTGCATGTCCAGTGGTCCTCTTTTTTAAGTAGTGCAGTGATGTTTGGCAGATTTCCAAGCAGATGGAAGATGACCTTGCACAAATGACAGGGCGAAAAGGGCAGAGAGAGGATGTGCAAGCGCAAGAGCTTTTATAAACACGTGAGCTTATGCCATCTGGTCCAGTAGTAGAGTCGGAGTTGAGGGTTGAAATAAACTTCTCTCCCTTCTCAGGTGAAAAATACAGAGTGGAGGAGCAGTTGGATATGACAGGGAAGGATGGATACTGAGCGCGAGGGGTTGCGGACGCAATATTTGGAAGAAAACACAGAATTGAGGCATTCAGCCTTCTCACGAGCAGAGTCAGATGTGAGTGGAAAGGTATGGAAGGGAAAAATACAGCAGAGACAGACTTAAGGCACCACCATGTTTTAGAGGAGAGAGACAAGTTTGAAAGTTCATTATTGAGGTTTGACAGATGTTTTCTGGCTCTCCTAAGAGTGCACACACACTTGTTGTGGACTTTTTTGAATGCATTAAGATTGCCTTCGGTCGGATTATCCTTCCAGGAAAGAGAAGGCATAATTGTTTCAGAGCAACTGCCTCACCACAGGATTCAGTGTACCATGGGTGGGAAGAAGTGTATGATACTTGAAGATGAGATGGGATTTACTGTGCACAAGAGAGAGAGCAGGTTTCTGTAGAAGAAATCCCAGGCTGGATTAACATAAGGGCAGTAGATATGGGAGACCAGTCCTAAAGAGAGATGGCTGCTTCCATTCCCTGCTGCTTCTGCTGGAGTGAATGCTTGAGTGAAATCCTCCCTATCTGCTTGATTGAAATGTCAGACTCAACGGCATTGAGGCAGTTCTCTGAGAATAGCCAGAGATGTTGGCTTTCACAAGCATATGATCAGATAAACCAATTGGAGCAGAGAAAGAGCAGGATACATTTGTGGGGAAGTTAGTCATCACCAACTCCAGAAGGAAGGATTTACCATTGGGAGAAATCTGGGTGGGAAAGTTCACAAATCAAGCCAGTCCTGTGTAGTCATAGAAGTCCTTTGCTGAAGTGTCATGGCTCGTGAGAGAGGTACCAACACCCAGCTAATTTGCCGGGTGACAATTGAAATTGCCACATATTAGGAAGAGAGAGTTGGGATGAGTGGTTAAAAGTTTGTCCATGTTGTCTGAGAGAGATGTAGATGGAGTCATCACCTCCGGATTGGAGGTGACGTTTTGGTGTTGGACTATGTCAAATGGGGAGCAGCGGAGTGCTCGTCACACTCCACTTGTTTCGATTTTCCCGCCGATTGCATCACGTGCCTTCTGTTTGAATGGCTTGCATTAGCGGGAACAATAATATCTGTGTGGCAGATGGATGGTTCTTCTTTGCGGATTATGCGGCTTTACCGTGTGAGACATAATCTGCGGCGATGCTCACCATAACAGTTAGGAGGTGTGTCTGATATACAGTTTTTCTGTATGTATTGACATATATATATATATATGTATATATATATATATATATATATATATATATATATATATATATATATATATATATATATATATATATATATATATATATATATATATATATATATATATATATATATATATATATATATATATATATATATATATATATATATATATATATATATATATATATATATATATATATACAGATGTTTGGTACTTCAGAACTTCAATATGGATACAAACAAACACGACATAATAGTGACCAGAGCTTTTCGTGCTGCACTCTTCAGGGTAAAAATCGCAGCAAGTGAAGGAGGAAGTGAAAGCGCGTGCTTATATACGCAAGTCTTAATAAGGTAGACACTGATTGGTTCAAACGTAATGACGTCACGGTTAATTCAAATGTCCATTGGCTGGTTCATCATCTTCACCTCGAGCTCCCATTGGCTGGAGCAGAGTTTGTCGATGATTGACGTTTGCAGCCGCATCCTGGAGAGAGGGGGGATGGGTTTCTCCCATTCACTATTTATTACCGTACTTCCCTGTGTGCGGTCTCTGTATCTCTTTGGAATTTGTACGGTCTCTGTCTCTTTCACCATAGAAAGATCAAAGTACGGTAACAAATGGTGAATGGACCTTAGGAGAAACCCATCCCCCCTCTCTCCAGAATGCGGTTGCAAACGTCAATCATCGACAAACTCTGCTCCAGCCAATGGGAGCTCGAGGTGAAGATGATGAGCCGACCAATGGGTGTTCGGATTAATTGTGACATCATTACGGTTGAACCAATCAGCGTCTACCTTATTGAGACTTGTGTATATAAGCACGCACCTTCACTTCGTCCTTCACTTGCTGCGATTTTTATCTTGAAGAGTGCAGCACGAAAAGCTTCGGTCACTATTATGTCGTGTTTGTTTGTGTCCATATTGATATATATATATATATATATTTATATATGTATCAAAGGCCTAATCATGGCTCTCACCAAGAATCGGAGGAAATGACTAATTGGTTATCCCCAATTATCTCCTTGTTGGGGACAATTGATTGGGTGAGAGCTGATTGGTTGTTCCTTTCAATTATCAGTGAGAGATGTGATGGGGTGTTTTACGTTTTTCTGATAATGGCTGTTGGAATTGCACGTGATACATGCTTGGGAGCCTCAGGCATGTGGGTTTCTGTGTACGCTGCCAATGAGGATTCGCTAATAAGTGATGAAACCGGTCCGGCGGCTGACGGGGCTGTGTAGCATTGGGATTCTTATGTCTGTGAGACTTATGAATGCTGGGCTGCTGTGGAGGAATGCAGATCTGGTTTGAAACAGCAGAGGGCTTACCTTGTGTAGCTTGACTTGATTGGTTGAGGCAGCCTTCTTTGGACTTGTAGAGCATGGGATTAGTTACGTGAAAATTCACGCCACTCGGGATAATTGATTAGGGGGAGCTGATTGGTTCTTCCCTCCAATTACAGGTGAGAGATGTGATTCATTCTTGATGTTTATTTGTGCACTGTATCTATTTCAATTAACATTTGAATTCAATGTCCACTTTAAAGGCAAAATTGAAAATTTACATGTCAAAAGAAGAAAAAAGCTCCATAGAATGTCTCAATTTCACCAAATAAAATCGTCCTTAAAATACTTTAAGAATGCATGAAACATCAAAAATAAATAAAACTACAGCACAAGCCACATCTCAAGCAACAGCATATAACAACCAACAACTCCAAAACATATGTACATAGAATACAAGTCCCTAACTTGGATTACAAATAAAAAACCCATACTAAAAAGAGTATACAATACGCAAGAACATAAAAAAACACGAGAAGGAAAAATCATTATAACCAAAACATAAAAACACAGAACCTCTGACACAGACAGTGCCTTCAGAAAGTATTGTTGTGTCAGACTGAATGGACCAAAACTGAGTATCCCGTTAACACGAAATTCCTCAGAGCTGGGACCTTCTGGCCCAAGAGATGGTCCAAGTGGTCCTTTTGAGGCACTGCGTTCAATTTCACTTTCCTTTTACCATTCCCAAGGTCGTCCAAATGAGCCAAATTTCCCAAGGTCATCCAAATAATCAATTCTCAAGTTATAACACGACAGACAAACAGACAGACTTGCTTCCTTTTATAATATAGATTTTGGGTCCCACAATGCTTGTTCACACATAAGTTCATGGTTTGCTCTTTCACATATGCCCTGCTCACTGGAGTCTTTCTCTTTAAGTTTTGGTTGATATTCACTGCAATTCACCATTAACGATCATAATTGGTGTATGATACCTCAGCTGGTGTCTTCCTTTTCTCAACAGTCTTGTTTAGTTTATGTCCATTTTCTTTTGTAGCATTTTAGATTAATACTGGCCAGTCTAGTTTATTTATAACTAGCAAATACCACCCGTCGCTTCGCTGATGGTAATACTAAGGTGGGGAGGGGGGAGAGGGCGGAGAGAGAGGGGTGAAGGAAAAATAGGGGCGAGAGTGAGGAGAGGGAGGAGGAACGAGGAGGGAGGGAGAGTGAAGCGTGGTGGGGGGAGGGAAGGCAATGAGAGGTGAGAGGAAGGGAAGGTAGATGCACGGTGGAGCGTTAATTACGATTCATATTGTCTTATCAAAATTATTCTGCATAGAATAACAGTGAAGGTGGAAACAAAATGATGTCTGAAATCCATTTTCTACCGGTCATACTAAAATTACCACCCAGAGGCAAACACCACCCGGACATGTGCGGAGATAAACACAGTCTGGAGACAAAGTTCATGTGATCCGATCCTTCAAACTCAAATTATATTTTGATGATATACTTGAATTCATCCATCAGAGTATATTGTGGAAAATCGCATCACATAATGGATGAAATTGCTCCAAGCTCCTAATTTGAAAACTGTAGCATTTACAAAAGCGATGTATACAGCAATCTGTAGGTATCAAGATGAGGCAATCGATGATGTCGTTGTGGAAAGTGGAAAAAAAAACCAAAACATTTTGAGTGCTTTATCGTTCATACACCATTGTGGGTGGCCTGTACCAACTCAAGGCATTGTTGAGCAGGCTAAACAAAATGGCAAATTAAGACCCCAGCAAGGCAACCGAGGATGTGCCTTAAGACCCCCATTGAGAGCGAGGTGTTCGAGTATGCGCCTGATGAAGGATATAATTAAATAAGGCCATTAATTATCTTCGAAGGGGGTGTTTTATATAAACCCAAACCTCCAATTTTCACTCACACACTTCCTTAACGTTCCCTTAGTATGCAGGCAAAGTTTCAGGCTGCTCGGTTTCATGGCTTTAGAGTGATGGAGGAGGCACACACACACACACACACACACACACACACACACACACACACACACACACACACACACACACACATTTATTATTTTAGATTAATATGACTAAATTAATTAATCATGATATATATATATATGTTATCCTGTATTCGAAAAAGAAAAGTGATTATAACTTTAATCCAGTCACATTTTTTTTAATGATAATATTTTCCTTTTGGGAATAATTAGGATATTCCCTTCCTTGTGCATGTTGTTCTTCGTTGCCCATTTTCTGCATCATTTACAAGTATCTGTATGACAATGTGAGAAATGTCACGTGTGATGTTGCTGTTCCTCTTACAGAGAGATGGGGAACCGGGGGAAAACGATACAGCAACCAGAGATCAAACAGTCATGCATCCAATGATCAAATGAACAAACTACAAGGAAGGATTGCAGTCATGGTGTATCTGAAACAAGTGGCGCATTCTCCCATGATTCGTCATTGCTGGTGATCAACTCAGCCAATGGGGGCGATTCAGAAAGAGAAAATAAAAGTATTTTTGAAGCTTGGTTGGAGCCCAGCTTCAGCCTTTTTCCCAGTCCATCGACTTGTCTGCACGTGATAGGAAAGACTTAGCAGGCATGATTCCATTCCTACCAAGGAATGGAAAAAGAACATTGCTGTCACGTAGATGGTGGGTTGCTGCTTTTATGACCAGGGGAACTTGTCTTTTTTATTAATATTATTGAATCCAAGGTGACGACTCCCTCTCGGGGCAATCACACCACATCTCAGTTGCCTGCAATGTTTTTTTTTTTATCACTGTTGGGTGCTGCTTGGTGTGTTGTGTTTGTTACAAAAAAAAATGTTCTATTTTTGGCATATTTAAATCAAGGGGTTGAGATTAAAACTCCTCTTGTTTTCTTTTTTGCAAATCTCAACATGGCACCTCAACATGTTCTTTTGGGTTTTTTTGCAAATCTCAACAAATGACTCCTTGCATACGGGCAATAGCCCCAAAAATGTTTCTGTCATTGCACAACGGAATGCAATGGAAGAAAATTGTAATGTGGCTTGAACTAACATGTGAGCCTAACTGATGAAGGGATACATGTGGTGATACGCCTGAGACCAGCACATAAGCTTGGAGACAGTGGAAGAAAAATGAGAACTTACAGCGTACTGAAAGGTGTCCGATGAAAAAGAACAATATCCTGCATACATTTTTTTTTCTGCAGGGATAATGTATAATCTGTAGGTTCTGCTTATTTTTACTGCCTTGTGATGGCTGACGCCGCAGTTTTGATCGTGGTGTACGTGATATTGTTATCCTGCTATCGCCTTCTGGCTTTAATGTGCTGGCCCACATCCACGTATACGTCGAGGTCTTTTTGTTTAAAAATAAAAAATATATATATATAAGAGTTGGAAAGACTGCTCGACGGTGCTGCACATGATTTCGGCACTTGTCGTTGCAGCGTGCCGTAAATTTAGCGAGCAGATTCCAAGACGAGAGTTTTTGGGATGAATCGAAAAGTCGAGGTGATTCATTAAAACTGACAAATTGGCATGGAATCGAAATTCCATGTTGTGCACTCTTTATAACCGAGTGAAAAACCAACATTCTTGGAGAATGGACCTTTTTTTTTTGCGTGGTTAACTTCCAAGTGCCTGTCAATATTTTTGCGGCTCATTACTGACAAGCTTTGTAACAAAACAGCATTCGATTGATACATTTTAATCTCGGTGTCCATGCTTTATAGCTTTGGGTGCAAGAGTTGTGCTCTTGGGTGAGAGGATTCCACTTTAAAGAAAAAAAACAACCTTCAAGAGCAGTTGCTTCACACTGCATGGAACTGTTCCGTTCATACATTTAATCGCAATCCATTCCATTTTTGTACCATTCCGATAGTGTTGTCAGACCTGCTTGCAGTGTTGGTACACTTGAAAAGGAATCCACGAATGGCACAACAAGGGCATTTCTCCTGTACTGATATTTATTGATTTATTTCTGTAAGTTCATCCTGAAAATGACATGGCATACAATCAGTTTCTTTTCTTAAAAAAACAACAAACAAAAAAACTCAGACAGACGGCCTAACTGGTGCCAATGTTTGCGAACGGTGAGGCTTACACCTTCATGCACGAAGTCCGTTTAAATGGAGGAGGTGAAATTTTTTTGATGTGGGACGTATTACATGTGATTTCAATCGTGATTTTTTTTGTTGTTGTTGTTTTCATCGTATGCACCCTGCCTGGTGCCAGATTGTGCTCTCTTGCCGTTTTGTGCAAAATGGTCACATCCGAGTCGGGGAAATCTTCTCGAAGTTAACTGGCAAATGAGGCCGGGGGTTTTATACTGAATTACAGACCATGGTGAAGAAAGGAAACTGAACGTGAAGCTTGTTTTTATTTGTCGACCTCAAAACTGTGACTTGTGAGTTTACCAAGCGGAAGCACCGTGTGTGTGTGTGCGTGCGTGCGTGCGTGCGTGCGTGCGTGCGTGCGTGTGTGTGTGTGTGTGTGTGTGTGCGTGCGTGCGTGCGTGCGTGCGTGCGTGCGTGCGTGTGTGTGTGTGTGTGTGTGTGTGCGTGTGCGTGCGTGTGTGCGTGTTTTGTACTGATGTCTGTGCCATGTCGTGCATTGAAGGTTGCATGAGAATCTGTATGGCATTTCATATGGGTTTATGGAAACCAACAAGGATGTTTACTACCGTACGCCACTTTTATTATATTTGATACACAAATGCTGTAAACCTTTGTACGTTTCAATGCTATTAAAATGTATGTAAATAGTATCGGTGTAAAAGAGTGTCATTGTAAATTTAATGCCACTTGAATCAGCTCATCGTAATTCACGTCTTCTTTATATTACCATCATGGGATTTGTCTGAACTGGAAAATCAACCGTAAGGAGGGCAAAGCAACTCCAAACCTGTACCATCCCTGACAATAATATATATATATTTTTTTTAATCACCAATGCATTTGTCATTCCATGTGTGATTTTGATGAGAATCTCATCAGATCAGATCCCTATCGCAGTTTTACAATAGACAGAAGACCATGTCAATTATTGCGAAACAAATCTCAATTTTTGTTTTTTTTATTGATTAAATCAATTGTTGCATACTCTTGATCATACAAAGTACAGTATTTAGATTCAAGTTGTACATATCCAAACGGGGTTTCGAATTCAAACTTGCTCTGCCAGTTGCAACATCAAATGGGAGTGGATAAACCGCTTTCACAGTGCACTACCATCATTTCCATACTCTACCTTCCCCGCTGAAACAGCGATAGACATACAGGGAATGTACAAATTTCCCAGGATGTACCATCCCGAAGGCATGCCCTTTTTCAAAAGACTGTGTGGGATCTTTATCGCCTACAGGTGTGTTAACAGATGGGATAGCGAGATGAAAATCTCTTCCAAAGGTGTATCCATTATACAAGTAGACCATTATGTTAACTTCAACCAGCATAAGCATATGCTGATGTACTGTGGAGTAATAACTTTTCCACAGTGAAGCATAATTATTGCAAATAAAAAGGTGCCGAATGTGTATAACTTTAGCAAATACAATGATAGTTTGCTTTTCTAAGTATATCATTGCATCGGAACTGGTTGTGACATTTCATAAGGGTGTACTGTATGTATATACATATATATATATATATATATATATATATATATATATATATATATATATATATGTTTGAAACCAGGAAGCATAAGTGGACTGGCTTTATTTCGTGGACATAAGTGGACTAACAAATCATCCGTATTAACATTAAAACCAGGGTCGTTGTTTCTCTCTTATTATATTGTTCTGACGCTTATCGGAATGACTAATTTTTTTTCTGATGACTAAATGAATATCAAATGAACTTAAAACATGCTACCCCCCCCCCACTGCCTCAATTCGTTCTTTAAGGTTATCTCAGTGGGGGGGGGGATCAGGGGAAGGCTAATGATACTGCTTGTTCCAGTAAATAATTTTTTGAAAGGTGTAGCAAGGATGTTTATGATGAATGCTGTGCTGCAAGACTTTCAAAACAACAGGCTTTTGTAACTGAGTGAGAAATATAAATTTAAACCTTTCTGTAAAGGTGTATATTTTTTTTTTTCCAACCAAGGGTTTGCAGGAGAAACTGCTGACCTCACTTTGAACCGCTCTAACCCTCGGCTTTCGACTTCCTCTGAAGAACACGCACTTGGAAAGGTCGTGGCTTCAAGACGGCACCCATCGTACCTTCGAGGTCAGGCAGATGACCTGGGACTGCGGGGATGAAACGGAAGTCACGGAAGAGGCAAACGCTGAAGAGGAATAGCTCGAGATGTGCAAGAGCCATCCCGAGGCACAGCCGCGGCCCCGTGCTGAAGGGCAGGCTGTTGAGGAATGGTTTCTCCCCGCTTTTGTGACCCATGTAACGCTCTGATAAAAGGAAGTACAGCACATCAATTACTAACAACAACGTTGATAAATTCTTGGTTGTCATTGAGCAACTGAATCTTGAAATTTGGTGAATGCAGGAGGCCAATAGGCCTATCGAAGCCTGTGCTATTGTAACCAACTTGTGGTTGCTTGGCCCGTGCTCTATCCTGTTCAAATGTTGAGCATCAAGCAAGGGACTCGGCCCGGAGTTGGAACCTTAGACCACCCAGACAAAGAGTGGACGCTCACCATTATGCGTGCGTCACTTCAGTTGTGATCAGCTGTGTTTCTTTACCTGGAGGAGAGTCAGTATTACTGAATGATTCGTGTAACTAAGATCTTTACCTGGTTTGAAGTGTGTTGGGTTGGGCCACGTGTTCTCATCATGATGTGCTCCCCAAAGGTTGGGAATGACAGTTGTGCCTTTAGGAATCGAGTACCCACCAACACTGGAAAACAGATTTGCATTGTTGTACAAAGTATATTGTAATCGTTAAATCCACACCAATTACTACATTGTCCTGAACATGAGGCGAATTATCACCGGCACCCTGGCCTAATTACAAATTCCTCCCACTTCTGGACATACCTGATCGGCATGCCTGGCCAGCGAGTTTGTAAACGACGGACCAAAAACACTCCCGAGCCTACCCCACAAGAAAATGGGAATAATTGGTGCTGGTGTGGTGGTAGTAGTCGTAGTAGTAGTAGTGATTTGTTTGCATGGTAAAATTTGGAGTAAAAGAATTAAATATTAATCTAGGGTTGGAGTGAAAGATATTTTTACAGGTGAGGCTGTGGGTGTAATTATTGCACTTGGTATGAGGTCAACTATGTATTATGTATACACAAGGTGAAATGGGGTGGAGAAGGAGGGAATGGGGGGGGGGGGTTCCGTCCCACTGCGATGAACCTGGTCCTAAGAACCAGGCTCGCCACATTCTTGTTGCAAGATTATCCGAGCAGCGAATTGTCATTTTCAGTCATCAAGTACAATGTAGCCAATCAATGAATCCAGTGGAGGTGATCAATTCAAAAATTTGTGAGAGAATGAAATGGACGAGGAACCACAAAGAGTGCCAGTTATACAAAAGATTAACTCAAATTTATTACACGCTCAATATTCAACACAAGTATTTACCTCTGACAAAGTGAAGTGACCCGACAGAAGCGTGGCGATAAATGGTAAATATGTCCAGGGCTCAATGAGAACTTAAATATTTAAGCCTAAAGACACGTGAAAAAAAACACAGGAAATGAGAGAAAATTTGGCTTTGAGAGTAAAATATTCTCTCTTCTCGTGGTCGGGGCTCACTCCGAGCTGTGAGGAGCTGTGAGACCGTACGACCAGGAATTTAACAGGTCTTAATTATATCGCTTCCACCAGTCCTCTTTGGTCCCAAAACTCCAGCAGGTTTCTTGTTGAGAATATTTCTGGCAAATTATGAAGACAGAAGTCCTCCATATTTCCTGCCAGTTTCACGACACATATCGATTCCTGTGCAAGCAGTGTTCTGGACAAATCAGGTCCTTTTTAAATCACGAATCCACTGGAGCTGCCATGGGATGGGTGGTCACTCATCAACGGCCAACCGGAATAGCCCCATCTTGCAATCCTCACCCATGTATCCTGTAGGGGAAACCAAATTACCCTGAGTCAAACGTAGTTCACACTCGACTCGTTCCTATTCGATCACAGACAAACAAGGCTGGAGTCAGGCCCATCCATCTTATGCCCACACCGCTCCTGATCATGGCTGTAACAGTTGCGTCGTATACACTCTCAACACTCTCATATGCTTTGTGCAGAAAAAAAAATGAAAGGTGGTTAAAAAGAAAACATTATTGTGCAGACAATGACAGGATAAAGATGATTAAAATACGTAATAATTCATTTTGAAGCAAAGTTGATGAAAAATGTGATTCATCCAGTAAAACATAACGATGGAGATTTGATCAAGCACTTGGAATGTGACATTGCACCGATCACCCAAATCGGCTTCAGCTCACATAGAAGCGCGTTCAGCATTGTGAGCTTCTCCTACACAACTTATTCGAAGTCACTGAAACAAGGTGCAATTGTTGGTTATCAGGGTACAGGGATAGACATTTTACAAATTAGTTAATATTACATTTCCTCCTTTGTTCAACGATTTGTTGTGGGCAATACCCTACAGCAGGGGTCAGGAACGTTTTTGACTCGGAGAGCCATTAAAGCAAAATATTTGGAAATCTATTTCAGTGAGAGCCATATAATATATTTTAAGACTGAATTCAACTAAATGTTAGTATAATAAGCCTCTGAATTTATTCTTTTAAATAATGTTGTTATAATACTCACCATTAATGGGACTTCTGGTGCTGCATGGATTTGCTGATGGCTTTGTAGTCTGGTTGGTACTTGGTGAGGTTAAGCTTCATGCAAGCGTTGAGGCTTTCATCCGTTAGACGTGATCGTAGGTTGGACTTGATGTTTTTAAGATGTGAGAATGACTGCTCACATGCATACGTAGATCCAAACAAGGTCAAGACAGCAATACTCACACGCTGCAGTGTGAGGTATGTGACAGGAAGCGCGTTCCAAGTTTTGATAATCAGCTCGTCTTCGGGTTGAAGTTTTTTCATTTCTGTCCACATGTGCTTGCTCGCCAACTCTGCTTTCTGTCGTGTGATTCTTTCCAAATCTTCATTCAGTGACTTGAACTTATTCACCCACATGTCTGAGGCCTTCAGGTCAGCCACTTCTGCTTCAAAATCTCTGACGGAGGCACCAGGAATGTAACTCAGGTCGGCTGTGTTCAGTGAACACTCGTTTGGATGGGTGATGAACTTAAAAAGACGAGTGTGCTCACGAAATTCTCCAAAGCGTGCTTTGAATGACTGTAGGAGACTGGATGTGAAGCCAGCTAACTGGTGGAGATCAAAGTTTTGAGTGGGCTCACTTGCTGTGCATGCATCTTTAAATTGTCTCAGTTTTTCAAAATGTAGTAAACGACCTGTTTCAAGATCCATGATAAAGAGCTCCAGCTTGTTTTCAAAAGCAAACACGGCTTGTTGAAGGGATAACACTGTATTTCCAATGCCTTGCATTTTCACGTTGAGCTCGTTCAGATGTTCAGTCAAATCCACGAGATAGTAAAACTTGAGGAGCCACTCAGTTTCGGCTAGCTCAGGATGCTCAATCCCTTTCATTTCAAGGAAAGTCGGGATTTCGTTCAGGCAAGCCGCAAAACGGCTAAGCACCTTCCCTCTTGACAACCAACGCACATTGCTGTGCAAAAGCAGACCGTGATAGTTATTTCCAACTTCATCCAGCAGTGTTTTAAACTGGCGAGCATTTAAGGCTCGGGCAACAATAAAGTTGATCACACGAATGACCAGCGACATCACTTCGCCAAGCAGCCCATCACACATCTGAGCACAAAGTGCCTCCTGGTGTAGAATGCAATGGAAACTTAGGATGGGTCTATTTTCATGTTCACGGAGAAGCGCCACAAATCCTTTGTTTTTCCCCACCATACACGGACCACCATCAGTACACACCGAGATAAGTTTATCCATTCGTAGATTTTTTTCTTGAGCGAACTCCATGAAAGACTTGAATAAATACTCACCTCTTGTGGACCCTTTTATTGGCAGAACAGCAAGACTTTCTTCGCGCAGTGTATCACCAGCAGCATATCTTGCAATCACACTGAACTGCGACAAATGGCTTACGTCTGTTGACTCATCCAAAGCCAAGGAAAAGAACGGCACTGCATTTATGTCCTTCACTTGCGTTTCCTCCACTTGGTTTGCCATCATGATGGTACGATCATGAACAGTTCTTGTCGACAGAGGCATGTCTTGTATCCGTTTGATTATCTTGTCTTTGTTCGGAAGATCATCAAAAAGTTCATTGGCGACATCCAGCATGAACGTTTTAGCATACTCGCCATCTGTGAATGGTTTTCCGTTCCTCACTATTGCTAAAGATCCAGCAAAGCTGGCGGAATTATAGTCACCTTGCCGGGTCCATACGCGGAGTTGCTGCTGGCTGGCTTGTACCCTGCTCAGTAGCTCTTGGCACGCTTTCTTTCTGCTGTCTCCCACAGGGTATTTTGATGCAAAGGTAGCATGGCGCGTGTCGAAGTGCCGCTTTATATTCGACCGTTTCATCGATGCAATTTTGTCATTGCAAATTAGACACACCACAGAACCTGCTCTCTCCACAAAGGCGAAGTCTTCGGCCCATTCGTCCTGAAATGTACGATACTCCTCATCTTTTTTTCTTTTCGCCATCTTCTTCGTCGAAGGGTTAGCTTTGAGCAAATGAGAGAGAGGGAGATGTTGACCCAAGTGAGTCTGGCTGGCCTGCGCACGGGCTGACATACTCGAGAGGTGCGGCACGGCCGGCCGACTCTGGGATGCTGTCGCCTCAGCGGTGGCGCGTGATTGGTCGAGATGAATTCCGTGACGCGTCTCGGCGGCGGCACGTCATTGGAGGAACCGAAATCACGAGTCGCCTCAGTGGTGGCGCGTGATTGGTCGAGATGAATTCCGCTACGCGTGTCGGCGGCGGCACGTCATTGGAGGAACCGAAATCACTACTCGCGTCGGCCGCATGACTGGACAAAACAAAAACCGCTTCAGACAATTCGGAGGTGTTTTTTCTTCTCTCCTTCTGCCAAGTTCAGCCCTGCACGTGAATGAAGCACGACACCATTCAAACTATAGGTAAAGCTTCTGCGAGAAATATTGGGCTTTCCAAGTTTCAAACTCCAATTTTATCTGCGAGCCAGATGCAATCATCAAAAGAGCCATACCTGGCTCGCGAGCCACACGTTCCCGACCCCTGCCCTACAGTGTGCTTTCAAGAGCAGCTTTCAGTGATTTACCTGTAAGCTGTTTACGTTCCTCGTATTTGTTTTCCGTATGAGTTTTAACCCGTGGTAGCTTTGTGCAAGGTGTAGTGTAACAATCAACGTCTTTATCAATGTACCTTTTGGGCTGGCAGGATAGCCGAGAGGGACACACACGCTCCTCTGAATTCAGCTACAAGCTCCCCCTCCTGGTATTTTGCAAGCAGGGCGATGCATCAATGTGTCTACTGTCCCACCTGCTAGCATTAATCAGTGGATGTTAAAAAAAAAATCTCACAGTCTCTTTCGTGATGAGTATGTAGGCTTTTGCCGACACCTTTTTAGTCAGATTCCAAATTTCTACCCTGACTGCCACTACTGGGAAGACAGGCCACCCAGTGTAATTCTTACCAAGAGGCTGCTTTGA
>NC_140965.1:73481474-73678974 GCF_056783735.1 Eptatretus burgeri
TGCAGACGAGGTTCAGGAGGATTATGTGCACAGGGAATCACAACGGTTGGCCGATGCACAGGAACGAATTTGGGGAATGGAAGAGGATTTAGCCAGCACAGGCTTGGGACTACATGGAGAAAGGATTAAAGTAGAGTGGTTTACCCGAAGGGTGTTGCAACTAGAGAGGAGCGAACTGAACAGAGGAATAGAGGAGGAGCAGATTGGTAGCTCCCAGGATGGGAAGAGCTTGGAGGAAAAATGGAAAATAAAGCTGGAAAAGGAAAAACGGAAACACGATTTGGAATTGAAACAACTGAAGGAAGAGGTAAGAACAGGCAATCAGATAAGAGAAAGCCTAGAACAGAAGATAAAAAGAGGAGAGAACTATCAGGAGTAAAGGAAGTAAGAATTGTTGGGAAAGTCAAGACAGTTCGAGGAACTTCAGGTAGAAATGAGGAAAGTAGAGTGGAGTACCCATAAGTTGGAACAAGAGAAGAGCGAACGGAATGAAAGAATAGAGGAAGAGCAAATTAGTAACTCCCAGGATAGAGAGAACTTGGAAGAAGTTTGGAAAACAAATCTGGAAAAGGAAAAACGGGAACACGATGTGGAATTGCGACAACTGAAGGAAGAGGTAAGATCAGGCGATCAGATAAGAGAAATCCGAGAACAGATGATAGAAAGAACAGAGAAATATCTGGAACAACTTGAGGAATACAGAAAGAAAATGGCTGAAATGAGGGAGGAAGCATGCAAAAGAGGTGTGGAGATGAGCAAGAAATTAGGGGGAAAAGCTTCTGAGTTACAGTAACACCAAAACAAAGAGAGGGAATTACAAAACGAGCTGAGGATGTTAAGAGAGGAAAGAAAGAGAATGGAGAATGAAACGTTAAGGAACCACACTGTACAGATTGAACAGTTGGAAGCCAAAGCAAGGTTGGAGTACGTGGAGATGGTGAAAGAAGAACGAATGAAGCAGGAAAGGGAAATTGACCAATTGAAGGAAACGATGAGATTGGAGAAGGAAGAACAAGAGAGACAGTGGGAGAGGAAACAAAAAGAACATGGATTTGAAATTGACCAACTGAAGGAAAGAGCAAGGTTGGAGTACGCGGAGACAGAAAAACTCCGGAAAGATAACGAACAACTCAGGCTCAGAGAGGAAGAACGACTCAAATGGAAAAGAAAATGGAGCCAGGAAGTAGAACAGCACAATAATATGGGATGTGTGACATCACCACAGGGAGTAATGTTGGTGGTGCGGAACTTGATTGACATCACTCGTCGGATGAAACCACAATTAGAGCAAACCCTGGTGAAGGAGACGTTGAGGGAGCATACAGGGTTGTTGATGAATGAAACACATTTTGAGCAGGTCCAGCATGTGGAGCTGGAGTACAGAATTACTGTACTCCAGAATCCCCACCCCAGAATTACAGAATCCCCACCACAACCCCCAATTGAGAGGAGTGTGGCGAACCGATGATGAGCAACCTGCTGGAGAGAAGCGACCGGACCGAGGTGACTCTGGAACGAAGCAGGTACGTGGGTACATGCATACATGGTGTAGACGATGAGCTTAAGGTAGGAATTTAATTTTATGTTAATGAAGAGACTCTGTCCGATGGGGTGCACGTATGCGCGACCCCTGGATGTGTGTGCCTGTGAATGAATGCTGTGAGCCCACAGTCCAGACTATAGCACCGGTATGTGCTGCCGAGGCTGAAACGTGTGTGGGTACTCACGTGGCGGTCGAGAATGTAGCCCTGGTGTGCGAGGCAGTTGGTCAGTACACAGGCAAGGTTGAAGGTGTGGAATGTCAACACATAACCTTGGAATGTGTGCAGCCTGCTGTGTGTGGGAGTCCTGAGCATGGAATGAGTGGTGACATAGGAAATAGGTTAGAGGTGCAAGAAGAAATAGAAATGCCACCAGGACAGAACTTGAGCCAGGGGACGGAAACCATAATGGACAGCTCCGCATAGGTTCTTGCAGAGTTGGGGGTGCAGCATCCAGGAGCAGGCTTTAGAAATTAGATTTTAATTTCTCTTTCAGCCTCACAGGAACTTTGGGGTAGAGTGCAGATGAGTAGCAAGTGGCACTGGCTTGTGTCACTTGGTCTTCAAACCTTTCTGAGCACACGAGGGGTTTGGCTAGCTGAGTGGGGTTTATCTGTCTTCAGGGAGTTATAGAGAAGAGGGGGATGCCGCTTCTCCGATTGGGGTTTACTTGATTTCCGTGAATCCTGAAGAAGAGGGGGAGACCGCTCCCCCGACTGGGGTTAAGCTTACTTCCACGAACCCTGGAGAAAAGGAGGGGGTGCACCACAACCCCCAATTGAGACGTTGAGCCGTGGTGGAAAGGCAGCGGGGTCATGTAATGGGTAATGAGGGATTTGTTCCCTCACTCCCCTCCCAATGAGCCAAAGAAGTAGGCCATATGGGGATGTAAAAATCTTGATTGAAAGTTATATCGAGAGTGATTGCAAATTGAGACTGTCAGAAGGGATAAGAGTGGGTTTGGGTGATTACTGAAAAAAAAGTGGTGGAGACATCACAGGCAGAGCGTTAAACACACCTGAAACAAGTGGATGATAAAGAGTGGCTTGTTTGAGGGAGGATTGAAATGCCTGGTTCGAACCATGCAGAGGTTCCATGGGGCTGGTGAAGAGATTTTCATGTTTCGTTTAAATTATTGGAAATAAACGCTTAGGGCAGTATGGAGGAGGCCAGCGGACGATGGACGTAGTGACAAATTGATTGGGGTTTGATGAAAAAGTGTACTGGTTAAATTTGATGACCAAGTCGGATCCGAGGGACCGGTGTGTTTTGTTTTCACATAAACGTGAAAGGTGTTGGATGGTGTTGTGGGCTGGGTGTGTGGCACTGTGGAATGAATGACTAAAGTGTTTGGGTGAATGGCGTGGTGGTGCGAATGAGGAGAGTGAGTGCGAACAACGTACCCTGTCGGTAGGAGTCTCCCAACCAAGTTAGTGTAGGTTAGGGGGACTTAGAGGATTTGACATGGATTCTGGCTGCTGTTCCATTGTGCAGGTGGACTGCGAGGGGTAGGTGCAGGCCAAGGTATGCGGGTACTGGCTGGGAGTGTGACATGGTATTGGAAGTTGGTGAGTTGGGAAATAGGGCACCAGGGCTTTGGGGGTTCCTGGCAGGGGAAGGCTGTCAGACGTGGCAGGTGAAGGCTGTCAGAGGTGGCAGGAGAGCACAGTATGTTTAGTGTCAGGAGAGCACGTTAGATTTAGTGCCGAGAGAGCACAGTAGGATTCAGTGCCAGAAGAGCACGGTAAGTTTAGTGCCAAGAGAGCACGGTAGGTTTTTATGCCAGGAGAGTACAGTATAGGTGCTAGGAGAGCACAGTATGGGGGCTAGAGAGCCACCCCTTAGTTAGGAGCACCAGAAGCGCGCTCAGGTGAGTCCCAAGGTCGCTGGGTGTCCTCCACCCCCAATTGGAAGCAGGCAAAGAGGCCTAGTAGTAGTCACACTCCCCAGCCAGCGAGTTATGCCTGGTACCACCAAATGGAAAAAGACAAATAAGGGCCTTGCCCAGGTTTAATACAATGGAATATTGTGCCAGGTCTGGAAAAATGGGTCATTAGGATCATTCTAGCCATAGTAGGGTTTGTTGCATTGTCTCGAGCTAAAAGTAAATGGTTAGATTCGATGGACTCTCCTCCGCACCATTTAAGTGTGACACCTGATACGAGTAGTGTTGATGGGAACATTTGTTAGCAAGGGCCAGGCTCGGTCACCCTCTCCAAGTGCCAGAGAAGCCACCAGTATGTCATGAGCACACACCCACGAAGATAACGTTGAGTAAGAAACACACCATCCTGTCTGTAAAATAAAAAAAAGGAAAAAAAAAAAAGGGAACTTAACCAAAACAAGTCAGGCAAGGAAGGTTCAGGGTACACTCCATCTCACCTGGTCTGAGGTCATCACACCCATTTGCGTCCCCAAGAACACCTCCAAACTGCATTTGCTTACCATCGATATCACCATTGCTGTGTCACCTGCTGTCCAATGCAGGGCTTGTTGCCTGCTGCTGCTCGTGAGTAGGCCATTGTGGCCGAGAAGTCATTTTGTGGGCCATATGGGCCAAAGCATTTTTTGGGGCCATTGAGGCCAAAGTGCTTTTGTGGGCCGTTGCGGCCGAAGATTCATGCCATTTTGTGGGCTCAGTGGGCCAAAGAACTCTTTGTGAGATTAGGCCACTGGGCCGACTGAACTCACCTGGTGATAGGCCAATAAGGCCACGAAGTGAGGAAACCCCCAGGGGTGAATGGACAATACTGCCGGGAGGGGGAATGAAGGAGCGAACACGTTAAAGAACTTTGAACCTTTGAATGTCCTGCTCCGATGCAAATATTGGTGTTAAAAGTAAAATTGAATGCCCTCCCATTTAAATCCATAATTAGAATGTTAAGTAGTGTGCATAGAGTGTGAACTTGTTTGTTAGATTGGTGACCCGACACACTAGGATAGGGACATGCCAATCTTACTGTGATACTATGTTTTTTGGAGTTAAGTGCTTCCCACGTTGTGGGTTAGAGTAAATGGGAGATCTGTGCTGTACGTTGGACAGGGCCATTGCCGTGGGATGCCCCAGATGGAGGCTCGGGAGAAAGGTGGGGGTGGTGATGCGGAAAATGGCCCTTAGTGTGTTATTAAAAATAGGATTAGCCCAGATCCCCCATTAAATGCATGTTTAGCCAGGTTGTTCGGTAATTGGGTGTTACATGTGTGTCGGGAGGTGCCACAAGCTGTTATTTGTTCGTGCAGTGGTGGTGTACTGAGAGGTTCTTCTTCTTCCTTCCTCTCTCCAGACAATAGTCCCCACCCAGCGTTCTGAGGGGGGGGGGGAGTGGCCGAGAGAAGGAAGGGAAACAGAGAGGCGACGAGCACCGAGAAAGAGGAAGTGAAACAGAGAGGCGACGAGCGCCGATACAGACGGAGTGGCCGAGAGAAGCGAGCACCAGGAAGAGAAGGTGGAACTGAGAACACCGAGGTCAGTCTGCAATCGGCAGAAGGTGGAACTGAGAGCACCGAGATCGAGTTGCGATCTGCTGGATAAGCAGTCGGCTGGGAGGCAAGTGGTGCCGGGAGAGCGCCGAGGTGGGGCGCGATCAGCTTTCATGAGTCGCAAGCCGAAAGATAGGCAGGGAAAGGACTGCATGAGGTCTGTCTGCCCTCGGCCGGATGAGAAACGACTAGTGGGAGTCGGCGATCGACTTCTATGAGGAGGACATCGACAGGTTCATCCGGATTCCAGTGACGGAGCCTCTGACTGTCCCTGCTCACCTCATGGCTCGACAACGTCTTGGAATCCCATAGACCCAGCCTGCGGAGCCCAACACCTCAATTTGGCCTTGTCTGGTGAACAGGCCAGGCCTGGACTTGTATACTGGACCTTGTGAGAAACCAGCTGAAACCCACCATCGATCTGACGGTCTTGTGCCGTCGACATTACGCGGGGTCAGAACGCGCTGAGGCGGGCGTGCTCAAGCGGTGCCGGGAGAAGAAAAAGGACGACGCCATTTTGCCACGCGGCGTGTTTGAGCTTGGGTGCTCAAATCCGTAGACATCGGCTTGTCACGAGCCACATTCGTGCCTCCGACACTTTTTCTCTCGTCCATGAAGCATCACCAAGTACTTTGTGTCTTGTCTGTATGTTGTTAAAGGTTTATCTCGCTAGGGTCCCCTTCGAAACCTATAATCCGTAGCTCCCTAGTTAAGAACGGGTTATAGATTAATGATAACATTGTCATGAATGCTTTGCTTGTTTCGTGTTCCCCGATGTGTTCCCAATAAATCAGGCTGATTCGTATGAAGTTGCCGCTTTGAATCAATTTGTGCCGCACCGTGGAACGATCCGCTTGATTTGGATATAAAAACCAAAATAGTTACAGACTGGCAGAATTTGCTCGGTCTCTGACAAAACCAGTCTGCAACCGGGGTCTATTCCCCCAACTGGTAAGGTCCAGGGGTACGTTGGTATCGCGATTCGAGACGCGTGACCCGAGGCCTGTGCTGAACCAGCCGGCGTTATAACCCCGGAGACGGCGGTGGTTAAGGGATGCTGAATATTAAATATTTGGCTGTCGAGAGAAGGGTGCGAAAACCCAAACTGGTTACGGACAGTGATTGACATCACTCATTTGAAACCCGCCACCGGGGATCCGTAAAAGTATATACACATATATATATATATATATATATATATATATATATATATATATATATATATATACATATATATATATGTATATATATATATATATGTATGTATATATATATATATATATATATATATATATATATATATATATATATATATATATATATATATATATGTAGGGTAAGAATACTGATTCTGGCTCACTTTTCCCCATGTAAATGAATGGGGGATTTTCAGCGATTCATATTTTTTTCCCTAAAAATAAACCCCCTTTTTATCCCAAGGTATATTTATTTGTCTCCCCTTTTAACTTGGAGGTTGAACCTCATTGAATTGAACACCTGGGGGTTGAACAGCTCACTCATTGAACCTATAAAGATTTGTTCATTCTCAAATTCCTTCAATAGTTTAATTTTCTTTGCACAATAATCCCCATCTAAAATATTGACAAACAAAACATTTGAATCTTTATATTTTTTAAGATACCCCATTTGTGCCATTACGAAATGATAAACTTCTCTTAATGCTCTTGTTTGACCACCTCCTGAGCCACAGGTTATTTTTTGTTAAGCCCCGCCCACTTTTCTTTAAGCCCCGCCCACTTTTGCTAAGCTCCGCCCACTTTTCATGAGGTATTTTTTCTAAGCCACGCCCACTTTTCCTAAGCCCCGCCCACTTTTGCTAAGCTCCGCCCACTTTTCATGAGGTATTTTTTCTAAGCCACGCCCACTTTTCCTAAGCCCCGCCCACTTTTGCTAAGCTCCGCCCACTTTTCATAAGGTATTTTTTCTAAACCACGCCCACTTTTCCTAAGCTCCGCCTACTTTTGCTAAGCCCCGCCCACTCTTACATCATTTCCAGTTCATCTCTGACTCACAAAGAAATCACTAGAAAATTACAGGATGTTATGGTTTTGAAAAATTTCCCAATGAAGGCTTGCCTAGGCTTGCCCAGGGAATTTCCAAAGGAAACCACACCCACCAGTCTTTCTCTATAAAAGCTTCAAACCCAGGCTCCATTTTAAACATTTGTTTTTGCTGGCAATGGTGTTTTGTGTGCTTGTCTCGAACTCTCTGTCTTCTATGGAACTAAACCTTCAAGTTGATGAACTGGATTCAAACCTCTTATCTATTGAGGTAAGATTTTTTATTTTCCTATTTTCAAACTTTGATTGAAGCATACTCATTTAATAATTAAATAACTTAATTAATACATTATTATTTTCTCTCACAGGAAATTGTGTCTGAAATACGAAATGAAAATACTGCTTTTGCTACAACTTGGGGGAAATTGTTGGCTTGGTTGAAGACCTTGAGTGGGATGACTTTGGTGTTCCTTGGAACTCTCTGTCTTCTATGGAACTAAACCTTCAAGTTGATGAACTGGATTCAAACCTCTTATCTATTGAGGTAAGATTTTTTATTTTCCTATTTTCAAACTTTGATTGAAGCATACTCATTTAATAATTAAATAACTTAATTAATACATTATTATTTTCTCTCACAGGAAATTGTGTCTGAAATACGAAATGAAAATACTGCTTTTGCTACAACTTGGGGCGAAATTGTTGGCTTGGTTGAAGACCTTATGAGCGACCAAGACCCACAGAACGAGTTCGTCCTTGATGACCCAACCAAAGAGTTATACCTTGGAGACCAGCAAAATCCTGAAAAAGAGTTTTACAGCAATAGTACTCATTGTGAGTTATCAAGACAATACCCACTGAACAAGTTATACCTTGATGAGCCAGAATACAAGTTTTACCTTGGAGACTCACAAATTTTGAAAAAATCAGTAAATGAGTTCTGCCTTGATGGTTTAAATAACTACCTTGGAGACTCAGGAAAAGGGTTCTGCCAAGATGGTTCTAAATATGGGTCCTACCTTGGAGACTCACAAATTTTGAAAAAATCAGTAAATGAGTTATCCTTAAGAGACTTTGTAAGTTGGTTTTACTTTGAATACTTGAAATGTGGGTTCTGGATTGATAACTCACAATGTGATACATATCTTGGAAACTCAACGGGAATGTGGTTATACCTTGAAGACTTGGAAAGTTGGGTTTATGTTGGACACTTGAAACTTTTTTGGGGGCTTTTATTTATTTATTTATTTATTTATTATTATTATTATTTTATTTATTTATATTTTGGAGACTTTTGGAGTTGCTATCACTCTTTGGGATCTAAACCTATCGATGTAGTTCTTTGTCGGATGGTGCTTGATGGGAGCAAGATCAAGAAAGTTCTGGGAAGAAAGTGCAGGCTTACTCCCCCTTTTTACGTCATCAAACCTGAAAGCCTTAAAAGACAGAATTGGAAGAAGAAAAAAAAACGTAAAAATATATATATATAGGTGGAAATCTCATTTTGAAAAAGACATTGTGTTGGGCGAGGATTGAGTTGAGGTTGAGATTTTGAATGTGAGGGTTGGGACACACACACACATACACATCAACAAACAAAAGTTAAGCCTTGACTATTCAGTTGAGGATTCTGTGTTTGGGGTTCACAGATCTAAGAACGTCCCCCTTGACACACATTATATACTGTTATACACCTCGGACTTGGCCCTCGAGTGTCCACAACGGTGTATAGTAGGAGGGAGTGAAGCGCCAACCTATTGCTCCCATTGCACACACACACACACAAACAAAAGTTAAACCTTGACTATTCAGTTGAGGATTCTGTGTTTGGAGTTCACAGATCTAAGAACGTCCCCCTTGACACACATTATATACTGTTATACACCTCGGACTTGACCCTCGAGTGTCCACAAAGGTGTATTATCTGCTTAGTTTTGTCTTTTGTAATTCCTGTGAATAAAATGAACCTAAAATCTCTTCCCCTTCCAAATCATATATTTTATAAGTCCAAGGAACTGTATCTATTACATCAACAATTTTAAAAAGTTCTTTCGTCCATCGTTCAGTAAAACCCTTTTCAAAATGAGATTTCCACCTATATATTCTTACGATATCACCAACTTTGAACTTAGGTTTTCTGACATTAATCTCTTTTTCATATTTTAATTTTGTAAATGTTTCTGATGGCTTCATATTCGTTGACGTGTGAATCGTGTCATTATACTTATCCACAATATCCTGAATAAAAGATGACCATTGTTGTGAACCGAGTTGTGTGAATTTTTTATATAGTCTCTCTTTTAAGGTACGATTAAAACGTTCAACAACAACTGCCTTCCCTTCATTAAAGGTACTGTATAATGTAATACTGTTATTTTTTAGAAAATTCATAAATGTCTTGTTATAAAACTCTCTACCCTCATCAGTCCACAATTTCTTAGGTTTTCTCTTACTTTTATTAAATATCTGTTGAAAAGCTAACATAAGAGTATTACCTGTTTTGTTTTCTAAAGGGACAATCCACGCATATCTACTCCTCAAATCAATAACGGTTAAAGCATACTTGTACCCCTTATCATTATTGAGTTCAATCAAATCAGCAGACCAGATATAATCAACTTCCTTGGAATAAACTTTCCTTCTCTGAAACTTTGTGAATATTGGTTTATGTAATTCATCAGCTAATTGCTCTTCAGTCTTAATGGCATCATTAGAGCCTATAAGTTTTTTGAATTTCCAAGTCCAAGTTTCAATTTAGCACTAATCATCTTCTTCACGATGAACCTATCAACTTTTTCTCTCAAGGTTGGATTTTGTATCAGAGACAAATTATATAACATTTCTCTATCGGCTTCATGCTTTTCTTCCAACGTTGTGGTATTCCCATAATCAATATCGTGTCTCATGCACACTTCATCAACTCTATTGATTGGTTTACTCCAGGATTTAGGATTGTCTGCCTCATCTAATCTTTTATCCATGTTTGTGCCTGGACCACAGAAAGAATAACCTGGAAGATGTAATTCCCCTGGTATTCCAGTAGTTGTAAATTTACTTCCTGATAAAAACTTTTGTATATCTCCTCCGAGTTTGTGTTTGGAGATAAATTGATTTTTTTTTCAACCACACACCGAACATATACCTTTTTGTATAACCCTGTTATTTTTACTTTTAATATATGAAATATTTTTAGTATTAGTTTTCTTTTTACATTTGAGACAATAACTCATTTATTTATGAGAAAAATTCCTGCAGAGTGCAAAAACCTTTTTAGTTTCCAACATGCACATTTGAATCTTAATTTTTAAAACATAAAGAATCCTTAGAAATGCCTTCACTCTCTCCTCCATTTATTTAAGAAAAAACTTGAATTAAAATGAATAGCTTGACGATGCTAATAGTTTTGTTGAAAGTATTGCAAATAGACTTGTTAATTCTTTGTATTCCTCCCTGGTGAGATAAGTTAATTTCTTTAATACCTCTATTCTTTTTTGAATCTCACTGGTTTCCATATTTTGATATTTATTCATTCTCTCTCTTTCCTCCCTCTCTCTATTCTCTCTTTCCTCCCTCTCTCTATTCTCTCTTTCCTCCTTCTCTCTCTCCTCCTTCTCCTTTTCCTCCTCTTCCCTCTCTTCTTCAACTCTTTCCTCATCCCTTACTATACTCGAATCGTTTACACCCCATAGAATATTATACATATATTCATCAGGATTTCTTGTTATTCCTGTATCCAAAATAATTTTTTTTACAACAGGAAACCAATAAAATTTCTTTTGAATTTCTAAAAGAGCCTTACCTTTTCTTAACCTTATAATTTTTTCATTATTTAACATTCTAATTAAATCTAAAGTTGTCGGTTTATCAACATCAGCATAATGCCAATCTTTTATTGAAAATACATCATTCTTATGTTGTAGAACATATTTATTAAAATACCGAATACCCTTTTCTTGAAGGTATGCTTGAACACAGAAATGATAATTTTCTTGAAGCCTTCTTGCTGTCATTTATGTATTAGAAATATATGTTAGAATAATATTATGGCACGAAACACCTCCCCATCTTCCCATAGTTAAATCATTTTGTATTTCCTTACTTATTATATATAATCCTGTTTTTTCTGTTTTCATGAGATAAACAAGGGCAAAACCATTATTATATTTACCCTTATTAAATTCTTTTATTTGTTGTTTACTAATCGTGGCTCCACAAAACTCATTCTCGATACCAAGTGGATAATATTCTTCCTTACGAGACTGATTTAATTGTTCCAGGTCTTCGAGGTTAATTTTAAATGACCAATTATACCCTAAATCATTCATATCATACCCCCATTGTTCTATTCTCATACAAACGATACGCCCTTCTTTATAAAAATTTATTTTAATTCGAACAGTGAATTCTGTATGACCTGGAGATAATATCAACACTTCTGTATCTTTAGAATACACAGCCGTTTTATTTAAGTATATATATTGTGATAAATCGCTTAATCTCACCAAGTCATTCGCGTCAGTCGGGCTTGGATAAGTTTTTAATTTATAAGCATTTTTCATGTTAATATTTTTGTTTATATTATATTTATGTCGTTCAGCCTGTGCCTTTGTGTAATAATTTGATAAATCAATATCCAGTTCTTGAGATACACCAAAGATAGAACCATCTTTACCAACATAAGTCATTTATATTAGATTAAAAATAATATCATAAAATTTTTTATTTTTGTTGAGTTGAAATAACACATATAGACATAATTGACCACAACACTTGGAATTTAATTCTTGGACTTGAAATGTTTGATAAACACCATTCTGTAAGAATTTTATGACTTCAAAAGGTGGTGGAAGACCAAAACTATCAAAATAATATTTGTCTTGACTATTAAAAATACAAACCCAATGAGAACCGTTCCCATCATTATCTTCTAAGTTCATAATAATATTCTTTGTATGTTTCGACACATTTGTTAATTCATCTCTCATACAAATAACCACATTATGAATTTTTAATTTCTTACAATATTTGGCAAGTTGTAAATTTGATGTTGTATTCTTTCCAAATTCTTTCAACCACTCATCAATGCTCATTTATTTATTAGAAAGATATAATCCATTACCTCTTTTCGTTAATTTTACACCTGCTTGTGCTATAGAAGAAAGCATATCTCCAACTAACAATCTCGCTTTATCAGGCAGACCTTCAAGTTTTTCAGCAAAATCTACAATTACACCACTTCCACTAATTTGTTTCTCCAACTCTTTGTTATGTCTTTCCAATTCTTTTTGAGCCTGGAGTTGAGCCTTCCTTTCGTTGGCAGTTTTGACCGCTGTTGAAATACCACCCGTCAATGCTCCAACCGCACTTAAACCAGCAAATAAAGGAATTAGAAATGGGAGAAATCCTCCACTCGTCTCTCTTATTGAATATTTTTTCAACATTGGTTTTGTCATTTTAATTTTAAGTGAGCCAGTGTCATTCAAGATTTTAACCTGTTCTCTTGTGAGCAAAACATCAATTCTTACTGCTCCTTTTCTCTGAATTGTATTAACGTTAATCGTACAAGGCTTTTGATTTTGAACACAAGATGATAGTTTATGAAGATTGATTTGATTAACATATACCCCAGTTGGTACTTTGCCACTCATTTATTTAACAAAAAAATTATGTGAGACTAATCATCACACCATTATCTGTATTAATCTGCAATTCTGTTTCTTCCAAAAGCAAACAATATGTATCAACTTCTTCACTCTCTCCTCTTTCAATGTATAGGGAAGTATCCACTCGATTAGACTTTATAGTTTCTTTTTGAGCGCTCAGGTCAAACGTATAGATTGTATACAAACTTTTAAATGCTGTCATATCTAAAATAGGTTCTTTATTTCCATTACTTTCACACACCTTTTGGTAAGACTTGTATGCTTCAGCAAAATCATTTTTTTCCCAATTAATTTCCAATCTATCTCGTGGATAAAATGTTCCATCTAGAGAAACGCGAAGTTGTTTCACCTTAGCATTATCACTCAATGCATTATTCTTATCAGTCGCAGTATCACCATCTGGCTTTTTAAAAATCATCCACAGATATCGTGGCTTTCCTTCCAGAACACCCAAATTCCACGTGTAAGTAGTTTGATTGAGTTTAACGTGTTGACATCTTCTTTTGAGGTATGATACACTGAGTGGTTTTTTTGAGTTAAGTCTTCGATTCAACATCTCTTCTGTTTTAAGATTAGGAGTATATTCACTGATATACCAACTCATCTCCTCAATTACAAATTTATTCTGATCACCAAAAGCATTACCAACACCAAAAAGCAATCTATTTTCATTATCATTCCTTTGTAGTTGAAATCTAATTTTAAGACCATACAGAACTTTATCATAATCACAAAATCCAAATATACCTTTAAGAGGAACTGCCACAGTAAAACTATTTTCTGCTTTTGTATCATCATTATACATTCCTTTCCTTTGAATATATCCAGGGTCTGTGTTTGTTCCCGTTGACATATCAGGAATAAAACCTTCGACAGACCCCTTTCCCATTCTATCACTGAATGTATAGAGTGTAAATTTCATCATTTCAGATACAGCAGAGACATAATCAACCGCTTCAACTTCTTGTGTTCCAATATACAATCGCACACTATCAAACATTTTCCAGAAGAAATCATTTACAAGTGTAGCGTTTGTGTTATTCCCAGCCTTAGTGAATTTAAATTTACACAACAAGAAACTTTCGGAGAGATTCAAATAGGTTTGTTGATTATTTATTTCAAAACTTTTTGTACCATTTGTATTCCAGTCTGTTCCAGTTATTGCATTTACCTTGAAGTAATCTTCTTTTTTAGTGGAGTTTGAGATAATAATAGTATCATCCAAATCATAGATACTATCAATTGCTTCCATACTTGTATTTATTTAGGAAAAAAGATGTTAAAACTTTTGAAACCCTGATCCAAGTATTTGAATTATTTTCTGTCGTTCTTGGGGGGACAACTGAGTTTTACCTTTCTTAATTTCTTTTATTGCTTGTAATTTATGAGATTCTTTCTGAGCATCTTTTATACTCTTTACAGCACCTGCTACATTTCCCACAGCAGAAGCAGTTGAACCAATTAGGTCTTTATGTTTAAGAATAGTTGAACCAATACCCATGAGAGTATCAATTATCCCATCTCCTCTAAATTGATGTCTGACACCCCTTTGTCTCTTAGGTTTATAGTATCCTCTACCAAGATACATACCTTCACCCTTGTAGTACGGGGAAAGGAACATCCCATCCCCTGTAATTATTTTATATTTTCCCAACTCGTGCTTCCTCACAATAACCATCGTATTTATTTATTGAAAAACTTCACGTAGGTGAATTCTGATGGATATAACTTCTCCATTAAAAGAGATCACACGATTATCTTGGTCGGTTATCCTAAAATTTACTCTGTGTATGGTTTTTCCTGACACAGGTAGATAAACCAAATTTTTAGGCTCCATATTGAATTTATAACCAATTGGGGTTGAGTATGCGCTGAATGAAAATATTGTATTTGTTTTTAATCCATCATTATAAGCACCATCAATCAAATCACAGTGAATTAACACCGAATTTATTCCTGAGGATATTTGAATGACATTATCACTGTAAAACGTCCCATTAGTTTCAATATTTTTTGAGGAGAAACCTAATAACTCTCTAAATGAATTATCAATTGTGAAATCAACCTTGTAGTTATTTTTAACTTTAATCGTTGATTTTGAAGTATGTTTTTGAATGTTTATAACAATATTTTTTGGTTCATCACCCTGTTCTTTCATAAGACGAGCAATTTCGGAAGATATTTGAGAAATCTCGTATGCTCCGGGTGAGACTGTTATCGTTTTGTATCCACTTCCCGGATTATAACTAAACTTGTCATTTTTCTCGGTTATATTAAATAAGGTATTATAAGTCTCCATGGACAATAAAGATGCCTCATATTCTTTTGTTGTGTCAAGTTGTAGTGGGTATGGGAATGAAGATGTGTGGTCGCTTGTTGTGAAATTAAAACTCAGGATTGTGCTTCTCATCTTATTTAATATGAGATAAAATGTCTTTATATTGAGATTTATTAATTATTTTCATGTTCATCAACTGGTCTAAAATGGCTGATGCTTCATTAAAACAATTGTTATTTCCAGCCTTCTTACTGCCGAACAACAATAACAGTCTATTAACTAATTGCGATGGGTCATTTGGAAGAAAACTAATACCTGAACCAAGGATACTTAAAGCCTGAATAATGTGTTTCTCCTTCTCATTCTTCCTACTTTTACCAGAAAGAATAACCTTATAATTTAGAGTGTTCAGCAAATCAATATATACTCTATCCTCATTATTTTCCATATCCAATGGTTTATCAATATACTTTGATTCATCCCTCACAGTTGAACCTTGTCTTCCATCTTTTGTGAGAAGAAACATTAATCTCGGAGTTAGTTTAACAGGGGGTTGAGCAGAACTTAAGAACCTTAATTCATCATTAAATATCAATACCTTTTCTTGAACAAGATGAAATATTGCTGGTTGTTCTGTTGGAATGAGTCCTGCTTTGGTTTTTGAATCCGCTGAATATTCATTGTTTTGAACAGCATTCACAATATAATCAGAGGGTTGATTAATCTCTTTCAGTTGTTGAAATAAACCTTCATCATCATATTCTAATTCTCCTAAATGCTCTAATTCTTCCTCCGTCATTTGACTGAAATCTTTTAACATTTGAAGCTTTCTAGGAGTATATTCTACTGTGGGAACTGTGGAAACATCTTTCATTTTTTCTTGGGAAGTTTTTAAAAGTGGTTTAAAAAATTTCTCTTGTTTTTTTTCAAATGCTTCTTCGCCCGTTAGTTTCTGTCTGCGTTTCTTCTTTATGTCTTCCTGTTGTTTTACAACTTTTGAAACCAACTCTTGATGTTCCTTAAATCTTCTTGCTCTTTCTTTTGTATCCATTTATTTATTGTAAAATATCATTTAATGAATTGTAAAGATCAACAGGGAAATTTTCCTTTTCTTCATCATTCAAGTAGATGTGTTCAAATAAATCCTTTTCTTTAAATATTTCATCAAATTCTTTATTAACATTAATGCGAGTTGTAATTTCTTCTTCACTAATCTTTGCATCTCTGCTTTTCATACGTTTGTGTTGAGTTTCTTCATCAACATCAAAACCGAATGATAAAATCTTCACTCCGCTCAGATATTTAATAATTTGTCTCGTTCCTTCTGGATTAGTTTCTAATATCCCAACACCACCAGATTTTAGTTTCTTTAACTCACTCTTACAATGTGAATATTTTGTTGTACCAAGAGAAACCTCCTCAAATATTTGTCCTTCATTCCTCAATCGCATATGTTCCTCCACTGAAATATAATGATAATCTTCACCTTTTACTTCTCCAGGTCTTATTGCTCTAGTTGTTGTTGATACAATGCGTATCACGGGGTGTTTTTTAAGTAAATTTACAATATTCTCATTTGTACTACACAAGAACCTTGATTTATGAAAGTTTTTTCCAGAAGCAGATTTACCCACAAGATTTATAATAATAGTTGTCATTTATATATGTAGTTGTTTATAAAACAAAAAATATATCCCTTAATATCTCATCTTGTTTCACAACAATATATTTATATTTTTCAGTCGTGTGCTTCATATAATCCTCAAATTTCTCTTTACTACATAATGTAGAACAATTATCTCTCCAAAAATTATTGATATCTATTGAATTTAACTTGAATAAAATAAAAGTATTAGCATTGTTTCTGATGGAACGACGAGGAAGTTGAAAGTACGATTGACTAAGATAAATACAATTACAAGAAGAATGTCTCCCTCTTGTGTAGTAGCTGTCCATTACCGTTTGGTTTCTCTCATTAACACAATCATCAAAGATAACGAGGTTCTTTTTGATTTATCCAAATCTTGGGGAGACGGTATATCATCCGTATTATCACTAAGAATACAAGTTATAAGATTTGATTTCTTTTTACATCTCTGTGTATCACAAAATAGTTGAATTATATCTTCAATGTTATAATCATTTAGGTTTTTTTGACGTTTAAATAAACCTATTATATCTTCTTTTTGAAGACCAGCATTAAAACCTTGTGAGAGTAGTTGATACTCTGGTTGAAAACTCGACTTTGTGAAAATTATTAAATTATCATAATCTAAAAAGTTGGGAGTGAGGAGCATTTTTAAAAGTAAGCAGGTTTTTCCACATCCACTTGAACCAACTATGAGACATCTTAATGAATTTGGGAGATTTTTATGGTTGTTAAATTTTATCTTATTTTCCCAAATAGGTAAAAAATCATTCATTTATATATTTGAAAAACAGGTTATTTAATTTATTATTGGCTTTTTTAGAAACTCTATATTTTATCCTAAGTTCAGGTTTAATTTCAAGATAATCCATTATTTTATTTATACAATATCTTGTGTTGATATTTCCCTGAAAATTACATCCATGAATAATATACAACAACAATCCTTTAAACATTTCTCTTATACGTTCAGTTTCTTCCCTTGTAAGGAAAGGTGTGTTATCATCCTCATACTTTACATTCATTTCTCTAATCAATCTTGTAAAGTAATTCATTTTTGGTATAAATCTAAAAGAATTATTTTCCTTTTTATATTTTTTATTATCATTAATTAGAAGATAATCACAGAATATACATTGTTTATAGGCTTTTGACTCTGTGTTTAATCCCCGTCTTTCACACGCAGGACAATTCTCAAATTTGTCATATGGAGAATCAGGAAAGTCTAGCATATTTATAAAGTAAAACTTTACTTAAACTGAAATTCATCTATACTTTCAGTTGTATATTACCATCGATATCGATATACTTTTTTTCATTATCAGATTCAACGACAACATTTTTTATATTAAAGGTAATTTTAAAATTATCGTTAACTACTATTGAACGAAATGTCATTTCACCTGATATATTAACATCCTTTATTTCATCAAGATTTACATCTTTAGGGTTGTTGAAAAAAATACAAATTTCTCCTTGCATATTACAGATGGTCTTATCTTTTCTTTCTAAAGCTTCATCCATAAGGTTTTTGTTCTTTGATACTTTTTCTTGTTTCATTGCTTTTTCTAGTTTTGAATATATTACTAGAAGGAGAGGAGAAACTTTTGTTAGAGATACTTTAATTGATGTTCTACCAGGTATACTAAAAGCCCTTCCACTGAAGGAAATTGAAGAACTCATATTATTTACCATAATAGTTTTTATCCAATAGTTGTTATATTTATCTTTGTTCAATTTTACATCCTTGACATATTTCTCAGTATCTTTAACAGATGAAGAGATTGATTGAAACTTGTCTTTTGTGTCTTGAAACATTGTATTTATTAAGTGAAAAAGTTGGAGGATAAAATGTTTTTAAGCACAGATTCACCTATAAATTAAACGAAATTTTCATCAAGAAAATTTTAGTTTAAGCAAAGTTTTATTCTATAAATATGGTGAATACAACGTACTGCGATGTTTGTAATCACGAATATAAACATTATAGAAAACACCTCCGAACCAACAAACACACATTTAATCTATTTCATCAAATATCTCCTCTTGAGTTGGAAAGAAAACATTGTGATATCTGTTCAAAGGATGTTTTGAAGAGTAGTTATAATCAACATCTTCAATCACAAAAACACAAGAAAAATGAGTTTAAAGTAAAGGGAGACTATTATATTGAAAACACTGATGGGGCATTTAAAGGGCATATAAAAATAAGGATTTTTCAATTTGGAGAACCCGGTCCATCATCAATAGCTGAATCAATTGAAATAGTGAAACCCGATGTTGAAAAATTTATTAAAAAGACATTAAAAGAAATGAAAACTTTAAAGTTTTATATGGGAGTGAAAATGAATATGAAAAGACAAGATGAAGAACAAACTCCTTATATGAGAACAGATCTTCATTTTATAACATCATTTCAAGATTTTTTGAATAGTGGGGTTTATGAAGAACTATCAAGACAAGAGGAGGATGTTGATAATACAGTGGTAGGAAGTGGATTCAATATTAAAAAAATCATCTTTTTAGATATACACATTCTAAAATCAAACCCTCTTAAAGCTTCTTCTTATATTGAATTACCAAAAGAAATAAAACTAAAGAAGGCAGTTGTTAATATTAAGAACAATGATAATAAATGTTTTCTCTGGTCTGTTCCTGCTCACTTACATCCACCAAAATGTAATTCAGAAAGAGTAAAACAATATATGAAATATGAGAATACCTTGGACATTAAAGATTTTAAATTCCCAATGCCACTAACAGATATTCCTAAATTTGAGAAAAAGAATAATCTTTCTATTAATGTATATGGATTAACGGATACAAACAAAGTTCAAATATTAAAAATTTCAAACAACTATAAAAATGAAGAAACACACATTGACCTTTTATATTTTAGTGTTGGAAAGAATTCACATTACACATACATCAATAATTTATCAAGATTAATCTCTTCTCAGGTATTCAGAACAGCAAACAAAATATATCCTTGTAAGCGATGTCTTAATTCATTTCATACAAAAGAACGATTAGAACAACATTCAAAATATTGTAGTAATCATAAATCAGCTGTAATTACAATGCCTAAACCTGGTGAAAAGATTTATTTTGAAGATTATAATAAATCTATCATGCACCCATTTGTGATATACGCTGATTTTGAATGTATCCTTAAAAAGATAAATACTGCTTCTCCTAATCTAAAAGAACCATATACAAATAAATATCAAAAACATATTCCTTGTGGTTTCTGTTATTATATCAAATCATCTGTTGGAGAAAAGTATAACAAACTTGAACATTATCGTGGAAAAAATGCTTCACAAGAGTTTGTAAAACGATTAGAAAAGGATTGTATAAGACTCACTAAATTAATGAAAGAAACAAATGAACTGATGAAATTAACCAAAGAAGAAAAATTAGAATTTAGAATGAACAATATCTGTCATATTTGTGAGGGGGAAATTAAGGAGTCTAAAGTTAGAGACCATTGTCATCTTACTGGTAAATATAGAGGTCCCGCTCATTCCTGTTGTAATCTTAATTATAAATTACCTTCTTTTATTCCAGTCTTTCTTCACAACAGCGCCAACTATGATACACATCTATTTATAAATGAACTTTCAAAAACACCAGGGAATATTTCTGCTATAACAAACACAAGTCAAAAGTATATTTCATTTTCAAAAATGATATTCACAAAACCTTTAACTCATATTAGGTTTTTAGATTCTTACAAGTTTATGGGAACACCACTAGCCTACCTCGCATCAAATCTAAGCTCCATGGACTCTTTTCCAAATCTTAATTCATTCTTTCCAAAAGAGGAAATTCTCACTAAAGAGGAAATTCAGATTAAAGAGAGAATTCAAAGTAAAGAGGAAACTGTAATTAATGAAGAAATTCTAACTGAAGATGAAATTCTAATTACCGGTATAAAGAAAATTCGAACTAAAGAGGAAATTCTGATTAAAGATGAAATTCTGATTAAAGAAGGAATTCTTACGAGAGAGGAAATTCAAACAAGGAATGAAATTCAAAGTAAAGAGAAAATTCTTACAAGTAAGGGAATTTATCCTTATGATTATATGGATTCATTTATGAGATTTAAAGAAACACAACTTCCATCAAAAGAAAGTTTCTATAATAACCTTTATGAAGAAGAGATAAGTGATAAGGAATATAAACACGCACAAGAAATATGGAAATTATTTAAGATAAAGAACCTTGGAGAATATCATGATTTATATCTAAAAACAGATGTTTTATTGTTAGCTGATGTGTTTGAAGCTTTTAGATCACTCTGTCATAATAAAAATTGTTATGGATTAGATCCTGCCCACTATTTCACAGCTCCTGGTTTAGCTTGGAATGCAATGTTGAAAATGACAAAACAAGATATAGATTTAATCAGTGATGTGGATATGCTTTTGATGATTGAGAAGTCCAAGAGAGGTGGAATATCACAAGTATGTTCAAAAAGATATGCTAAAGCAAATAATAAATATCTTCCAAATTATGATAGTGAAAAAGATAGTAATTATTTGATGTATTTTGATGCTAATAATTTCTATGGATGGGCAATGTCTCAATCTCTGCCTTATGGTAAATTAGAGTGGGTGGAAGAAAAGGATTATGAAAAGGCTTTGATGAATATTGTTATTTCTTCTCAAGAGGAATTGAATGACGAAGAAGAAGGTTATTATTTTGAAGTTGATTTGAGGTACCCGAGTGATCTTCATAATAAGCATAAAGATCTTCCTTTTGCATGTGAGAAAGAAACTCCAAAGAAAGAATGGTTAAGTGATTATCATAAAAGTTTTAATATTAAAGGTAAATCAACAGAAAAGTTATTAACAACATTCTATGATAAAGAGGGATATGTTTTGCATCAGAGAAGCTTAAAACAGTTTTTGAGAGAAGGATTGAGAGTAGCTAAAATTCATAGAGTTTTAAAATTTAAACAAAGTCCTTGGGTGCAAAAGTATATTCAATTCAATACAGATATGAGAGCAAATACAAAAGTAAAATTTGAAGGGGACTTTTATAAATTAATGAATAATGCTGTATTTGGAAAGACTATGGAAAATGTTAGAAACAGGCAAAACATTAGATTCGCAACATCTTGGAAAGAAGCTTCGAGATTGATAAATAAACCAAGTTTTGAGAGAGAAGAGGTTTTTTCAGAGAACTTTTCTGCAATTCATATGAAAAAGGAAAGTATTGTAATGGATAAACCAATTTATATTGGAACAGCAGTTCTTGATTTATCAAAGATATTGATGTATGATTATTTGTATAATGACTTAAAGAAAGAGTATGGTGAAAATGTTTCATTGTTGTATATGGATACTGATAGTTTTATCCTAGATATAAAAACTGATGATGTTTATGAAGATATGAAGAAAAATATTGGAGTATATGATACAAGTAATTTCAGCAAGAAGAGTGAGTTATTTTCCAAAAAGAATGAAAAGGTTATTGGTAAGTTTAAGGATGAGTTGGGTGGAAAAGTAATGAGTGAGTTTATTGGATTGAGAGCAAAGGCATATGCTTATAAGTATGGTGAACAGATTGATAAGAGGTTAAAGGGAATAAAGAAATATGTAATAAAGAAATCAATAACTTTTAGAAATTATTATAATTGTTTGATGAATAAGAAAGAAGAATATAGGAAAATGAATACAATAAGAAGTTATAAACATAACATATATAGTGAAGAAGTAAATAAAAAGGCATTAGGAGCCTTTGATGATAAGAGATTTATTTTAGATAATGGAATAGATTGTGTTCCATATGGATATTGTATGATAGAGTGTATAAAATAGATTATGTTTTAACGATGGGAAGATGGGTTAGGGTTTTTTAAGGGCTACCGCCACGTTTTTTCACAATATATAAATGGTTAAACCAAGTATTAATCAAACTAAAGAGTGGAGAAAATCTCAGTCTTGGTATATAAATGGAAAACATAATGAATGTGAAAAATATCAAATAAGTCTTATTGAAAAAATAACTAAAACAAAGGTAAATAAAACAAATAAGTGAATTAATTTAAAAACTAGTAAGTTAGAGGATGTAAAGAAAAAAATGAATATCCTTGAATGGACTGAAAACTTTGATGGTTATCAATTGAACAATGAAAAAACAATTTACTATAATCTCAAAATGATATGTGGCTCAGGAGGTGGTCAGATGAGAGCATTAAGAGAAGTTTATCATTTCGTAATGGCACAAATGGGGTATCTTAAAAAATATAAAGATTCAAATGTTTTGTTTGTCAATATTTTAGATGGGGATTATTGTGCAAAGAAAATTAAACTATTGAAGGAATTTGAGAATGAACAAATCTTTATAGGTTCAATGAGTGAGCTGTTCAACCCCTAGGTGTTCAATTCAATGAGGTTCAACCTCCAAGTTAAAAGGGGAGACAAATAAATATACCTTGGGATAAAAAGGGGGGTTTATTTTTAGGGAAAAAAATATGAATCGCTGAAAATCCCCCATTCATTTACATGGGGAAAAGTGAGCCAGAATCAGTATTCTTACCCTACTTATATATATATATATATATATATATATATATATATATATATATATATATATATATATATATATATATATATATATATATATATATACAGTATATGTTCCACCCATGTCTTGCTTCATGCATATTCATTTTTTGCCTCATGCATATTTATGCTCCACCTTTGTGTTACTCTGCCTGGTGTTGGCTTAGCGGTTCGGGTGATGTCATGGGATCCTAGCATCCTGAGTTCGAGCCCTGTTGGTCACTGAATTAACACCAGGGGGTTGACTCAGCCTGTTATCCTTCTGAGGTCGGCGAAATGAGCACCAGTATACTGGTAATGGGGGCACTGCATCAGCAGCATAGCTGTGTCCCTAAACAGTGATGCAACCAGCAGCCAAAAAGGCAGCACACGATGGGAACCCATGTGTTGTGTCATCTTGACTGGAGGGGGGTGAGGATGGCTCTTCTGTATTTGGCAGAACGGTGGTTGTATGTGGAGATGGCACAGTTTTTACCGTCTCACTTGGAGTCTTTTAAAATGAAGTAAAAGTGATTTAAACCTCAAAGTGTTGGTGAGCTGCTTGGAGCATTCTTTCTTCAAAGAATCGGGACACGTAGGCCGTTCTAGGATAACAGGTACTCACTTTGTAGTGGTAATTAAAATCCAAGTTCCAATCCGAGAGTACTCGTGTTTTATGGCTGAAGATGGTGAAATTAAGAGCTTGTTGGATCTTTGTTTCCCACTGAGATTCCCAAGAAGCAATTGTTACCCCTGGTGGAATGGATAACTGAAAGGTTGCTCTTCATGCGAAAAGGCAAGCCTGTGATACTTATAAACGGGAAACAAATATTTTATACTTATGTTACCAGTTGGAAAACAGTTGTGTTATTACCTCCGGCGTTGAAGGTGGACGGAGGTTGTTTTCACTCCTGAATGTCTGTCTGTCTTGTCTATGTGCAGGATATCTCAAGAAGTTGCAGATGGATTCAGACGAAATTTTGTGGACAGGTTGGGTGTGTGTGCCAAGGACGAATTGATTACATTTTGGTGAAGATCCGGATCCGGATCCCGATGTGGATACTAGAATTTTAAATCGTGATCTTCACCATTTAGAGATAGGGCCAAAAAAAAAATGTTTGGCATGATACTTCAAAAAGTTGTGGACGAGTTATGACAAACTAGGTGGATGATGTGGATAGGTGATGAGAGCAAGCCGATTCAATTTCGGTTCAGGTCCGGATTCAGATCTGACCTATCAGTGGTATACAAAACGTAAACTGTTCAGCTTGGCGGAACTTCACCCAGTGCCATTCAAGTTTATTTTTTGTGTTTTTCCTCCTTGTGTATTCTCAGTTGTCCAGCCCCGCCACCATACAATTGTTGTCATTTCTTTAACCTGCTGCCATGTGTCATTTTGCTCCTCCATGAGTCGAGAAGCTTGTATAAAATGTTTTTGTGTAGTGCAGTGTGACACTTTCCTCCAAGGATCATTCTCACCTCTGGAAAGTGGACCAGGAAAGCAATGGTCCAAGCCAGTTCAGTAGCGGTAGTTTCTGAGCCTCCGATGAAGAGATCAACAATGGCCATGTGGATATGTTCTTCCATCATCATATCACCCCCATCCTCTGTCTCTTTTTGTTCCTCCAGTTTATACAGCAATGCTGCAGTAATGTCTGTTTCTCCTTCCTTCTTTAACTGCAAAAGCAAGCAAAAACAATGTAATACATATAACCACCCCCCTCCCCACAATGCACAGTGGTATAGGTCCATATATAAGCTTGGCAGGGGGCTCCTGCAGCTCCTTATTTATTTAACTTATGTTAAATTTAATATAATATTTAATATAATATATTATGTTCAGGCCATACAGCATACAAGCAGGTAAATGATGTTCCCAAAAGACATACATTCTATTAAGATTCCACTCGCTCAGTTATTAATCGCTCATTCAAAGTTTTCATAAAATGTATTAAATCAGTCACAAGGAAAACTGCTTCATAATCCTTTGTGAGTATTCAAATTTTTTGTTTTTTGCCCCCCAAATGTGCAGGGGGAGGGGGGACAACTGAGATGCTGCCCCTCCTAAAGTGAGGGGGAATGCCCCTCCCACCCATTCCCCATCAATCGACACACATGCGTGGATTACTCCACAACTCTATTGAGCCTTTGTGTGTCCAGATGTTCTGACATGAGTGTTTTTTGTTTTTTTTCCATCCTGATCGGAGGTGACTTGTGCTCTCTGCTTCTGTCTTGCAGACACCACACATGTCCGATTGACTCAGTCTCAGCATTTTCTTAAAGCCATTGGTTTAACAGTGTCCTTGTTCTTGGGTATTTATTATGATTCGTTCTCCATCGCAGTTGAGCTGACCTCTTTGTAACCATTCCAATGAGCCTTGTTTGTCCACGTCCAATCTGTCCAAATCTTTTCTTTTTTTTTTTAATACTTTCCCGCTCTTTTATCGTTTTCCCAGTGGTCAGTGTATATCTGTTGATATTTCGTTTAATATTTTTCATGTCTTTTTTTTGCCATCATTGTGACTGTATTTGTTGGTGTTTCGGTTTCATTGTGGACACGTTCCATTCATACCTGTCTTTGGAATTTTTGGCTTGGTGGGCTTGGGATACCTTCTCTGGTTTGTTGTCTTCATATTTGCATACAAATTGGATTTGTTAGCCTGTTACACTTTTCACGTACTCTGCTAATCCTCCAGTTGTCGCTCTGTGCACTTGATTGAGTTTCATCAGTCCGCCACCTCCTTCTTTCCTCAGCAGGTACATTCGTGGTCGACACCGATTTTTGTTGAACATTTTGTGGATGGTGAGGAGTTACCTTGTTTTGATATCTAGTTTATTGATTTCCACTTGTGACTAGTTTACTATTCTTCAGCTCAATTGGAACACTGGTACTGCTAGTTGGTTTAATGCTTTGATTTTTTTCTCATGGAGAGGTATGTTTTCAAGATCATCCTCGGTCTGTGCAGGCATTCTTTGGTAATTGTTTTGCACATTTGTGCACATTCGTTTGTGACACCTTTGGTGGGCTTCTTCTACTCCAAGGTATTTGTATAATGCTTTGTTGTCTCGCTCCTGCAGTATATTGTTGTATCTAGGTCGATTTTTACGTTGTCCGTTTTTGTTGGTCGACCTTGCACGAATGTGCACTTGACACATTTATCTCAGCCAAATTCCATTGGGATGTTATTGGAGGACTGTTTCACTAATTTCAGGTGGTCTGCCAATTTTCACATCACTCGGTGCAAAGAGTTTTAAATCATGTATGTCCAGAATATGTCACCTTTCTGGTTTATTTGGATGTTCTTGTATTGGATGTTCGGGTGTATCTGTGTCCTTGCTCATTGATGAGGTTACTTAGTGGATCCAGAGCCAGGCAAACCAGGAGGGAGGAATGGCTGTCTACTTGGAAGATCCCACATTGCATCTTCAATCCTGGTATTTGGATGTTTCCTTCTGAATGCTGCAGTATTAGTGTGGTATTCCACAGGTAAGATCCTTGCTTTCTCAACCAACTTGATTATTTGGGAATTAATCTTGTACATTTGCATTCATTTTATCATCCATGAATGTGGGATGCTGTCAAAAAAGCTTTTTTTTTTCTATCCAGGCTATGCACAGCTTCGTTCTTCTCATATTACATTTTTTTTGGGGGGGTATGGTCTTGCTTAGTAATAGGTGGTCTATAGTCCTGTAACATCCTCTCTTGAATCCCTTCTGTTCTGCCTCTCGGCCTCCTTGTTGTGTTAGGTGGTGGTGCATCGTTTCTGTGATGATTCCTGTTAAAAGTTTGCACGTTGTTGGTAGACAGGTTATTGGCCGATATTTGTGCGGTGGTTGGGTTTCTTCAGATTTTGGGATGAGGAAGGTGTTACCTTCTGTGAGCCATTCATCCGTTTCCTGATCCCCTTGGATAAGGTCATTGAATGCTCGAGCGAAGTGAACGTGGAGAGCATCAAATTGCTTTAGTTAGACAGAAGTTCAGGATCCCATCTCAGCCAGGGCTTTTGAAGTTTGCCATTTTTGTGAGTTGTTGTCTTCTCTTTTCTGCATTTCTGAATCTTTTACTGGGGGAATTTCCTCGAGATGTCGCTTCTTCTCCTCCAGGTTTCTGATCCATCCCACCTCCTCATTGTGCTATTTTCAATCTTCATAAATTCCTTTCCAGAATCGTTCCAGTTCATCTTTTTCAGAAAGGAATGACACATTCTGCTTCTGTTTCCTGAGTTCATGGAAGAATCTTTTCAGGTTGTTTTCAAACTTGTTTTCTCCTGCTGTTAGCCTCGTCATCACATTTTTTAACCATACCCCAAGCCTATAGGATAGGGGAAGGCTTATTGATGTTGGAGGGTTGTTTCTACAATTAGTGTCCCCAATTTTAATGGTCCCACAGAATTTCTTAGACCCCCAAGGAGTCCTAAACCACCATTTAGAAAATAATAATAATAATTATTATTATTTATTTATTTATTTATTTTCTTCCTGTGCTCACAATTTCAAAAATTCTGAGCTGTATCTCTGACGGAGCCAGCTGGAATGTTCTGAATGAAATTTTGCATCAATAATGTGAATAGAAAGTATAAAGGGTTGATATAATTTTTTACTTTCACCGATCTTAAAGTTTTGACCGAATTTTCCACATGAGAATATAAGATCCGTCACTTTGCTGACGGAAATGCCAATCTTTGCTGTGATGGCTAATCAATAGGGCAAGAAGAAAAAGGATTTCTGTGAGTGTGGAGATAACCAGCGTCACAAGTTGGCGTTTGCAGTTTCCCATGTACCCATAAAATAAAATAAAAATTAATTAAAAACAAAAATTCAAAAGAAACCTTCCCGGGAGTTCCCAAATGCACCATAGTTGGATTTATTGAAATGCGTTAATGAGTTCTCAAGTTATAACACGACAAACAGACAGATAGACAGACACGGCTCCATTTGTAAAACAGATTTTAACATTTTTCACCATAACTTGATAAAGGTATGTCCAATCAGAACAAAATTGTCGGCCCTAGATAGCCGAGAGCAAAGCGTATTTACGCTTATTTTACATCATACCCCTCCGAGTTAAAGGTAAAGGTCAAATGGCGGTCTGAAAAAAAAAATGCTGTCAAGGTCAAATTGTGGTATTATGAAATAAAGACTGTTTTTGTCATCGCTCAATTTTGCCAATGCGGAATCTCAAAGACCGCTTGACCTTCAATATATTTTTTTATGTCATGCCAGTGTACCTGCACTGAAGTTGTGCTCCTGATATTTGATTTGTGTGCTTCACCTACTTTTTTCGTATTGTAACTTAATTAACAAAAGACACCTTTGGAATCATAACTTGAATAAATTTCCTCCTATTTTCATAATATTGAGTTTTATGGATATGTTGTGGATGGGGATACATTTTTAGGTCAACTCTTCGAACATGACCTTATAATATGGGTGTAGATGTCCTTCGATCCGTCCGTCCGTCCGTCCGTTGCGAAAATGACGATTTTCAAATTCTATCTCCTCGCCATTTCTCAAGCGATCTTGAATTTGATTGTGGCATATGAATCTATGGGACAATATCTAAATTTGGTTGGGCCGGATTTTCGATATTCGCTTTCGTTTTCGCGTCACGTGACTTCAAAGTTGGCAAAAACTGCCCTACATTCAGGAAGCTATATATTTTCTCACAGAGATGACCGTCACTCCCGCATGGGGGGTAATTTTATCTTATTTCTTTCAAAGAAACTTGCTCTCCCTCATGCACAGATTTATCCCCTCTCGTGTTCAGTTGCCCTACCCTTCCTCCCGCCCTTGGTTTACTGAAGCTTGTGGCGAGGCAGTATCCGAGCCGTATCCCTGGACATATCACGTGCTTTTGACACAGTCTGGCACCCTGCCCTACTCACCAAACTCTCTTCCCATGGTATTCAAGGCCATCTCCACTCATGGCTCACAGACTTCCTCTCCTGTCGCAGTCAACGTGTGGCCCTAAATGGAGTTCTTTCATCCCCTCTTCCTGTGCACGCTGGAGTTCCTCAAGGTAGCGTTCTGGGCCCTGTTCTTTTTCTGGTTTTCATCAATGATCTCTCCGACTCTGGAAAATCCTCTATTTCTCTTTGCCGACGACTCCACCCTCTGCCGTACCATCTGTCATCCCTCAGACCGGCAAGCAGCAACTTCTTCGCTCACTGCAGATCTGGATGAAATCACAAACTGGTCCAACACGTGGAACATGTCTTTCAATCCAGACAAATCTCACACTCTCACTATGTCTCTTCGAAAGGACCGTTTACAAAACCTCCCCATCCACTTTCTCATCAATCCTCTGGAAGAAGTCTTTTCTTTCAAGCTTCTGGGTCTCATTATCTGCCATGACCTTTCCTGGGAAAGTCACATTTCCAACCTCGCCTCAAAAGCCAGTCGGCGACTGGGAATCCTCCATCGTGCAAAGTCCTTCCTCGGCCCTCTTGAGCTCCTGACCACTTACAAAGCTTTTGTCCGTAGCCTGATGGAGTACTGCTCTCCCCTCTGGGCTGGTGCTCCTGCCTCCCACCTTTCTCGGCTTCACGCTGTCGAAACCAGGGCATTTAAGACCATCGGCATCTCCCGCAATGAAGCTGAGTCTTTGGGCCTCTCACTCAATCACCGCAGGTTGGTCGGTGGTCTTTCTGTCTTCTACCGTCTCCTCTCCAGCCTTGCCCCCCTTGCTCTCTCTGCGATTTGTCCCCACCACATTTCCACAGGGCGCTCAAGGTCCGCCAACAACCCCCTTCTGGTAAACCTACCAAAATCACGAATCACTGCTCATCTTCACTCTTTCATTCCTCTTTTTTCCCGCCTTTTCTTTCCTCACTCTATTCTTTCCCATTCTTCCCTCCAGGCTTTCAAAACAGCTGTTCACCACCACCTCTTATCTTCCCCCATCCAAATCCTCGATCTTTTCTACCCCCGATAATCCACCCAAGCCCACTTCCTTCAATTCCCCTGCTTTCCTTCCTGAAAGTCCCTGTAATGTCCATCTTCTCTTCGCCATGTTCCCCGTCCCATCCCCATCCCTCTCCCTTCCACAGTTCACCTAATGTGTCTGTTCCCCACTGTTTTGTCCCTTCCACTCCCGCCCCTCTTGTCTCATGCCCCCTTGCTGTGAGTTGTGTGTTAGCTCTCATACGAGCCTCGACCAAGGTATACAAAAAAAAAAATGTTGAAGCTCAAGGTCATATGGCGGTCCAAACAAAATATGCCATCATTGGATTGTGGATCAAGGGTAAGTTGCGGATGATCGCCAAGAGTAAGCCTGGGGATGCTGACCCTTGGCGATCACTTTGTGATCACAGATATCTAGTTTGGCGGTATAAAAAAATAATTAAAAATAATTTTTTTTTTTTTTGTCAGAATCCTTCCTGGGAGTGCCCTGAATCCACCACAGTTGGATTTATTGAAATGCGTTAATCAGTTCTCAAGTTATCGATCGCTGTCTTTTTCTATTTTGAGTTTAATTTCAGAAACCAACCACTCGACGTCTTTATCTTCAATATTATATTTATTTCTAGGCTTTTACAAAATTTCTTAGCTGGAGCTTAACTTTTGGTGGTTGTGAAGCAGGTAGTACATTCACAGGATCCTGTCCTGGTGCAGGTCCCTGCCTTACTGTGAGCCGATACTTAGTCCCACTTGATGAGGTGCAGTCTTTGTTATTTACAGCACACGTACCAGCTGCACAATGTAGCTGCTGAGACACAGGGTTTCGCCTGCAAGGGGTCTGTGTCCCTGTTGTTGAGTTTTCTTTCTCTTTTACCCACAACATATTGTATTCATTTCTCCCCAACTCCGTGCCCCCACCACCACCTGTCTCTCCGGAGACTTCTGGATTTCTCCATTTTCGGGTCAGTGTGCAGACAGAACGTGATTTCGACCAGGGTCACAAGAGCTTCGTCCCACTCCGGTGTGTGTGTGTGTGTGTGTGTGTGTGTGTGTGTGTGTGTGTGTGTGTGTGTGTGTGTGTGTGTGTGTGTGTGTGTGTGTGTGTGTGTGTGTGTGTGTGTGTGTGTGTGTGTGTGTGTGTGTGTGTGTGTGTGTGAGACAGACAGAGACAGAGACATGCTTTGTGACATCTGCCACTGAAGGTGAAGGAGGTTATGTTTTCACCCCTTTCTGTCTGTTTGTTTGTCTGTTTGTGTATGGGATATCTCAAAAAGTTGGTGATGGATCTGGATGAAATTTTGTGGACATATCCGGTGTGTGACAAGGAAGAACTGTTTCGATTTTGGTGAAGATCCGAATTCCGGATCTGGATACGAGAATTATTTAATTTTTTAAGCGATTCTTCACCATTGAGAGATAGGACCAAAAACGATTTCGTACTCTATAGCACGATATTTCAAAAATATATCGGGCCCGATATTTTCTTGTGGATCAGGCATTACGTGGCAGAGGTATGCGCTCGACCGAGCGCCCTTTGAGTTTGAAGTGGTTTCCGCTGTCATAGAATAATACAAATGGTACCATTGGAAAGCATATAATCGAGTTAATTGGAGAAAAAATTAGTGTCCGTTTAATTATAAAGGTGCCTGTTTTAAAAGCACGTTTTGTTGGAGTTTCAGAAGAATGCGGGAATGGAAGCTTAATGCAGCAGTTCCAACTGTAATATAGTTGAGGAGGAAGATAGGGGTCCCGTGCACCCCCATGATACATTTTTAACCTGCATTTTTACAATCTCTGTGGTGTGTGGGAACAGAATTTCCTTTGTTCCCATTCCAAAAAATGTCCCATGTGGGTTGTTTCGCCAGTTTTTTTTGTCCGCCATCTTGGATTTCTTGGGACGCAAAAGTAAGGGGTAGGGGTAATATAAAGGACCTTTTCGCATAGAAAGAAATTAGTTACAGGTACACATTAGGTATCATTGGAAAGGGTATGACCTGCAGTATCACAAGAACCCGTCAATTATTCAATTAGGGCATCGATGACGTCATCAGGGGTCAAAAGGTCACGTTATAGGGCCACTAAGTCAAATTTCACGCCCATCCCCTTTGTCATCCACCCTGCACCTAAGTGGACGAATATTTTGGATTCTACTTTGCTTGAAGGAAAGTGTATATGTATGGGCAGTTTTTAAAACTAAAACAAATTATTTAACTTCAGTACAACATCATTAACCCTTTCCACAAAAATACCGAAAATATTGAGAAAATGCGGTTCTTTATTGAGTTTACTGCGTGAGTGTGTCCTTCACATACGAATGATTAATTTCACTATTTATTTATAGTTTATGGCTATGGTTATTAACATTCTTTTTTTTGTTACAGGTGAGGCCATTGTAACTACCTTGACACTTTAGTGGTGGTGTTAAATTTCGTCAACTGACGGTGTTGTGTTTTTTTGTTACAGGGCGTGCGGACAACTGTGATTTTGATTAATGTTTTAGTGGTTGTACTGAATATCTGCTGACAGGCATACCTGCTTGTAGCTGTAGTTTATTGGTGGTGGATAATTGTCTTTTTTTTCAGGTAACACCTATTATGGATTAGTGCTCCAGTGGTGGTAGTGCATGCTTAGTTGTAGTTAACTGGTGGTGGTGGCTTCATCATGTCAAAGGCAAAGAAACGCCAAACTGATCATGGTTGCAATTTACAGGAACTGCAGATGCCTCCTCCTGTATGTATTTTACATGTGAGTGGCATACAGCATGGTTAATTTATACCACTACACAATATAAGGGGTCCTCCCCAGGAAAAGCTTGAGATGTTACATAATCTTCGTGAGAAATGGCTCCTTCAGTCTCATGATTCACCCGCTCATATGGAAGCTGTATGTAGGTTAATTCCAGACAATATTGATGGTGTGAACCTAGAAATGACAGGCTATCACCAGGGATGCTATCAAGCCTTTACCAAACATCAGGATCGTTTGAAATGTGTCATACCAGACAATGAACCCTCAACAATTCGATCCCCTCGTAAACCATCAACCTCTTCCAAGAACATTTTTCCACCAGAATGTATTTTCTGTGAAATGCTTGAGACGAAAGTTTCCGGAAGGACTAAACATTGTGTCCAGTTTGCATCTTTCAAGGGGAAGGAAGCAGCTTGGACTCGTATTGAATCCCAAGCCCGAGAAATAGGAGACAATCGTTTACATCGCAAGGCGGCAGGCGAAGATTTGTTTGCAAGAGAGGCTCGTTTCCATAAATCCTGTTATAGTTCATTCAAACCGAGACGTGAATTATTTACGTGATCAAGCCAACAGAAGGATTGAAAACAAGCAAGATGAAAAGCTTGAAGCTCATCAAAGCTCATTTAATGTAGTTCTGGATTTTATCTGTGAGAGGGTAATTGGGCAGAAGGAGGTTGTGCAACTTGGAACACTCCGCCACCTATACGTCCAAGAACTTGAACGCTGTGGATTTCCAAATCCAGATTTCAGAAGTGATAAGCTGAAGACCCGACTTCAAAGACACGAAATCAATGAGTGCATTGCTTTCACAAAAGTGTTTCCTGGGGACAGGGGATGCATAACCTACAACCTGGTATACAGCACAAGCATATCTGTTGTGGAAGCAGTTACTTATGCAACTCGGCTTGGTTCCAAAGACAAGTTTGAGGATGTTGCCTTGCACTTGCGCAGTGTTGTTCAGGGGATGTTCAACGAGTCAACACCACTTCCTTGGCCTCCTACAGCCGATGAGCTGGATGCCAGGGCATCAGAAGGATACTTCCCAACAGACCTGGTGAAGTTCCTGTCGACCCCTCCTGGGTGAAGCAGATATGGAAAAGTCTGAAAAGAGCCGACGTCTGGTGCTTTCAGTCGCTCAGGTGAGTTTTAACCACCTTTGCTTTCAACATCTTTGGGGCAATATCGCTAGTCCTCCAAATTGTATCTAGTTTTAGTGCTTTCTATCATGAAAATGTAAATTATTTTCTCTCTAAGATCCATTGGTTTCTTTTCCAAGACATCTGCCGTGCTGTGATGAACTATATAGGCTTGTTGACCGGTCATAAATGCATGGGTTCAGGCTACTCTGAAATCCTCCTTGAAGCTGGACTTGTAACCAGTGGCTGTCTTAAGAGTGTGCTAAAAGGGAAGGCATGTGTGAAAGCTCTATTCTGTCTGAAGACTGTTAGTGAAGCAATGGAGCGGTTGTTGATAGAGTGCTTCAGTGAAGAGGAGAATGTAGAAAACTTGGGGATGAATGGTCTGTAAAGCCAGAAACGATTGATGATATTGAGGCATTCACATGTCTGATGTACGGCTACTCCAGACAGAAATCTATTGACACTGCACGTGGAATCATGTTGAGGAAGATGGTTGGGGAAGATGAGCAACTGACAACCAAATCTAAGATTGACCTCTCCCGGTTTCCACCTTGCCGAGACAACCTTATCCCACACATTGGTCGAGTGAACCATCGCCTTGCTATCTACAAGCGAGCAGATATTCCAATCTTCTGGTCTCCAAAGCCATATGATCCTGAACAAGGTTGGGAAAGAAATGATGAGGGTGTTTTGGAGCCAGTGTGGTCTTGCGGCCCAGTACTTCCCCCTACCTTGATATACTTGGTTGAGAAGACTACGGAAGAGATGGAACGGTGTGATGATGACATTGAGGAAGAACAGCCCAGCCAAGATGGTGACTATGAAGAACTTCTCAGTGATAACGAAGACTAGATTAAAATATGAACATTGAGACTTTTGGCAGTCATAATAATGTTTCAACATTAATTAGTTGTGGGCCTGCGTATTATAGTAACTCGTTAACACACGATCTCTATATAATGCATATTCCCATATCAATTAGTAAGGAGTGGAAGTGAAAATACCAAGAGAATGATACATAGACTGTATTTCAGGACTCATTGGAACATGTAAAGCCTTTTACCAGAACAAAAAGGCAGAGAAAACAAATATGTGTCAAACTGCAATTTCACAGGAAACTTATTACAAAAATTCATTTTTTTCAATATTTTTGGTATTTTTGCGGAAAGGGTTAATGATGTAGTACTGAAGTTAAATAGTTTGTTTTCGTTTTAATAACTGCCTATACATGTACACTTTCCTTCAAGCAAAGTATAATCCAAAAGATTCATTCACTTCGGTGCAGGGTGGATGACAAAGAGGATGGGCGTGAAATTTGACTTAGTGGCCCTGTAACGTGACCTTTTGACCGCTGATGACGTCATCGATGCCCTAATTGAATAATTGACGGGTTCTTGTGATAGTGCAGGTCATACCCTTTCCAATGATCCCCAATTTGTACCTGTAACTAATTTCTTTCTTTGCGAAAAGGTCCTTTATATTACCCCGACCCATTACTTTTGCGTCCCAAGAAATCCAAGATGGCGGACAAAAAAAACGGCTCAACGACCCACATGGGACATTTTTTGGAATGGGAACAAAGGAAATTCTGTTCCCACACACCTCAGGGATTGTAAAAATGCAGGTTTAGAAAATGTATCATGGGGGTGCATGGGACCCCTATCTTCCTACAAGACGAATATTTATTGTCCGACAACAGCAGGAATCATTTTGTAGGACACAGGAGCACACAACATTATCACTGGTAATATTTCTGGAAGCAATATAAAAAGGTATTTATTTCCACAGAAGGAGCACACAAACAACAATAACAATAACAAAAACAACAACAACAACCACCATAGTGACCATGACAGCAGCAACAACTCCACATTATAAAAGTAATTTTTCCACTTGTTTTACTTCATTTGCATCCTCATTGAGATTCACATATAGTCATGCAATATGTTTGTGCAGGACAATATGTTGTCTTTTGATTAAACCCATCAACAAGGCGATGGGTAGGCAAGGCTATGATATCATGGATGGCCTGTCTGATGCTCTGGAAAACCTTCACTTCCTGTTTGCAGATGACTCCACTCTGTGTCGTACAGTACGCTATCACTCTACTAGTTAGACAGTAGCCGCATCTCTGCTGATCTGGAAATAATTATACACTGGTCTAATAAATGGGAACATGCCCTTCAATCCTGTAAAACGTCACAGTCTCACCTATCACTCCGGAAGGCTCGTGAAATGAACCCACATATATATTTCTTTGGTCATTCATGGGAAGAGGTTTAGTTTCTTGAAACTTTGGGCCTCACAATCAGCCATGACTGTTCCTGGGCTGACAACAAAGCAAAGCTGGATTTAAAACCCAGCCGTAGACGAGGCATATTCCATTGATCCAAGTCTTTCCTTTGAAAATCAGAGCTACTCACAGTTGACAAGGCCTTTGTCCATAGCTCAATGGAGTACTTTTCTTCACTCCGGGTTGACGTCTCACCATCACATCTGGGTCTCCTGGATGCTGTGGAATTTACGTCTCTCAAAATTATTGGATTCTCCCCCGATGAAGCCGAATCACAGGTTCGGTCGCTCTCACATCGCAGGCAGGTCAGTGGTCTCTCTGTTTTCTATCATCGATTTTCAGATATTCCTCACTCTTAATCCTCTCTGTTTGTCCCAATATACTTCAGGATGCACATGTTCTCCCAGTAATACCCTCTTGGATAAACTTCCAAAATCCAGGCTGACTGCACACCTCAACCCCTTTCTTCCTTGCTTCTGCCACCTATGGAACCACCTTCCAGAGGCTATATTCTGTCTCGCTCTTTCTTCCAGGGCTTCAAAGCAAGCAGTGCACCTCCATCTATTGTCATCTCCAATTCTACAGGATGATCTTTCCTAACCAAACTATTTTACTTGCTCGTTTCAGTGTTTGCTCCCCTCCTCCCTTCCCTCTTTTGCCATTTGTTCATCCCCTTGGTGCTTGTCTTTTCTACCTTGCTTTTCTGTGAACCTCACTTCTGTCAAAGAAAGGTTTGATGAAGTATTTCTCAAAACTATAATGTGGTTATACCATTTCTGTACATTGTAAACATGGAAAAATGGGTTGCATTGTTGGATGTTTCAGCATTATCATTTTGGAGTTGTTTGTGAAGACTCTATATTATTAGTTTGATTTTAAAGCATCATGAAATAAGCTCAGGTGATTTAAAAATATGAAAACTTTGAAGGGGGTGAATACTTTTGCAGGCCACTGTCTTTGCTGATTACTTCACCAAGCTCATCCTCCAGATAGGCAGGCATCAGCCTCTTCCCTCTCTTCAGAGCTTCATGGAATCACAAGCTGGTCAAACATTTCGAATATGTCTTTCAATCCTGACAAGGTTCACACTCTCACTCTCTCTTTATGAAAGGACCGTATGTTAAACCCTCCCATCTACTTTCTTAACAATCCTCTTAAATAGGTTAATTCCCTCAAACTCTGGGGTCTCTTGATCAGCTATGATCTTTTTTGGGCAAACCACATTTTGAAGTTGGCCTGCCAAGTCCATCACTGATTGGGCAACCTCCATCGTACAAAGTCCTTCCTTGGCACACCTGGACGACATAGCTTTCATCCACAGCTTGGTGGAGAACTGTTCTCGCCTTTGGTATGGTGACCATGCCTCAAACCTTGCAGAGCTTGATTCCATGGAAACCATGGCCCTCACGATCATTGGAATCTCCTACAATGAAACCAAGTCTTTGGGGCTATCTCTTTCCCATCGCAGACAGGTTGGTGGTATCTGTGCCAGCTACCACTTCCTTTCTGGTCTTGCACCCTCTGCTCTTTCCGTGTTTTGTCGCCATCACGTGCTTCTTCAGGGCACACACATCCAGATAGGCAGGCAGTTCACCAGCATTCTCCTTCTAGTGAAACTCCCAAAATCCAGAATCACTGCCCACCTCCACTCATTCCTCGCTCACTTTTTTCCCCACATATGGAACCAACTTCCACATAATTTCACTCTCCTTCTATGCCTCAGGTCTTCAACATGGCTGTTCACCTCTATCTCAGATCACCCCCCATCCAAAAACCATGCCCCCCACCAAGTCCACCTCTTTCTAAGCTTCCAGTTTGTCCTTTCTGAGAGTTTGCATCCTCCCCTACCCCTCATTCCTCCCCACATCCCTTATTAGTCCAAATCTCCTCATCCTTTTGGTATGTTGTGTCCTGATCCATTCTGTGCTGTAGTCCTTCCACGAGACTTGACATTTTATATTTAAAAAAAAACTATGTTGGTGTAATTCAGACCTTGTGAGCCTTTATGTGTCTTTGCACAATCTCATCTCGCTTTGCCATTGCTGCAAGAAATTTCCTCCACGGTGGATTTGGAAATTTCTGCAAAGACATCAAGACAAGTGAGAGGAGGAAAAAAAAATCAAACAAAAGATAACAACGAAAAGATCTACATTGCAAAAATATTTGATTGCATTTTTTTATTTGCTTTGCTATTGTGCAAAGGATGTTAAAAAAAAGTTACACAAACAAGATATTCACGATAGTCCAACTCGTGCCAATGTGTTTTTTTAATTATTATTTCTAATCAACGTATCCGTTTCTATATTTGGTTTAAATAAAAACTTTATAATTGTGTACATATCTGGATAATTCCATCGTTTAAATACTTTCATGACTGAGAACTGATGTTTTTGTAAAGGTGCCAAACAACGAACTCCCTGTTCAGAAGGAAGATGTAATTTTTTTTTAAATTGCAGGCTCAAAACAAATATACAGTAGATTTAGGTATTGCAGGATGTTCCAGGATTGCAGCATGGCAATGAATATAAGCAATGCGAGATAAAATTCTTCTAATAATGCTGTGTTGTGCATTAGCATACCCGTAATAAAGGAAAGTGATCAAGAATGGTGATAGCTGGAGAGCCCCACACTTGGACCAGGAGATCCAGACACTCATGGATTTCCTGGAATTCTGGATCATCTTTTGTATACTGAGAGGCACATTGTGAGAAAAAAAAATCATAATCATCTCCAGGAATATTTGGATTGCTTTACAATGTTTCATTCATCAGGAATATTTAATTATTTTTCATGCATTTCATCATGAGCTCCACTGTTTGTTTCTAATTAAAAAAAAAAAAATTAAAGCCTTACTCGGTGTGTGTAGATTTCCCTTAATATCTGAAGAGGGACATTCACATGAAACATGTGAACTACCTGGTCAATTTACTTGTAGTACAGAATCTGCTGCCCAGACAGCAAATATATCGAGATTCCCTTTCACATCAACAGAAATTCATAAAGTTTTAAAGTTTAAGCCCTTGGTTGAAAATATATATTGATTTCAACACTCAATAGTGCAGACAGTCGCTAAAATTAAAGAAAGGCTTCTAAAAATTAATGAACAATGCTGTATTTCGCAAGACAATGGAATAAGTAAGAAAAAGACAAAACGTAAGACTTATTATCTTGAGAAAAATCATCCAAATTAATTAATAAACCCAGCTTTAACCACGTATAATAATTATTAGCCCCCGTCGGGATTATGGATTTATGGATTTGGTCTCGATTCTCGTCCGTGTGTGCGTGCGTGCATCCGAAACCATATGCCAGACATGGATGGACCGATTTTATTTGTACTTGGCACAAAGACATCACGTGATGGTTTCCATATGAACGTAGTTTCTTTTGCAAAAACGGTCAAAGATGGCCGACTGGTGGCCATTTTGGTTGTAAAAAAAAAACTCGGTGTCGAAAGCGTCCTCAACAATTTCTCGGACATGCATTGACTTCTTATTTAAACTCGGCACGAGATAATGAATGATGTCCTACATATGCATGCCATTCGTTTTTGAGATCAGATCCAATATGGCCGACTGGTGGCCATTTTGTTACTTAAATGTGTCCCCAACCATTTCTCAGACATGCATGGTCCAATTTTGTTCAAACTTGGCACAAGCACAGTACATGATGGTGTACACTTGCACTTAGCTTTATTTTGCGATCTGATCAAAGATGGCTGACTGGTAGATTGGCAGCAATTTCAGTTGTACATAAATATGGGCTAGCCCTTTAACTCCATGCAGCAAAATTACTAAAACATTGGGGGCGATGATATTTTATGTCTTTTTTTTTACTTGTTCTCTGAGAACGTTTCTGCTATTAATATGGTGAAGGAAAGCATTGTGATGGATAAACCCATTTATGTTGGAAGATCAATTCATTACTTGTCATTCTTCATTGCACGTCTGAATATTTTGGAGAATTTGATTTTGAGGAATTCAGTTAAACGATAGTTATGGAAGTAATCCAATAGACGATGAAGATGCTTATACCAATGATTAATATTCTGATTTTGAAGAATATTATGATCGTGTTGAGTCTCAAGATTTTAAGGAATTTGAGGAACTCAAATGTGTCATTCGCTCTGCTGATGATGGGAACAGACCATTGTTAATGTATGACGATTTCCACAACAACTTAAACAATATGAACTATGCTGAATGAGTTCGTCTCTTGTGTATGGTTTTATATGGACACAGACAGTTTTATGTTAGAAAGCAAAATGGAAGATGTTAATGAGGATATAGCACAAGACATAAGCATTTATGACAATGACACAAGCAACGATAAAAATGATCGTAGTCGATTCTCCACGAAAATCAAAAAAGTTTGTGGAAAACTTAATGATGAGTTGGACAGGCAGATAATGAGTGAATTTATCGGATTCTGAGCAAAGTCTTACGCTGATATGTATGGTGATTCCAAATGTGATAAGAAGTTCAAAGGGATAAAGAAGAATGTAATCAAAGAGACAATATATTTTGAGCATCATTACAAATGCTTAGTTTTAAGAAAAAAAAAGAGTACAGAGAGATGACGAGTGTGAGAAGTCACAAACATCAAATATATTCAGACAAGTAAGTAAGAAAAGCATTGGGAACATTTGATAATGAGAGGATTTTTTTGTTTCTTTTGCTTTTTTATTGTTAACCTCCGCCATCGAAGATCGGAGGTTACTGTTTTCACCCCTTTCTGTTTGTTAACCTCCGCCATCGAAGATGGATGGAGGTTACTGTTTTCACCACTTTGTTATTTTGCCAAAACGAAGTTTTTGCAAGATATGTTAGTCAGCTTCTATGTTTTTTTTTTGTTTGTCTGTAATCACGTATAAAAAAATTCTGCAGAGCACAGTTATCATTGGAAGTTTTTGTAACTTTGCATATCAGAGGCCTATAGAGGTCCCTTTCAGTGCACAAAATTTTGAAGGTCAAGGTCAAAGGTCAAGGTCACTTTGTCGCAAATCAGGGGAGTCGACGAAACCCTTATTTTTTGAGTAATTTTAATCTAATCGTCTCCAAACTTTATGGGAATGTATTATATGGACTGATGCTCAGCTGATTAATTTTTGGTGGCGATTGGCCTTGACCTTCATGGTTAGTGCCAAAGGTCAAACATATTTGACCCCAAGGTTAACTTTTCAAGTTTTAGGAACCATATCGTGTAGTACCTCAAATTAAACACCTCGATGAGTGCTTTCTAGATATGTCAAGCTTGAGACATTATGACGTCATTTGGTGACGTTATGAGGCAAACACATATTTTTCATGGTTACTCTGTAGAATGATTCTCATCGGAATCTCTCGTAGGCAGATATTCCTCAAGGAGTCGCTCCTGGTGGATAGCAGCTCTGTTCACCTCAGTGTGACCTTAAAGAAGTCACATGTGGTCACCTTTTGGCAAGATACGGGTCACCCCGCGGGTGACATTGGTTTATTTATTTGTTTGTTTGTTTGTTTGTTTGTGAACAGTATTACGGAAAAAACTCCTCGACGGATTTCGACGAAACTTGGTGGGGGATTAGGTATGGTCCAAGGATCATGCCGTTAGATTTTGGATTTGGTCCAAAATCCAATATGGCCGCTATGGCGGCCAATTTGAAAAAATATTTGAATTTTCTTTTTTGCATTTCTACATGTTTTAAGTGATTTCCAACCCCACCCCCCACCCAAAAAAAAATGTTGGAGAAAAAAAAATTTTGCAACTTTTTTCAACAAAATTTAGATTTCTTTTTTTTTGCATTTCTCCATGTTTTAAATGATTTCCAGCCCTCCCCCCCAAAAAAAAATTGGAGGAAAAAAAAATTTGCAAATTTTTTTTCAACGAAACTTCTATTTTTTTTTTTTTTTGCATTTCTACATGTTATAAGTGATTTCCAACAAAAGACATGCCAAAATTATAATTGCGGCTGATTTTGGAACTTCAGGTGGATATACCCACGTAAAATCAATTTCTGTCTCAAGGAATCTAGTTATGACGAATGAATTGAGTATGTAAAAGTTAAAAGTAAAAGGGAAAGTTGCAAACTATAACTCTGTGAGCACTGTTGACGTCAAATTGAATGAATAGAATATCAGGTTCACTTGAGTGACCTAGCAGTATTGGCGGCGGAGGTTTTGCACTCTACCGAGTGCTCCCCCTCTAGTTTATACTGTCGAGGCTCGTATGAGAGCTAACACACACAGAATGTGCAACAATGGGAGCAGGAGACAAGAGGGATGGGAGAGGGAAGGAAAAAACAGTGTGGAACAGAGACATGAGGAGAACTGTGGAAGGGAGAGGGATGGGGTAGGGAGCATGGGGTATACAAGATGCACACTACAGGGATTTCAGGAAGGAAAGCAGAGAATTTGAACGAGGTAGGTTTGGGATGGATTTGTGGGGGAAGAAAAGATGGTGGTTTTGGATGGGGGAAGACATGAGATGGTGGTAAACAGCTGTTTTGAAGACCTGGAGGGAAGAGTGGAATTGAAGAGAGAGTAAGAGTTTGTTCCAAAGGTGGGGAAATAGAGGAATGAAAGAGTTAAGGTGAGCAGTGATTCATGATTTTGGTAGTTTTACCAGAAGGAGGTTGCTGGCGGACATTGAGCGCCCTGTGGAAATATGGGAGGACATTTCTCAGAAAGAACAAAGTGGGGGGGGGGCGAGGCCAGAGAGGAGACGGTAGAAGAAAAAAACCACCGACCTGCCTGTGATAGAGTGAGAAACCCAAAGACTCAGCCTCATCACGGGAGATATCGATGATCCTGAATTTTTGGGTTTCCACAGCGTGAAGCCGAGAAAGGTGAGAGGCGGGAGCACCATCCCAGAGGGGAGAGCATTACTCCATCAGGCTGCGGAAGAAAACTTGGTATTTCGTCAGGAGCTCAAGTGTGCCAAGGAAGGACTTCACAACAGAGGGTGCCGAGTTGGCGACTGGCTTTGGAGGGCAGGTTGGAAATGTGGCTTTCCCAGGAAAGATCATGGCAGGTAGTGAGACCCCGAAGCTTGAATGAAAGGACTTCTTCCAGAGGATTGTTGAGAAATTAGATGGGAGGGTGGAGGGGGTTTGACATGGTCCTTTCAGAGAGACATAGTGAGAGTGTGAGATTTGTCAGGGTTCAAAGACATTTTCCACATGTTGGACCAGGTTGTGATTTTATCCAGAACTGCAGAGCGTGAAGAGGCTGCTGTTTGCCGATCAAAGGGATGACAGATGGTATGGTAGAGGGTGAAGTCATCAGCAAAGAGATAAAAAGTATTTTCCAGAGAGTCAGAGACATCAATGATGAAAACCGGTAAAAGAACAGGGCCCAGAACACTACCATGAGGCACTCCAGCCTGGACAGGAAGAGGGGATGATAGAACTCCATTTAGGGCCACACGTTGGCTGTGACAGGAGAGGAAGTCTGTGTGCCATGAGTAGAGATGTCCTTGTTTAAAATAGGAAGATAGTTTGGTGAGCAGGGCAGGGTGCCACTAAAGGACGAGATTAACATTACGTTTCTGCCCGTTATTGGTGATTCATCTCCGCCTATTCATTTTTCATGGTGGTTCATTTCCGTTTCAATTCCACTGGTTCATTTCCGCCGACTCATTATCCATGATGATCTGTGATTCCACCAATCAAGAAATCTCGTCCTTTGTTTCTCTCACCCTATAGACGTTGAGGACATTACATTGTAACTTTGTAAGTGAGAGTTTGCTGCTTCTTCTTCATCTGCTTGCGGTTTTATCCCGTGGAATGCAAGTCGAAAAGCTTTGATAATGTCTGTTTTACTGAAGTGCATATATATATATATATATATATATATATATATATATATATATATATATATATATATATATATATATATATATATATATATATATATATATCACGGTTTTATAAACCGCGTGATGAAATTGAAACGCACACAGCACGCAGACTTTTAGAATAGTTATCTCCGTCATGAAGGTTAAGAATGGCGCTTTCCCTTCCGGGGTTATTATGTCATTAAATGTGTTGGGTTGGGTAGTTAGTGACCCTGTCAACCCACTGGGCTAATAGACATCGGCATGTGATGAGGTGTGCCGTGACTGCCATCATCACATGGGGTGTGCGTGATTTACTGCCCTGGCGTTCAACGTGTGCGAACAACACCAGCATTCTGGAACGCATGCCAAATTCTCCCATTCCTCTTTATTGTTTAAAGCCCCACAAAGTCTTTGTTTGTCTGTTTGGCTGTATGGACGTCTACCCTGTGACATAATTTATTGCCATCTTCCCCTGTACTGTATTTCGTTTCCCTAATCCCCGTTTATTCCCCTCCACCGAAAATGACTGGCAAACGAACCAATACATGACCCAGCCTCCCTGGAATGATTGCCCCATTCCCTGGCGTTGTGCCATGAACATTGTTGGACATTTGGTGTTCATCCCAGGGGCATGGGGGAAGAAGGGATTTCCCCCATGTTAAGGGCAGAGCTCTGTTCATGGCGGCAGCCGGAAGGACCAAATGACTGAACATCCAGCCGGGCGGCAGAATGGGTGGGGCTGTGGGGGAACACTCCAATGGCTGGCATTGGGCCACCTTGTCGGGTCTGATGTGGCCCAATGGCTGATCCCCGACTGCCCAGGGGGATCCGACGTGTGGCTCTTTGGCCCCGCCTGTCCGCAGGGCTATAAAGCTGTGTCCTGTGTGCTGATATTCTCTCTATCTCTATCTCTATCTCTATCTCTATCTCTATCTCTATCTCTATCTCTATCTCTATCTCTATCTCTATCTCTATCTCTCTCTCCAGCGATGTCCATAATGTAGATAATCCGAGAGATTATATTTCCCCACTAATGGGCTCTCGTATCAGTCCGGCATTGTGCTTGCGGAAAGCTTGGCCGCATTAATCAAAATCCAATAAAGCTAACAGCATAATTGCCGAGGGTGCGATTCCCCGATAAGGAAATCATGTGTTCTTCAGTAAACGGTGTCAGATGGAGGACCCTAAGTCACGTGGTCAAGCTATTGAAGTTCACAGTCGTTTAGCGATCCGCTGCGACACGAAGTTATTTGTGTGGGATGGCCTGCGATTCCCAGTGAATCTGGGGAGAACCAGGGATAGCCCCCACCCTCGTAGTGACCCCGGGGTCCAATATATATCTATGTGTATATATATATATATATATATATATATATATATATATATATATCACTCATCCCGTCAAGTCGTAGCTGACTTGATATTCATGATCAGAATGTCATCAGAAATAAGTAAAGAGGAATATTAATTTGGCATGATGGCCAAAAAAGTCCAATTCTATTTCTAAATTTACATACAAATTTTGCGATCCATATCCACTTTGCCCCTGATGTTGAAAAAAAAAATTTCACCCAAATACCATACTTCCAGCTTCCAACTCTCCCGACATCAAATTAATATCCTTCATGTTGCTTGTTTCTTGACTCTTTCATTTATTCACAAAATTTGGGCATGAGATAATTACAAGAAAGGTCAACATACCCTGGTACCAAAGGCCAAGGAGCAGATGATGTTGCAGGCATGCATGGAAAGGTCATTGCTGGGATCCAGAGGCTGACCGTCATATGAATGGAACAGCTGCCAGTAACAGAGATAATGAATGAATCATGATTAAGCAAAACCAATGCACATATAACAATGACGTGAATGATAGACAATTAAAAGTGTTGGACATCTTTTTTGTGTTCTAATTTTCTTTTGAATGCATGAAATACCCTTTTACAGCAACCTGTCGGTTAAAGTCACCCCTACTCTTGTATCAGAAACAGTGTGATCAATCAACAATATCATCACTTCACAGCGATAAAGAAATTTTGCTGCATGAGCTCTTCATATACAGGGTGGCCCAAAAGTCGGAGCCAGATAAGATTTGGGCAGTTCGACAACAATAATTAATTTTACTATCTACAATAATAAAAGGCTGTGTGTGCGTGTGTGTGTGTGTGTGTGTGTGTGTGTGTGTGTGTGTGTGTGTGTGTGTGTGTGTGTGTGTGTGTGTGTGTGTGTGTGTGTGTGTGTGTTTTTCAACCTGAAAATTTGCATGCATACTAAGAAAACTCCAAGGAAGTGCAGGAGTGAAAATTGGGTGTTTGGATTAATTAACACACCCCTTTTGAAGATAATTAATGGCCTTATTTAATTTATCCTTCATTAGACAATCTTCGGCCACCTTGCTCTCTCGGTCTTAATGCATTTCCTGGGTAACCTCGCTAGGGTCTGAAGCTGCCATGTTTTCTGGCCTGCTCAAGTTCTTAACGATTTCTTAACGGCAAAGTTGTTGTTTTTACTTTCCTCACTTATATTATCGAATGCCTGCTCATCATAGCTACGAATCGCTGGGTATATTGCAGTGCTTATAAACGCCTGGAGACACCAGCGTTGGTAGCTTTATTTCATTTGTGTATCTGAATAACCGAGAGAATCCCTTAAACTAAGCATTATTAGAAAATGTAAGCTCCAGATTTGAAAGTATCAGCAGTTCCGACTCCGAATAAAAGTGTTGATTTGTCCAATTTAGACATTGCGTGGGCGTTTCTGGGTCCATAGTTGTATCGATGGCAATTGGTAATCGCTTGCCAAGACTGGCATTCCATTGGAGTGCTTCCTTGGGTGCTTAAGCCACTTACCGAGCTGTACAGTACAGTTCGTGTCCCAATCGGGATCTACAGTCGACAGCTACTCCAAGGTAGAGATACGTATACAGCACACACGGACGTGGTACAAGTAGGTAGATTTGGATCTGTACGGACTCTGCAGGTGTGTGGAGATGCCATACTAGTTACGAGTGCCGTGGTGGCAAAGTTTTATCCCATATCTTGTGGCGGTTCTGTCAGGTTTTCCTTTGTCCTCGCTCCTGTTTCTAAAGCATTTCATTATCGGATTTGCTTTACAAAGGTTGTAAGTTTCTCTTTGTGAGTTTCAAAGCAATTTTTTTTCGATAACGCTCCATTTCTGAGCAGTTTGCCTTATGAACGTATTTTCTAAACTACTGAGCCAATTTTTTTTCCACCCGTCACATGCAGCTTTTTATACAGAATAATGTTTATGAACATTTCCCTGAAAGGTCTATATAGATGCAACATTGTTTTTCGGTGAAAGCTACTCAAGGTTTCTGGGTTGTATACAGCACGTACTGTAGTTAGTAATCACACTGACTCAAACCCGCCGATTTCTAAAAAATTGCCAACATCGGCCAAGCATGTGCGTGCGTGTGTGTGTGTGTGTGTGTGTGTGTGTGTGTGTGTGTGTGTGTGTGTGTGTGTGTGTGTTTGTGTGTGTTTGTGTGTGTGTGTGTGTGCTGTGTTGTGTTGTTCACAAAATATAGCATATTCTCTCTGATTTCTCCCCTACCCCCCACCTCTCTCTCTCTCTCTCTCTCTCTCTCTCTCTCTCTCTCTCTCTCTCTCTCTCTCTCTCTCTCTCTCTCTCTCTCTCTCTCTCTCTCTCTCTCTCTGGACATATGCAGATGGTCATTATGTCTGGACGGTGGTTATCTCCATATGTGTCTGGATGGTAGTTATGTTCAGGTGGGGTTTGTCTCCAGACGTGTCCAGATGGTATTTATTTCCAGACATGTCCAGATGAGAGTTTGTCTCTGGACGTGTCCAGATTGGAGTTTGTCTCCGGATGTGACCGGATGGGAGTTTTTCTCTGGACATGTCCGGATGGAAGTTTGTCTTCGGACACGTCCAGATGGGAGTTTGTCTTCGGACGTGTCTGGACAGGAATTTGTGGCCAGGCAGTGTTTATGTCCAGACGGGAGTCGTCTCTGGACAGCTTGGCTACGACCACCTCTGGGCAGTGTTTGTCTCTGAATGTGTCCAGGCAGTGTTTATGTCCTGATGGGAGTTTATCTCCGGACACGTCCAGGCGGTGTTTGTCTCTGGACAGCTTGGCTCTGGACGTGTGAGGGCGATATTTATGTCCGAGCGGTGTTTGCCTCCGAACGTATCCAGGCAGTGTTTTTTCTGGATGGGAGTTTGGCTCTGGACGCGTATCTCCATGTGTGTCTGGACAGTGGTTATGTCCAGGTAGGGTTTGTCTCCAGACGTATCCGGATGGGAGTTTGTCTCCGGATGTGTCCAGATGGGAGTTTGTCTCCAGATCTGTCCAAATGGGAGTTTGTCTTTGGACTTGTCCGGGTGGTGTTTATGTCTGGACGAGAGTTTGTGTCTGGGTGGTGTTTATGTTTGGACTAAAGTTTATCTCCAGACGTGTCCGAGTAGTGTTTGTCTCCAGACAGCTTGGCTCCGGATGTGTCCGGGCAGTGTTTGTCTCCGGACTGTGTTTATCTTCAGACATATCCAGACAGTGTTTGTCTTTGTATGGTGTTTATAGTATGCCCGGCAGAAAATGGATTTCAGACATTATTTTGTTTCCATCTTCACTGTTATTCTATGCATAATCATTTTGATGAGACAGTATGAATCATAATTGATGCTCCACCATGCATCTGCCTTCCCTTCCCCCCACCTCTCACTGACTTCCCTCCCCCCCCTTCCTCACTCTCCCTCCCTCCTCACTCTTCCTCCCTCCTCATTCCCCCTCCCACCTCTCACTTTCCCCCTCCCACCTCTCACTTTCCCCCTCCCTGCTCTCTCTTTCCCCCTGTATCTCCTCACTCTCCCTCCACCCCTCTCCATCACCCCCCACCGTTTTTCCCCCAATCTCAGTGTTCCCGTCAGCAAAGCGATGGGTGGTATTTGCTAGGACCAAATCAAGGACAATAACATGATCCTTCCCACTCTTCCCACAGCGTGTGAGTGTTCTAGTTATTTTAAATATGTATATTTTAAAAAACGATTTACTCCTTTCTTTCTTTCCAGAGAAGAGATGGCAGCAAAATTAACAAAAGATGAGAGACGAGCTTGTTTTGATGAGTTAATTTGAATTGAAAAGTGCATGCAACTTAATGGCTAACAATTTGAACATTTACTCTAATTTACTCTGTCAGTGGTAATCTCGCATGGTAATCACTTATGAAATAAATTATCTTTAGTATCAGAAAGCATTTTTTAAAGTCCTCACATGTAGTTTTTTTTACTTCATATAATATTAACCCTGCAACTTGTGACTCTTGCACCACCCTGTATTCTTCAATATATTCCTCGTGCATGATGAAACATACCTCCTTTATTATTTGGGGCGATGCAACATGACTCATTTTACCAAGAAAAACTTTCAAACTCGATTTTGAATGAGGCAACTTTCAACACTTATTAAAATTAAACAAAGTAGAGGAAAAAAGTTATTTCATTGTTTTATTATTTATTATCCCACCATAGTCCAACGTTGTGGTCCTTCTCCTTTTCAAAAATATACACTGTGGGATATTTAAATCCATACTGAATGGCAATGAAGTTGAAACAAGGATGATAATGATTTTGACACTTCGCACTGTGTGCAGTTCATTTTAAGAGGTTGATTCCGAAACGTGATAAGTGCCAATTAGGGGTTTTTATGACTTCCAAAGTATGTCCGACGGTAGTAGATGTGTGGAAGCAAAATAATTTCTTCCATCTGCTGTGCATGGCATGTAGTTTCATCCCGAAAAACTGGCTTTATGTCACAATGTTGTAGATATCATTCGTCATGTCCGACACGGTGGAGATATTTATTGTGTTGGATTTTATATTTATGTATCTCCACAATGGAGATACTTATTTTTGGAATAACAAACACCCTTCATGTCTCATGAGCTCAGTCCTAAGCAAACGTTGAAGATACTTTTTCACCAACTTTATCGCCACAGTGTGACTATTCCAGGCTTGACACTTGGGTTTTCAATTGTCATTGAAAAATGAACACCTCTGCAATTTCACACATAATATAAGCATCTTCCCAAAAAACAATTCCAGCCAAATACAATATAGTCACTCTCGAGTATGGAAACTGCTTAAAACTTCCTTTAGATTGACCCAAATTCACCTGTTTTTTGAGCAAGTTACCAATCATTGTCGTCTACAATAATTAGTTATGCCTCGTGGAGAGCTATTGCAATTCTCACTATTGGCTTGACCTACATTTCCATAAATGTTTGCAGGTAAACAGCTCTCTATCGTTATATTGTGTTCAGTTTTGTGTTCATTTGTCCATCAACGTCTTGAGTTCCTGGAAGCTCAACGTTGACTCGACTTTTATAATGTACTGTGAAGTAGCATAAGCAAAAGGATGCAGGTTTAATTGCTGTGTACTCATTAGAAGTTAGAAATGGCTATAACTAAAAAAGATTCTGCTTGGAGATCTCCTGCTTCTCTCCGTTTATGCCTGTAGTTATGTTGCTTCGCGTATTTACTCCCTCTTAAAACATTTCTTCCATAAATTTTCCATTATCCTTGGATGTTGTATTTGAGTTTTCTTCCTTCTATTATTTTTGATTTTTGATACCATATTTCATTTTTTACTATGATTCCCTCAAATTAGCCTTTTAATATAATTTATAGAGTCATTGATAAAATCTGAATCATTGATAAAACTATTGCCTTGTGTTTTCACTCGAATCTCCATAGGTCTATCCATGTTATGATTGGTTAGGTACCATGTCTCACCGCACACAGGCTTTCTGCCTCAGCCAACACTGTGGCTTCAGTTCGTTCATTCCCCACTGCCTGCATGGCAGCAATGGTTGCACGCCGCTGCTGATGCCATACCGCCGTGGCGTCTCCCAATGCCAAGTCCTTGCCTCCAAAGCTCATCATGTCAACTGTGTGAAACAAGCCTAATCACATGGTTTCTGATATTCAAGCACTGAAATGTTAACTGAAAATCCTGCAGAGCTAAATTGCATGCAAATCCAGTCAATCAATTTCTTATGTCGTGATTTCCATCTTGTTCTAAATTCTCAACACACTTTACAAAGAAAGAAGAGGTAAGAAAAGTAAAAACTAAGAAAATGCAACTGTAAAAAGATAAGATTATAAAATATTTTTCAGATCATATTTCATGTCATTATGAGGGTCAGGGTGCAAATTTTAAAGACAAGGAGTTCCACATTTAAGGAGATTGTATGAAAAATGATTGATTGCCAAAAGTGAGAAACGGTTGATTCTTGTGTGAGAAACTACCAGGATATTCCTGGTGTTAAACGGTCGCTTCCTTGTTGGTTTGTAACGTGTGGTCAGGTCAGAAATATAAGCAGGACCGAATTAATATTTGGCTTTAAAAGTTATCAGCAATATGTTAAAATCAACTTATTTCGACATATCGTAATGCGAGTCAGTGAAATGTTTTGAGGATTGGAGCAATGTGATCAAATTCACAAGGGTGAACCTGGCTGTAATATTCTAAATTAATTTTATGGGCTTAAAGGAAGAAGCAGGTAAACCCGATAACAATGAATAATTGTAGGAACCGAAGCGTAGCGTATGAGAGCATGAAACCAACGTTTCAGTCCATTGGGTTACAAATGAGTGGGTTTTGGCAATATCAGGCAGATGGAAGAAAATAGATTAAAAGATTGCAGAAATTTGAGGAAACTTCGAAAGAGTTGGATCCATAGTGAATCCTAAATTTAAAACCATTGAAGGAGAGATCACGTTGGTGAACCCCAAGTTTCCTCTTGAGTTGAAGCTTTAATAATAACTGGTAAATTCTGTGTGCAATCGAACGGAAGACCAAAGACTACATTGGAGTCATCAGAAGGAACCGAAATAAGCAAGGAGCAAATATGGAGTCATCCGGAGGAACTGGACAAGATTTGGGTTTCAGCCGCTACTCCACAACCCTCAAACCCATCCAGGAAAAGTCTGGTGTTGGCTTAGTGGTTAGGGTGGCTGGCTTGGGATCCTAGGGTCCTGAGTTTGAGCTCCGTTGGCTACTGAATTAACACCAGGTGGGGTTGACTGAGCCTGTCATCCTTCTGAGGTCAGTAAAATCAGTGCTATTGTACTGGTTTTCTGAATTAAATGCACATTTCTGAAAGGCCACAGCTTGCTTGCACTTCATTGGATGACCATTAGTTAATTTTAAAATCCATTACAAGCTCTAAGGTTCCATGAACTTAGAATGTTCATGTTTATGTCAAGGATGCAGGATATCTGTCTCAATAATGCACAAGTGCTTGCAACCTGGCTCCCTTTAACCAAATTCCTGTCTGGCTATTCCACCATCGAGGATGGAATGTTTTGTTAATGCAGACTGATATCATTTTAATCAGCCCCTCTTTTATTTAGCACTTCAATAGTATCAGATTACACGGAATTTGAAATACTGCATTAAATTACTACCCAATAAATGATCATTCTACAATAGGTTTGCATCCATTTCCTTCTGAAAGCACCTCTAATTGTCCCAAATTTATCAGTAGTTTGCCAGACTCGGTGGGGTAATGATTAGTGTCCGCTCCGAGTCTGGGAAGTGGTTCAATCCCCAGCCAAATCGTACCAAAGACTTTAAAAATGGTATGTGCTGCTTCCTCAATTACCATTCAGCATTTAAAAGGATATCCTTAAAATGATAAGAGCACAGACAATTCCCATAGGTTGGCATCAATGGAGAGGAAGGAGGAAATTCCTCAGGAAATGCCCTGCTGATTGTGGTGAGAAATGTGGTGCTATTGTTGTGACGTCACTGGAATCTGTCATGTCCCAGGAAGTGACGGCACTTCCCCCATTTTTTATCTCATATGTTTGTCTGTATGCCCATGTGTGTGAGATGTGTGTGTATGTGTGTGTGGCAGCTCCACAATGAGTCTGGGATCCTGTAAAAAAAAGAAAAATACTAAGCTTGTTGGCAATCAGCAAAACTTGTAACATGCTAATGCCTTGTGGATTACTCTCTCTACCTTTTTTGTAATAACCATGCAAATAATATATGTATTTTCTGTACAAAAACTGAGCCTCTCATAAGAACTAAACAAAAGAGGATGGAAGATTAAGATGCAGTTTCAAAGAATAGTCGGACATGGGAGATGCAAGCAAACAAGGTATCGCGCAAGAGTGAGTATGATCACGAATCGGTACCCCCATACAAGGTGACGGTAAACCAATAATTCGAAAGATTGGAAAGAATGCCTGCTTGTAGAAGCACTGACATTGTGTTGGATCATACATTTTCTCAGGAATAAATTCCGGCAATATTTAAAACATGCTTGAAAATACTTATTTATAAACAGTTGTACAATAAATATTGATACAAAAATTTAAAAATCATCACTTTCTGTAAGAAGGCAGCTGATAATTTTTGAAACTTTACGAAATCAATGGAGATGTATTACCTTAACTAATTATTGCATGAAAAATAAAATAAATTGATAAGATCACCTTTTTTTTTAATCTGGGTTTTGTTTGAATCGATGGTGATGTATTACCTTAAATAATTATTGTATGAAAAGTAAAAACAAAATGGAAAATATCACCTTTTTAAAAATCTGAGTTTTGTTTGAATCGATGGTGATATATTACCTTAAATAATTATAATTGTATGAAAAATAAACAAATTGAAAATATCACCTTTTTTTAAATCTGAGTTTTGTTTGAATTGATGGAAATGTATTACCTTAAATAATTATTATATGAAAAGTAAAAAAATTGAAAATATCACCTTTTAAAAAATCTTGGTTCTGTTTGAATCAATGGGGATGTATTACCTGAAATAATTATTATATGAAAAATAAAAAAATTGAAAATATCACCTTTATTTAAAGCTGGGTTTTGTTTGAATTGATGGAGATGTATTACCTCAAATAATTGTTACATGAAAAAAAATTAGAAAATATTACCTTTTTTAAAATCTGGGTTTTGTTTGTTTGATGTCAATCAGGAAATGTTCTGAACTGCTTTAGCCAGGTCCTTGAGTAAATATCTTCATAATATTTTAAACTTTTTTAAAAATATCATTCAGTTGAGAGCTGAGGCTCCTCCCTGGTTGCCCACCTTTATCCAAATGGTCATAGGAATTTACACAAGTTTATATCAGTGTCAGTCTTAGTGTTGTCTCTTCTTCCTACAAATGCCTTTATTTATAAGAAACAAGTGAAATCCTTCAACACAGCACGTGTGGTGAATCAAATGAGTACACGAATGTTAAAATATATGCTTTGTCAGTTGAAAAACAATTAAAAAGCGTACTTAATATTTGAAATGTAAAAATCTTGTTATTATTGTGATAAGCACCTTTATATATAACAGAAGGAATGAAATCGTTCGATACAGCGTGGCAGGGGGCCGCAAAAGAATGATTGTAAGTAAATTTCAACTACTAATGCATGACGAAACACTTGTTTATGACTAATATTAAAGAGAATGACGGCATAAGAAGAACTTAGCCTGGAATCCTCGTGCACAACACCGCCCACACAACACACGTGGTGTCCTTTGACCAATCAGGAGCAGTGCAGTTACAGTATAGTTTCCTTCAGCTCGATTGGTTCAGCGCGAAATGCCATGGTGGACGGAAATGACGTCTTTCGTTCATTCGTTCGTACATGAGGGGAGCGTTTCTTCGTTTTTTTTTCCGTCAAGCAATAAATTAAATGGTTTTCACAAATATAACACATTAGTTTCACAAATTTCCATTGAAATACTCGGGTATTTCCGTCAAGTGTCGCCATTTCCGTCGAGGTTACGCACTGCATCTACCGGACGGCCGTCATTGGCTGTCTTGAGGCACATGGGGGGTGGGGGGACGGGGGGACACCGGGCCCACCGGAGACGTGGTAGACGACGCCGGGGACATTTCAAACTCGGTGCAATTGTATACAGCGCAAGCGCTGTAAAAATGAAGACACAGAATGAACCTGGAAGGGTAATCAGTAGAGCGTATACCTCCGCCCAGATCCGGATCCAGATTCGGATCTTCACCAAAATTGAATCAATTCGTCCTTGTCACACACTCATAGTGTCCACTAAGTTTCGCCCGAACCCATCCAATACATTTTTAAGATATCGTACGACATCGTTTTTGGCCCAATCTCTCAATGGTGACGAATCACTAAAAAAAAATTATAGTATCTGGATCCGAAGCTGGATCTCCACCAAAATCTAATCAGTTCATCCTTGTCACACCCCCAACCTGCCAGCCAAATTTCATCTGAATCTGTCGTTAACTTTTTGAGATATCCTGCACACAAACAAAACAGACAGACAGACATGGGTGAAAACATAACCTCCATCAATCACAGATGGCAGAGGTAAAAAGCAGGATAAATACTGATGGTACGACAATGTTGTATCATTCATCATGACGGTTAAGTGCAAAAGTCATGGTCATTCGACGTTCAACAGTTGTTTTACCTTGAGCTTTAATTTCGATGCTGTTTTTTGACAAGCATTTCCGAGCATTTTTATGCTGATCCGAAATTTATTTAAGAGTTGGTGATAGAGTCTGTTGTGAAGGATAACCTGCTCGTCCTCATGGTACAATGCAGCAAAAGGTCCTTATATGACCATGGGAAAACAACAGGTGATAGAGAAGGTCAAATGGACTTCGGGTTCCATGTGACCCTCTGGATTAAAGATGGAGGAAGGATAAATCTTTCCTCCTTGTGTTTCCTTCATGTTGTCAGCTATGTTGAATGTGCAAGCATTTCACTCTGTGTTGAGACTTTATGAATCTCAGGCTTCAGGTATTTGCATGTTGTACTGGGGTAGAGTGTAGAACAAGAGTGTAGTGTATGGGTCATGGTGGATTGCTTACATCAGGTGTGAATCAGTTGACCAACTGTGTTGGGAATGTTTGAAAATTTGTGTGTTGTGTAAAATATAGGTTTATTTTTTCAATCCTGGAATGGTGAACAGTATGTTTTCATAGAGAGTGGATTGATAAAGTATAAGATAAAGGTGATGATAGGGACTGTGGGAAGGGTAAACCGCTTGACTTATTTCTCGTGATGCAATGCAGCGAAGATCATTTGGACCTTGAGAAAACAACACTAATAGCCATAAAAGTTAGTTGGACTTTGGGTTCCATGTGACCCTCTGGATTCACAACACAGGACATGTATTTTTCACAGCCCTTGCATATCATTAGAAAAATGAGAAGACTAACTATTACCATGTACATATAAATTCCAAAGAGGAGAGCTAACGAAATAGTTTAAGAAGCTTGGAGGTGGAAATTCTGCGCAACATTGTAAAGAGACCCCAAGTGGATAGAAAGCTGCTTCTGATGTTAGAGGAAAGTATGGTGATTTCCAAACACGAAGGATATGTACTGTTTTCACTGGTTCTCTGCTTTGAGTAATATCAATGAACCCAACATAGTGAAGAACAAAAAATTAGCTACTTATTGAACAGTGTTAAGGTGATACAGATCTGTACATCCAACCTGTGAAAGTATGTGGCCGTCCAGCAAAATCTGCTGCCTTCTTCAGGAGTGCTTCCCTGATAACTTCTGCAGAACCCAGCACAACCAACACTGCAGGAACATAAACATTGTCTTTTTATCTCTGAACTCCACTTATACTCCAGCACAAACTATTGAAGTACACCTCTGGTTGGATAGTAAAATATTGTTTACAATAACAAAGTGGAAGAAAAAGATAGAAGGAAGCATGGAGGGAGTTGGGGAGGTGGGTACTCCTGCTGTTTTGTTTGTGGTCATAATATTTATATATATATTGGTGTACTTACAAGTCCAACCCGTGATAGCCAATGATTCTCCGAAGAGAATACCAAAGGAATAGAGTCTCTGTCTCAGATCCCTGGTCACAGTCCAAGTCTCACATCCATAGAACAAGACTGGAAGCATCAAGGACCTGTAAACTCTGACTTTCATCCTCCCACACATGTACTGGCAGTGCCACACCCCATGACCAAGTGAATCCATGACTACCCAGGCTCGACCCACATGTCTATTGAGCTCTGGCTCACTGTCAGCAGAGACATCAATATCACTGCCAAGGAAAGTGAATCTTTCTGTGACCTCAACAACTTCGGCACAAACAGGTACAGACAGGATAGCAGCATCCAATATGTCATTAAAAGCCTGGATCTTAGTTTTGATCCAGGAAAGCTGTAATCCCAGTGGCTCCGACTCCTCATTCAGCACCTCGAGGGCCCCCAAAGGGATATCGAGCATCTCCACAAAGATGACAACATCATCTGTGAAATCAAGGTCAGAAATCTTGACATTACCAAAATATGCACCGCAGCTTGATCTCTCCAACATCCTCCCTCGAATCCAGTCCGTACAAGTGCTAAAAATTGTGGGGGGCAGTACACACCCCTGACGAACTTCAGCAACAACTGGAAATAAGTCAGAGATGGTATCACCACATCTCACAGCACTCTCAGCACCAGTGTATAGTTACAGATTTATCAGTTTTGGTGGCACCCCACGAAGATCAAGAATCCTCCAGAGGGCATCCCGATTCACTGAATCGAACATTTTACAGAGATCAACATAGGCTGCAAGCAGCCCCTGCTGAAACTCTCCTCTGTGCTTGGTGAGGACACGAAGAGCAAGGATACGGTCAATCGTTGACCTCTTTGGTGTAAAGCCTGACTGCTCTGGACGCTGGTGCTCAAGCAGATGATGGTGAACCCTATCAAGAATTATCCGAGCAAAGACCTTGCCCGACACTGAGAGCAGCGTCACCCCTCGGTAGTTGTTGCAGTCTTGGCGATCACCCTTCCCTTTCCAGAGAGGGACAACAAGGCCCCTCTTCCAGTCAGTTGGGATGATTCCTGTGTTCCAGGCAGAGCACAGAACTGCATGCAACCACAGGAGTACAGCATTTCCACCAGCCTTGAGAAGTTCGGCACAGACACCACAGCATGGATTTTGGAACACGATCGGTGCTCTGTGAGTGTCTCATTTACAAGATAAGTACAAAAACAGATGCTATCAACCACAAACCAGAAAGCTTGCTTCCAATTACAAGCTTCCGGTTCCATAATTGACTTTCTCTTCTGGATCTGAGAGCATTGGATGTTGGTTCGTGCAGTAACTCCTCGTTCATTAAAGCTAAGTTTTCTGGACCAGATTCATCATGTCATTCTGTTATCATTTCATCCCTGTGTTGTTGGTTGTGTTTTCATCCAATTTTCCATGTTTAACCATAATCTTACATGTGGTTTATTGTCAAATTCATGACCCCGTGGGTGTCTGGTCTTCACGCCAAGGCTTCAGATAGTGGGCATGCAATTATCTCTCTGATCTTATGCCACATGTCTCAATCACAAGTGTTCTCCTTCATTTGACTCATTTCTCCATTAGAAACATCCCATGTGTTGTTCTTCATCACAATTTCTTCTTCTTCTTCTTCTTCTTCTTCTTCTTCACAAGGTTGTCTTCCAAAATCTGTCCAACTCATAAACGCTTGGTCCATTGACCGTCCCCTCATATCTACAGCACTACTCTTTCCATACTTTCAACAGCCCTTCATTTCACCCTCCTGTGATGTCTGTCTCTGTTTAGCTAAATTGGGGATCATGAGAAGTCCAGTTCGAAGAGGTTGCCTGCACACAACCATCAATCAACATGCCTTTCACATCCATTAATAGTATCAAATCCCTCCTTGTCAGTACCCCTTCCTTCATCATCTCTGACATGCCCACATCCTCCCAACCACTCCACTTCTCTGTGTTCCCCTTCTTCAAGATCCTTCTAACTCATCCCTCCCCTACTTCAACATCATTATACCTCCTGTTCCCCTCTTAAATATCCCTCCACACCATGTCCCCCTTTTCTGCTTATCTCTCACCCACCCCATCAAAGCTCCCCTCTCACTCCACCCTTCCATGTTTCCCCTCAATCCACCCTCCCACCTTCTACCTCACCCAGCCAATTCCCATCTCCTTCCTCACTATACCTCTTCCCATCTTCCTACTCACCCACCTCTTCCTAAATCCCCCCACATCTCACTCACTCCCATCTTCCCTCAAACCCTGCTCCATCACATCGTCCCCCTCATCCCACCCTTTCCCATCTCCCCCCTCGCCTGGTCCTCTTTCAGCTTCCCCCTTGCCCCACCACCTCTCCATGTTCCCCCACCCCATGTCTACTTCATTTCACCATGCCAACAGTGCCTCCTCTCCTGTCCCTAACTGTGTGGACCTCAAACATCTGGGGCCATCACTCCAACATGGCAGATCTCTCAATCCAGGCTGCTGCTGATAAACTGGATGTCATCTGCTCATCAGAATCCTTCCTCCTCTGGCCCAATAGGTCTGAAACCAATCCTGGTGGTAAAGTTACACTTTATACCAAGAACTCTCGTTCTTTTCTCGTTCTCGTTCTCTCGTTCTTACACGTCCAAACTTCCAGGAGTACCTTTGGCTGAGACTTCCCCCCCTCCCCCCACTCTTACCACTTGTTGATCTGTGTGTTGTCGTCATCCAAACAGTAATGGCTGCATTTACATCTCTCTCACAAAATTTTAGACAAAATTTTAATAACCCATCCCAACCCTCTCTTCTTCATATGTGGCGATTTCAACCGTCGCCATGCCAATTGGCTGGATGTTGTTACCTCTCTCACCAGCCATTGCAGTGCAACAAAGGACTTCTGTGACTACATGGTCCTGATTCAATCTGTGAACTTTCCCACCGAGATTTATGCCAATGGCAAATCCTCCCTTCTGGACTTGGTAATGACCAACTTTCCTGTCAATGTCTCCTGTTCTTCATCTGCTCCAATTGGTTCTTCTGATCATGTACTTTCGAGAGTCGACGTCTCTCTGGAAATTCTCACAGAGCCACCTCTCAGTCATCTTGAGTGAATTTTCAGTCTCGCTGGCACTGTCAGGGACTACAAGCGCCTTCTCACTTCAGGAATGGTCTCCTATATCTGCCACTCCTGATATCAACTAAACCTGGAAATTCTTCCACAAAAACCTGCTTTTCCTTCTGCACAGTTTCATTCGATCTCATCTTCAGGTATCATACCCTTCCTCCTTCCCATGGTAGACTGAATCCTGCAGTGAGACAGTTGTCTTGAACCTTAAACCAACCTGCCTTCTATTCCTCGAAGGTAAATCCAACTGAGGACAACCTCAGATCACTCCAGAATGACCTCAACAAGCGTATGTTCACTCTCAGTGGAGCCAGAAAACAACATCGAGCTAACCTCAAGACTCTGGACTTATAAACCTGTCTCCTCCTTCAAAAACCTGGTGGCACTTTATTAATCTCTCTTTGGAGGATGCTCCCCCTGAACTTTGTTTCTTTTTCTCCTGAGATGAGTGAAGGAGATCTGATGTAACTTTCACCCTGCTCTCCAAACTCTACCCATGGCAGCCAAGGTCACCGACACATCTGGCTTACTGACTTCCTCTACATTCATGACTCAGATGTGGCTCTCAACAGGATACCCTCATCTCCTCTTCCTGTCAAAGTTGGAGTACTCCAAGGTATTGTCTTGGGCCCAGTCCTATTCCTAATATTCATCAACGATCTTTCTGATTGTGGATTTTTTTTTTAATCTCTTTGCTGTCAACTCCACATGTCATAACATCCCTCATCCTTCAGAGGCAGGCAGCACCCTCTTCCCTCTCTGCCAACCTTGATAGAAACCTTCCATCCATTGGGACCATACTCTGTGTAGAGCATTGGTGCTGCCTAAGCAGTCTCCTTGGCTATTGGACACAATCCTGGACGGGTCGCCACTCTGAAACAGGATACCAACATGCTGGCACTCATTTTACCAACCTCGGAAGGACGACAGGCAGAGTCAACTCCACCTGGTATTAATTCAACAGCCGAGTGGGATTTGAATTCCGGATCCTAGGATCCCAAGCCCACCACCATAACCATTAAGCCAACAGCAGGCATCTCTAAACATTGATGAAGCTGATTCTCTGGGATAATCACTTTCACATCGCAGACAGGTCGGTGGTCTCTGTCTTCTTCCACCTCCTTTCTGGTCTTGTACCCTCTGCTCTGTCCATGCTTCCCACCTCCCCTTCCACCTATGTTTCTGCTTGGCATATGCAGTCTTCTGTAATCCCCTTCTTATGAATCTCGTAAAATCCAGACTCTGCTCACCTCCATTCATTCATTGCTCTTTTTTTCCCACCTGTGGAACCAACTTCCATAATCTCTTCAATCTCATTATTTCCTTCAGGGCTTCAAGACAGCTGTTCACCACAATCTCAGGTTATCCCCCATCCACAACCGTGATATTTTCTACCCACATTAACTCTTCCCAAGCCCACCTCTTTTAGAGTTGTACCGTTTTTCCTTCCACTTCTGTGATTGGGAGCTTGTAGTTTTATCCATCTTCTTCACCTCCTGTGTTCTCCTCTTACCATCATATTTCCCTGCATCCATTTTTTGTCCATATCTCCCACTTTTTCCTTCAATCCAAAGTATCCAAGGCCATCTCCACTCATGGCTCGCAGACTTACTCCTGTCGCAGTCAACGTGTGGCCCTAAATGGAGTTCTTTCATCCCCTCTTCCTGTCCAGGCTGGAGTTCCTCAAGGTAGCGTTCTGGGCCCTGTTCTTTTTCTGGTTTTCATCAATGATCTCTCCGACTCTGGAAAATCCTCTATTTCTCGTTGCCGATGACTCCACCCTCTGCCGTACCATCTGTCATCCCTCAGACCGGCAAGCAGCAGCTTCTTCGCTCATTGCAGATCTGGGTAAAATCACAAACTGGTCTAACACGTGGAACATGTCTTTCAATCCGGACAAATCTCACACTCTCACTATGTCTCTCTGAAAGGACCATTTAGAACCCCCCCCCCATCCACTTTCTCATCAATCCTCTGGAAGAAGTTCTTTCTTTCAAGCTTCTGGGTCTCATGATCTGCCATGAACTTTCCTGGGAAAGCCACATTTCAAACCTCGCCTCTAAAGCCAGTCGCCGACTGGGAATCCTCCGTCGTGCAAAGTCCTTCCTCGGCCCACCTGAGCTCCTGACCACTTACAAAGCTTTTGTCCTCAGCCTGATGGAGTACTGCTCACCCCTCTGGGCTGGTGCTCCTGCCTCCCACCTTTCTCGACTTCACGCTGTAGAAACCAAGGCATTTCGGACCATTGGCATCTCCCGCGATGAGGCTGAGTCTTTGGGCCTCTTATTCAATCACCGCAGGTTGGTCGGTGGTCTTTCTGTCTTCTACCGTCTCCTTTCCAGCCTTGCCCCCCCCCCTGCTATCTGCGATTTGTCCCCACCACATTTCCGCAGGGCGCTCAAGGTCCGCCAACAACCTCGTTCTGGTAAAACTACCAAAATCACGAATCACTACTCACCTTCACTCTTTCATTCCTCTTTTTTTTCCCGCGATTGGAATAAACTCCCTCACTTTATTCAATCCCATTCTTCCCACCAGGCCTTCAAAAAACCTGTTCACCACCAACTCTTATTTCTCTTTGAAATCTGAGAATAACAATCTGGAGAAGTTAACCATCCCCCATCCAAATCCTCGATCTTTTCTACCCCCGATAATCCACGCAAGCCCACCTCCTTCAAATTCCCTGCTTTCCTTCCGGAAAGTCCCTGTAATGTCCATCTTGTATTCCCCATGTTCCCCATCCCATCCCTCTCCCTTCCACAGATCTCCTAATGTCTCTTCCCCACTGTTTTGTCCTTCTCACTCCCACCCTCTTGTCTCATGCCCCCCTTGCTGTGCCTTGTGTGTTAGCTCTCATACGAGCCTCGCCAAGGTGTACAAAAACAAACAAACCCTTCTGTTAGTGTCTCACCCCACAACCATCGTTCTACTCTTCTTTACCCCTTGTTATGTCCTGATCTGTTCTTTGTTCTTGCTCCTCAATGAGCCTTGACACTGTCAACAAAAAAAGGAAAGTCTTGGAATCCATGATTGCTTCCAACACCAATTCGCTCCTCTTTTCAAGCAGCCTGACCTCTGACCAGCAGATTTTATTCTGTCTCATTCTTGCAACTCTGGAAATGTGACTGCGTCCCTCTCAGCAATTATGGGAGTTACTAAATCTCAATCAAGAGGTACGGACCACCTCCCTGGACACATCTTGAGCAGTCGACACAGTCTGGCATCTGACTCTCCTTGCCAAGCTCACTGCCTAGATGCCTTTATACACAGCTTTCTGACTTCCTTCACTCATGCAGTCAATGTGCTTATATCAATGGAATACTCTCCTATCCCAGTGGAGGTTGGAGTTCCGCAAGGCAGTCTTTCCCCTTGTCCTTTTCCTCATATGCATAATCGACCATTCTGATGCTCTGGAAAACACTCTCGTCCCTTATTCAAGTCATTCCGCATTGTGCCCTCGATTAATCCATCCCACTGACAGGAAGACAGCAGCTACATCCTTCTCTGCTGATCTGGAATTGATTAGATGCTGGTCTGACAAATGGAACATGTCATTCAGTCTTGGCAAATCTCAGTCTCACCCTCTCAACGACTCTCGTAGATATTTAAGACTACGAGGTCCATATTTGTCCAAAAAAAAAAAAGTCAAACAATTTCTACAGTCAGCCATGAGAAGAGGTTAAAATTCTTTAAAGTTCAAGGCTTCGCAATCAGCCCCACACCCCTCAACAACAGACACAGTTGAGCATGTCATGAAAGCTAGATACTTCAACAAAACCACTTTCATCATGGAAATTAATCTGTGTGAGGTCCCAAAGTGACAGTGGTCATCAGACTTTAGCACATAGGCAGAAGTGCTTTACAACAACAACGTTAACTAGAAGATCACTTGATGGAGCACTTGCCTCAGCCAGGCTGCATAGTTTACGCTTTGTATCCCACTGATGGACCAGATCTGGACCTGAAATTAAATCTAATCAATTCGACCTTATCACACACCCAACCTGTCCACCACATTTTGTCCGAATCCATCCATAAATTTTTGAGATATCCTGCTCACAGACAGACAGACAGACAGGGGTGAAAACAGAACCTCTGTCCACCTTCAGTACATTAAAAGTGCTGATGCAAAAACAGAAACTGTCATACTTTGGACACATCATGGATGTAGAAAAAGAAAGTCTGGAGAAGTTAACCATCCTGGGTGTGGTTGAGGGAAGAAGAGGAGGAGGCAAACCCTGTATGTGCTGCATGGATGGGATGAAGGCTGCAATCAAGCTCCTCTCCCAGAGCTTGGGAAAGCAAAGCAAGATCGGGATGTTTGCAATGTTTGCAGAAACCTGATAATGAATGTATCTAGAAGTTGGCCTCGACTTGACGGAACTAGATAACGATACTATCTAGTTCCTGATAATGAGTGTGTGTGTACACACACACACACACACACACACACACACACACACACACACACACACACACACACACACACACACACACACACACACACACACACACACACCTTTCAGAAAGTATTCACAACCCTCTACTTTTGTCACATTTTGTTGTTAAATCCTGAATTTAAAAAAGATTACACTTAAAAAAAAAAAGTTCACTGATCTGCATAAAACATCCTACAATGACAAAGTGAAAACATGTTTTAAGAATTTTTTACAATGTTATTAAAAATGAAAAGCTGAAATGTCTTGCAACCCCCTGAGTCAATATTTGGTAGAATTGCCTTTGGCAGTGATTACAGGTTCGAGTCTTCTTTGGTATGTCTGTATCAGCTTTTCACATCTTGATTTGGGGATTTTTTTCTCATTCTTCCCTGCAGATTTGCTCAAGCTCACTCAAGTTGGATGGGGCGTGCATGTGCACAGCAATCTTCAGGTCTTTCCACAGATTGTCCGTGCTTTTCAAGTCTGGGCTTTGGCTGGGCCACTCAAGGACTTGCACATTGTTATTCTGGTCATTCCAGTGTTGCTTTGGCTGTATGCTTGGGGTCATTGTCCTGTTGGAACATAAATCTTCGCCACAGTCTGAGGTCTTTTGCACTCTGAAGCAGGTTCTCCTCAAGGATTTCCCTGCATTTCGCTCTATTTACTGTTCCCTCTATACTTACAAGTCTCCCAGTATCTGTTACTGTAAAGCATCCCCATAGCATGATGCTACCACCACCATGCTTCACGGTATGGATGGTGTTAGATGGGTGATGAGCTGTGCTCGGTTTCCACCAGATGTAGCACTTTGTATTCAGGCTAAAGTGTTCAATTTTCGTCTCATCAGACCACAGAATCTTTTGCCTCATGCTTTCGGAGTCTTTCACGTGCCTTTTTGCAAACACAAGGTGTGCCGTCATGTGCATTTTTCTCAGGAGTGGCTTTCATCTGGCAACTCTCCCATAAATCATAGATTTGTAAAGTGCTGCAGAGATTATTGTCCTTCTGGGAGGTTCGTTCATCTCAGCCAAGGAACTCTGTAGTTCTGTCAGAGTGGTCATTGAGACCTTGGTCACCTCCCTGACCAAGGTCCTTCTTGCACAGTTTCTCAGTTTGGTTGGACGGCCAGATCTAGGAAGAGTCTGGGTAGTTCCATATTCTTTCCATTTCCTAATGATGGACCTCACTGTATTCTTGGGAACTTTCAACACTCCAGAAATTGTTTTATACCCTTCCCCAGATCTTTGCCTCCTCGCAATTCTATCTCAGAATTCTACGGACAGTTCCTTGGACTTCATGGTGGAGTTTCTGCTCTGAAATGCATTGTCAACTGTGGACCGAATATAGAAAGGTGTGTTTCTTTATAAATCATGTCCAATAAATTGAATTGGGCCATAGAGGGACTCCAATCCAATCAAGGCATCTCAAGTGTGATTAAAAGAAATTGGATGCACCTGAGCTCAATTTGGAGTGTCATTGCAAAGGGGTTGAATACTTACTGACACAAAAGACATTTTAGCTTTTCATTTTTAATGAATTTGCAAAATTTTCTGAAAACCTGTTTTCACTTTGTCATTTTGGGATAGTTTGTGGCGATCGGTGACAAAAATTTTAATTTAATTCATTTTAAATTCAGGATGACATATACATACATATATATATATATATATATATATATATTCTTTATAATCTATATATTACTAAAACTCTCATCTTGTATTTATGAATGTATGTATGTTCCTGAAATACAGCCAAAACGGTACACGATAGAGCAAACATTTTCAGCCCATCTTACTCACCCTTCTCCTGCGGTGTGCAGTATCAAGTTTCGTTCAAATCGGGCAACGAAAAAAATTATTTAAAAATCAATTCCCGATTCAGTCAAGTACTCTTCAGGAGTATTTGATCAATGCAAATAACCTCAGCAGTATAGTTCACCGGAGCTATCTTTTTTTTTTCTTGAAATGATCGTCTAGTATAGATTATATATATATATATATATATATATATATATATATATATATATATATATATATATATATATATATTCATATTTATTTCAATTATACATAAAATAAATACATATATATATATATATATATATATATATATATATATATATATATATATATATATATATATATATATATATATATATATATACTAGCCGAAACCCCATCACAGACGGATTCCGTTCCATGAGCCCAATATGACAACCAGTGGCGGCTCTCATAAGAGCCGGATTCCATTTGATGTACTTCATGGCTTTACCTAATGAGGCCTACAAAACGTCCTTGTACACGACATTTTTGGTGTACACTACTCCTTGTGAAGAAGTCTCCTGATTTGTGCACGTGTCTACTTTGACGTACACCGTGTCAACACTTTTCAGGTCGCAGTACCGAGAAAAACGTGACGAGACCGCGAGGAGGAGCACAAAATTGGTCCTTCAGTATTAATATATAGATTCTTCAGAGTTGAAGGTTGACTATTGCCACTATGTGCGATGCACTCTTACAGGTACGAAGTTTCTTTCAGTCCAGGTCACAGTACCGAGAAAAACGTGACGCGACCGCTTGGAGAAGCACAAAATTGGTCCTTCAGGTTTAATATATATATATATATATATATATATATATATATATATATATATATATATATATATATATATATATATATCTTCTTCTTCTTCTTTCGGCTGCTCCCGTTAAGGGTCGCCACAGCGGATCATCCGTATGATCCGCATAGTGATTTGGCACGTGTTTTACGCCGGATGCCCTTCCTGACGCAACCCTGGTCGCCTCTTACGACACAGGGATATGGTACACCTATTTTAACCGGGGTATACACTGGCCCAGTACACTGGTACTTATTTCGCCGACCTCGGAAGGATGACAGGCTGAGTCAACCCCCTGGTGTATTAATTCAGTGGCCCAACGGGGCTTGAACTCAGGACCTTTTGGATCCCAGGCCGCTGCCCTAACCACTGCGCCAACACCAGGATATATATATATATATATATATATATATATATATATATATATATATATATATATATATATATATATATATATATATATATATATATATATATATGTATGTGTATACATATATGTATGTGTATACATATATGTATATATATATATATATATATATATGTATGTGTATACATATATGTATGTGTATACATATATGTATATATATATATATGTATATATATATATATATATATATATATATATATATATATATGTATGTGTATACATATATGTATATATATATATATATATATATATATATATATATATATATATATATATATATATATATATATATATATATGTGTATATATATATATATGTATATATGTATATCTATGTATATGTATATATATGTATGTATGTATGTATGTATGTATGTATGTATGTATGTATGTATATATATATGTATATGTATATGTATATGTATATGTATATATATATATATTGTGGGCCGGGGGTCGGTAGCGAGTACGACCACTAGGTGGGGAAGTTTACGCCGCCTCCCACCGGTCTCCCCGGAATTTATAGGCAGTCACTCAGGATAACTCCGAATCCAGCGGGTCGATTAATCGACCGTGAAACGCCAATATCTCTACCGCATGGCGTAGGGTTAATTGTCTGGATCCCAATATACCTATATCACAACGCAGTCTTGGATACCGGGGATTCACGCCCTCGGCACGTCTTTCTCGAACCGGGTCACTCCACCGACTGCAGTAGAGTTCCAACGAGCGTCTACCAACTCCGGCTCGGTTGCAGCCGAGCAGAAACTGCCAAAGCCATGCCGGCTAGGATTAATGGATTATCGGGGATGAAACCCCATCTGAACTCAGACCGGGACCATGCTGGACCAAATAAAGAAAGGACAGAAATGAGCTGGGAACATTTCTAATAATTTATTTACAATAAAATCAAAAGACAGAAGAGGCGAGACTTATCGTGAATATGCAATGCAGTATTTACAATGATGAAATAAACACTTAAACAATTCTACTTATAGATGGGCCCACACGCAGTCACACACACACAAATGAAAAGAAAACCCAGAGTTTTTATTAGACCCTCCAGCCGATGAGAGAGACGAGCTGGGGTCAGAGTTCGGATGGGCACCTGTGGGTCGTCGAAGGTCCCAGCCGCATGTGTGGGCCTCGTGGCTCGTGGAGGCCCGTGTGGCGAATAGTCGGGTTCACAAAACAGGCCAGAACTCCCTGCAACAGCCAGCGCAAACAAACTGCAGCTGACTCAGTCTCAGTGAACAAACTACCTCTGGCTCAGGCTCCGTGAACAAACTGCCTCAAAACCCGACTAGCCACCGTCAAAACTCTTTCTAACCCACACGAACTCTCGTCCACACACCTCCTCTTGCACAGAGCGTGTCGGAGATATACTGTATCTCCTCCCACATGGGGAGGGGCCTTGGTGAGAATCATCTCGCTGTCTGTCCCTCATTGGCCCATGGCCACACCCCACTGGGGCGGATCCGTGGCTTCCGTGGAAAATTTGGAGACCCCAGTTATTCGTCCACGTGGCTTCGCTCGCGAAGAGAAACAGGGTCAATGCTGAAAAAGCCATACAAGAACTACCAGCCAAGGACTGGAACCGCGAGGCCCCCTCTCGGCAAGTCAAGGTACGAGCAGCCAACGGGTGGTGATGGCTCATGATGGGCAGGTATCGTCATGCAGATGGTATGGTTGTTGGTTGTTAGATGGCTTGTTGGAGGGTTCGTTGGATGTAAAACCTAAAGGCCCAGTCACACCTTGACGTTTTAGCCAGCAATGGCAATGTATTAAAATGTATGTAAAACGCTGGCTTACATTGAACTTTTGATGTTTATTTTTAAAGATTCGGACATATTCATAACGACTTGGTCTTATGCATAACGTATTAGTAATGGACACAGAACGATTCGTTGTGTTATAGATAACTTATACCAAAGAATGCTGAACCTGTTGTCGGCCTTCACAACCTATGCCCAACGATAGTCTAACTTATGCATAGCGCGTTGCACGTATCGCCGACGATGACGTGGCGTAGGTTATGAAAAGGCTGCCGCACAACGATTCAAATCATAACCGCCGCAGATATGGAAGTGTCAACATCGCAGTCACACCTTGGCGATCTTGCCAGCGTATGCCAACCTCTGAAAAATGCGTCTAAAACGCTGGTACACGTCGAATACGGTATGGGTAAGTTTGGTATGCGTGAATAGAACGCTAAAGTACGCTATCATACGTCGTAGTAAGTGGAGTACGTCTTGTAATTTTAAACATGTTGAAAATTTTACGATGTACTTGCCGTATGACACACGCTCCGCATGCGATGGGAATAAATTGTACGCACGATATGCGATCGTTGACACACATCGACACACCTTACTTGTAAGGTGCTCATAAGTTGAAACACGTCAAGGTAATGGTTAACGTCAGTGTTCCAGACTCCCGGTTTTTTTTTTCTTCGGTATGAGGGTGTTGAGTGTACAGTGCGGTTATGATTTAAATCGTTGAGCGGCAGCTCATTAATTATATTATATTATAACCGCACTAGAAATCGAAGTGTCAAAATCACAATCATACCGAAGGAAGGAAGAAAAAAGAAAAGAAAAAAAAACCAGGGAGTCTGGAACACTGACGTTAACCATTACCTTGATGTGTTTCGACTTATGAGTAACTTACAAGTAACGTGTGTCAACGATCGCGTAACGTGAGTACAACACGTTACTCATAGGTTAGAAATAAGTTTCGGGTACGCTAAACATTACCTCGACATGTTTCGACTTATGAGTAACTCACAAGTAACGTGTGTCGACGTGTGTCAACGATCACGTGACGTGCCTACAACTTATGGCCAGCGTTATGTGGAACGTGTGAGTCATACGCTGGCATAAGTCTTAAAATTTCAAGCATGGAAAATTTGAGGACAACCGCAAAGTACAACGTTTAAAGCCAGCGTACAACGACGTATGGCAGTGTTTTTCAGCGTGCTCTCAATGTTATCAAAACTTACCCATAACGTATTCGACGTGTACCAGCGTTTTAGACAAATTTTCCAAAAATCGGCATAAGCTGGCTAAAACGTCAAGGTGTGACTGTGCCTTAACTAAAGACGTCACAACGCACACATTTAATCCTCCCGCTAAACAAAAGGACGGGGTCCTGACGACACACGTACTTACCGGCATAACTAACTTTGCGATCTGAATGTTGAGTCTGCATGCTTTCCAGATTCGTAACAGTATATATATATATATATATATATATATATATATATATATATATATATATATATATATATATATATATATATATATATATATATTATCCCTGCGTCGTAAGAGGCGACCAGGGTTGCGTCAGGAAGGGCATGCGGCGTAAAACATGTGCCAAATCACTATTCGGATCAGACCGATGATCCGCTGTGGCATCCCCTAACGGGAACAGCCGAAAGAAGAAGAAGAAGAAGAAGAAGAGAGACATATATATATATATATATATATATATATATATATATATATATATATATATATATATATATATATAAATATATATATATATATATATAAATATATAAATATATATATATATATGTATATAATACAGAAACATGAAAAATATATATATATATATATAAATTATATATACATATATAAAAGCCTAGTGTTGGCGTAGTGGTTAGGGTAGCGGCTTTGGATCCAAAAGGTCCTGAGTTCAAGCCCAATTGGCCGCTTGAATTAATACACACCAGGAGGTTGACTCAGCCTGTCATCCTTCTGAGGTCGGCGAAGTGAGTACCAGTGTACTGGGCCCGGTGTATACCCCGGTTAGAATAGGTGTACCATATCCCTGTGTCGTAAGAGGCGACCAGGGTTGTGTCTGGAAGGGTATCCGGCGTAAAACCTGTGCCAAATCATTATGTGGATCATAACAGATGATCCGCTGTGGCGACCCCGAACGGGAGCAGCCAAAAGAAGAAGAAGATATATATAATATATATGTATATGTATATATGTAACATTTTTATATATGTAATATGTAATATATATGTAACATGTATATATGTAATATATATATATATATATATATATATATATATATATATATATATATATATATATATATATATATATATATATATATATATATATATATTATGTATAGATGCAATAAACTTTTTATGGGCAGTAATGAAGTTGTTAGGAATTTGTAATTTTTTCAGGGTGCAAGCAATAACTTACCTAATCTTTGCGAAGAACACTGTGATATTTAACCCCCACTAACTCATGCTAATAGACACGACATCCAGCATGTAATGTCCATCCAGGAGATATGGCACCCCTTGTGATGCAACACCTTGCCTGTGAAGCACCAAAGCTTTTTGTCGCGTTGGGAATCAAACCAAGGATATAGACAGTTCAAAGGTAAGCACACTACCTGCCCAACGTCCTGTCGAACAAATGTAATTGAACGCAACACTTAAAAATTGCAGGAAGAAAATTCAGGGAAAACACCAAGTACAGATTGGTGATATATCTGGACGATTTACGCACATTCGCACTTACGCTGTGAGCCAAGCGTGAGGCGGCACACGGGTCCATAGCGCTGACACAGTTGTGACAGCTTCAGGTGTGGAGCCGAGCTTGTCAACTCCAGCACATTTCCCAGCAAGGGTAGCCCCGTGGGACCCGGTGGTAAGCGGTGAGCTCCATGAGTCGTACCGTGCTTGCTTCTTGACCACAACAGCAGCAGCAGCACGGCAAGGAAAACAGTGAAAAGCAGCAAATCTGTTCCTAAGAAAAACAACATATCTCGCTTATCAGAGTTCTGTGCTCACTTCAAGCACTTTCATGCAATGTTTGGTTTGTTTTTAAAGGAGCATGAACAGGGAATGCGACATTTGGAATATCAAACACACCTTATAAGGGAGGAGTTTCCTATTTTCCGCTGTTTGGGCATAATGCAATTATCTCTGCCTTGAATCGAGTTTGCATTCCCAACACAAAAGTGCTCCTTGAACAGCAGAACCTTTTGTACTGTAGACAGACTCCATTACATGCTGTTGGGATTTTTTTCATATCCATAGAGTTTTTGAGTGCTCATGTACCTTCCAACAGACCCATTCAATTAAGTTGGTGTCACACTTATGATAGCCTGACATGATGCTGCACAGACAGCAATTACCTTCGGCTCTCTCGTCAGTGTTCAAATCCATCAGACAGACGTTAAGCTGGGTGCCACATTTACTTGCATTAGTTTGCAGATGTTAAAGATCTCAGGTGTCTTTCATGAAAAGTTGGCAAATTATCCTGAGCAAATAAATTCATGCACCCTGAAGAAATTCCAAATTCCTGGAACCTTCGGTCGAACGCCAGGCCCAACCATCCAGTTTATGAAAGACTTGAGGCAAAAACTTCCACCTGGCTGTTTCAACAATAAAATGGGAATAATAGGAGCTGTCAAAGTTATGGGTGAAAAGAGAGATGGAGATCGTCATTCAGTCAGTCTGACTTGCGATCATTTGGTCGAGTCGAGTTTGAAGAATTCTCGAAGTTTGTCGGTGATGTTTCACACTTGTGGAGGGTTTGTGAGGGAGTGTCATAATAGGCAAGGAAGAATATCCAAACAATGAGGTTTATAAATGGATGTTTCCACGAAATTTACAAAGAAACAAAAAAATCCCTGTGGGCACATAAAATGGCCGGCACAAGTATTCACCCCTCCTCCAAAGTTTTCACATTTTTGATTCCACCTGAGTTTCGTGAAAAGCAGGGTTAGGCATTCGGTTGCGTACGTGTGGCGTACGTGAGTTCGTGTCTGCATTTCAAAAATTCATTTTCTCGGCAACCGTTGGTCCGATTGACACGAAATTTTACCAAAGGCTTGGCTCCGCCTCTAGAATTTTTGTATTCAAAATTATGATGTCATAGATCACGTGGTATGGACACCACCTTGGAAAAAATTACACCTCTACATCTCCCAAACCGCTCAATGGAAAAAAAAATTCAAACATGGCTCATTGTCAAGTACTCCCAATGGAGAATAAGATGTTGATGACGATGTCATCGGTGCCTTCATTATGACATCATAATTCAAGTCGTATAACGCTTTATCTGATCAGTATGAAAAAAGAAAGTCCTCTGCAACTGTTAGTCCAATGGATATGAAAATTTTCAGAATATGAGCGGCTCCTCCTGTAGAATTTTTAAAATGATAATTATGACGTCATGGGTCACATTGTACAGGCGCCATCTTGGAAAAATTGAAAAAAGGTGCACCTCTATATCTCAGACACTGCTCCTTGAAAATTATTGAGACATGGCTTAATGTCAAGTACTCCCCTTGCAGAATAAGATGTGTTAATGATGATGTCATCAGTACCTTAATGATGACGTCATAATTCGACAAGTACAACGCTTGATTAGATCAGTATGAATTTTATTTCTCTGCAATTCTTGGTCTGATTGACACGAAATTTTCACCATCGGAGCGCCTCCTCTTGGAGAATATTTTAATGATAATCATGATGTCATCGGTCATATGGTACAGGCGCCATCTTGAAAAAACTTTGCACCTCTACATCTGAAACCACTCCATGGAAAAAAAAAATGAGACCTGATTCATTGTCAACGACGACCCATGGGGAATAAGATATGTTGATGATGATGTCATCAGTACCTTAATTATGACGTCATAATTCGACAAGTACAACGCTTGATTAGATCAGTATGAATTTTATTTCTCTGCAATTCTTGGTCTGATTGACACGAAATTTTCACCATCGGAGCGCCTCCTCTTGGAGAATATTTTAATGATAATCATGATGTCATCGGTCATATGGTGCAGGCGCCATCTTGAAAAAACTTTGCACCTCGACGTCTGAAACCACTCCGTGGAAAAAAAATGAGACCTGATTCATTGTCAACGACGACCCATGGGGAATAAGATATGTTGATGATGATGTCATCAGTACCTTAATTATGACGTCATAATTCGACAAGTACAACACTTGATTAGATCAGTATGAATTTTATTTCTCTGCAATTCTTGGTCTGATTGAGACGAAATTTTTACCATAGGAGCGCCTCCTCTTGGAGAATATTTTAATGATAATCATGATGTCATAGGTCATATGGTACAGGCACCATCTTGGAAAAACTTTGCACCTCTACATCTGAAACGACTCCATGGAAAAAAATGAGACCTGGCTCATCGTCAATGACTCCCTATATATATATATATATATATATATATATATATATATATATATATATATATATATATATATATATATATATATATATATATTTGAAAGTGTGTCTGTCTGTGTGTGTGTTTGTCTGTGACCTATGCACGCGAAAAGTACCGGACTGATCCTCACCAAACTTCACGTGCTGACAGAACATGTACCCGGGAGTGTCCCGATGTAAAAGAATTGTACTTCTGACTTGCGGTTTCCGAATTATGACGTCATCACCTGATTCGGTAATGTTAATTTTTCAACTTCAGCCGATTGACATGGGGCCAACGCCATTTGCAATAGAATGAAAAAATAATGCTACAGCAATTGAAGACGATGACTTCTGACTTCCCGTTTTCCGAATTATGACGTCACCTGATTGCGTAACGTTAATTTTTCAAGTTCAGCCGATTGACATGGGACCAACGGAATTTGCTAGAGAATGAGAATTAATTAAGTCTCAAATGATGAAATGAAACCAGCCTCACATTGTTGAGGCATTACGGTTTTTATCTGATGCGGCAATAAATCTTAACATTTTTGAACTCGAGTCTTCTGCATATAAAACATGGCGGGGAAAATATAATATTATAGTGGTGATGAAAAAAAATAAATAATGGTGGCATCCTCTACAATTTTACAATTAACTGTGACATATACTCCTTCAGACCCGCCGTCATCCACGGGATTCCTGTGCGGAGCACGGGTATCCCTGCTAGTGGGGAATAAGATATGTTAATGATGATGTCATCAGTGCCTTCCTTATGACATCATAATTCGGCAAGTGCAACACTTATCCGATCATTATAAAAAAAAAAAAATCTCAACAACTGTTGGTCTGATGGACACAAAAGTTTCACCATTGGAGCACCTCCTCCTGTGGAATATTTTAATGATAATCATGATATCGTAGGTCAGGTGGTACAGGCACCATCTTGGAGAAAACCAAAAGACGTTGCACCTTTATTTCTCCAAAACCGTTGCCTGCGCAGGGTAAGTATTCTCGGAATACCATCAAGTTTCATGATGATTTCAAATCCAATTTAGTAACTTAATAGCAGGGGGGGAGTGATATAGGCCGGGCATGCATCTGGACCTGAACCAAAATCTAATGAGCTTGTTTTTGTCACATACCCAACTCATCCACCAAATTTCGTCCGAATCCGTCCATAACTTTTTGAGATATCCTGCTCACAGGCAGACACAAAAACAGACAAACGGGTGAAAACATAACCTCCTTCCACCTTCGGTGGCGGAGATAAAGACACATTGCTTATAATGTCACGTCACACTTCTGGCATCATATCATGGTTGTGCAACTTTTTTTGATTCTATGGCACAAAATGTACCACTGTGGCAACTTGTACACGAGTTCATTTCTTGTCAAGATCTCGTGAAAAAGCAAACAACCAAGCTTCATCCAGGATGTTTTGACTATATCGTGCTTTGTTTTCGAGGAAATGGCCTTTCATCGGACTGATTTGGATGAATTATTCTCTTAAAGTGCTCGTACAAAATCGCACTTTCGATCATACTTCATGCCAGAGAAAACAATGGCGACACTCTCTGCCGAAAGATTAACACAATGCCGTTTCGTCATGTTAATACAATGCAAAGCATGGTTTAGGTGTGAACTCAACCTCCATTTCTTGTCTTAAAACTGAAACAATTCGTCATAAAGTGAAAGTGATTGTAAAATGAAAAACCCAAGCAGTATTCCTGAGAACATCAATGAAGAACTGGAAGGTCACTCGGTCGAGCGCATACCAGGACTGCTTTTGTGTGATGTATTTTGTGTAGCATTTGTGTACTGGTGTGCTCCATAATTAATAAGAGATATAATTAGAACTGCCACTTTATAACTGCTGACAGTGATGACCGGGTACCAAGATGTCCTACTTTGATGCAACCCCGCTTTGATCGTATACCTGACCCTGACCCATGACGTTTATTCATTATTATTCATTATTCAATAGGTACAGTCCTGCATTGGAGTAATCCAGAAGGAACCCAAGCAAGAAAAAAGCAAAGATGAAGTCATCAGGAGGAACCAGGATAGGATTCACATTTCAGCTGCTAATCCTCTCCCCTCAAACCTATCCAGGCACAGCCAAGTGACCCTTATTCAAAAAAAAGAAATAAAAAAGAACCAATATCAAAAAATTGATTAATTCTGGTTGCCTGACCATGTGTCTGGTCAAGTTGAAATTTTAAGCTTTTATTATCCATCCCCTCAAGATCATAAATGTGAAGTTTCACGTTGATTGATAATGTGGTTCCAGAGAAAACGTTATTAAATATTTTTCTTCAATCCAATATGGCTGCCAAACCATGTGACCTATCAATTATTCATTAACAAACGTGTACAACTATGGCTTGGGGAACAGTTGTGTGATGTTTCCCCTCGATTTGTCCAACCGTTCTCGATAATTCTTTTTAGGTTTTTGGGTAATACACTATGGCTGCCAAACAAAGTGACCAATGACATCATATGTGTGAACATTTTGTTCCTCAAGGAAAGACATGTAAATTTCGTCTCAATCTGTTCAGCATTTTAATCTGAAGGTTAAAAAAAATTTTTAAACAATATGGCTGCAAAATCACGTGACCGATACCGTCATGAAAAGTTTTTTCTTTGGACCATTTTATCCCTCGATGACCCTCAAAAATTTTCACATTGATCGGATGTGGCGTTCAACATATGCAATTATGATGTCATAATGAGGGCACCTATGATGTCATAAAAAAAAATCACATTCATTTACCATGAGGAGTCCATGCTATGTGCCAAGTTTCAAATTTTTTTCTTGGTGCGGTTTCAGAGATACAGAGGTCAAAAGATTTTCGGTTTTTCCAACATGGCTGCCACACTATGTGACATATGACGTCATAATTGTCATTAAAACATTCTACATGAGTAGATGCACCAATGGTGAAAATTTTGTCTCAATTCAACAAGCAGTTGCGGAGAAAAACACGAAAATTCTGTCCATACAAACAAACGGACCCAAATGCAATACCCTCTCCTTTGGCGAGGGTAAATATCATGCTATATAGTATTATATCGTTTTTGGCCCTATCTCTCAATGATGAAGAATCACTTCTGGAGGATGCCCTATCTGTGGTTACCTTTGGAGGATTGTTTTTGCTATGTGGGTGGCCTAGTTGTCAGGTCAGGCCAGATTAGATCTGTGACTTGCTACAGGTACCAGGCCAACCTGTACTAACCTGTTTCATGGTCGGGTTGTCGGCGACTAAACCATCTCCCCCACCAGGTTTCCTGGTGAGGAGGGTGTATGATATCGACAGCCAGCAGGATTAAAAACAAAACCTGTCAAAGGGTGGAGGAGCTCCTTGTGAGCCAATGGCCATCCAAATCCAGTGCCTAACTGTGTCTGCGGACGTCCTCCTGCAGTTGGAATACATTTTTTTAGGAGGTTGGTTGCAGGATTTGCACTCCGGCCACCGTAAAACCCTTCACTCTGAAAAACACAACAAAAACTCAAAGAAAACTGAAAACCCACTCCGTGGGAGTACATCCTGTGCATCTGCCCTTTGCAGGCCAGCTCACCGGATTACAGGATTGGGGCAAAGCCTTCAGGACCCCCACCCTTTGATGATAGAAGGAAAACCACAGGGTATCCTTCCCGGGTCAGATTGGGGTTGTGGGCGTCAGGGTAGTGCTGAGGTGTCGTCCACCAGACGGCGGTCTACTTGGGTTAACCTCAGGCGGTCCCTTCGGGTGGGTGCCTGGAATGTCCTACCCCAAAGAGAGGATAATCACCTGTCGCTGTTATCATTGAGATCAAGCATTTGAACATCGGTATTGCAGCACTCTCTGAGGTCCAGAGACTGGATGGTGGTGAGATCATGGTGGGTGGTTTCACCGACTTTTAGTCAGGTCACTCTGATGGTTAGCATGCCCAAAGAGTTGCTGTAGCTGTGTCCAATAAGCGGACTCCAATGATAATTGAGGTAACACCGGTCAACGAGCGTATTATGAGATTAAGGATTCGTCACTCCTTAGGTGTCATTTCCCTGGTCTCTGTTTATGCTCCGACTGAGGTGAGTGATCTCACCGTGAAGGACGCATTCTACGCCACGCTCGAGTCTGTGGTATCGAGACTCGAGTCTCGAGTCAACAAGCGTATTATGAGACAAATAATGAGACAAGTCATGGAGAGATTCACTTATCTTGGTAGTGATATTCACGTCTCTGCTGGCTGTGAGTCAGAGGTTAATAGACGTCTGGGTCGGGCCTGGGGAGTCATGGATTCACTGGATAATGGGGTGTGGCACTGCCGGTACCTGTGCGGGAGGACAAAGTCCAAGTTTCCATGTCCTTGGTGCTTCCAGTCTTGCCATATTTATGTGATACTTGGACTCTAACCAAGGATCTGAGACTGAGACATAATTCCTTTGGTACCAGGACTCTTCGGAGAATCCTTGGCTATCGCTGGTTGGACTTTGTGTCCAATGAGCAGTTTCTGGGAGAGACTCAAATGAGATTTGTTACCTGCATCATCCGTGACCGCCAGCTGTGGCTATATGGACATGTGGCTCATTTTCCTGACGCTGATCCTGCTCACCAGATTCTCTCAGCGAGGGAGTCTCGCGAGTGGAGGAGGCCAATGGGCCGACCACGTGCCTCGTGGTTGCAGCAGGTTGATCGGCACCTCAAGGAGATTGGGATAGGCCAGGCATCTGCCTGGGGGATGGCCAGATGGAGGCCCCTGGAGTATCGGCGGAAAGTGGAGGCAGCAACGTGCTGCTCTGGCGCATGCTCCCATACTTGATCTGACCTGAGATGAAGGATTCGTCACTCCTTGGGTGTCATTTCCCTGATCTCTGCATATGCTCCTACTGAGGTGAGTGATCTCACCGTGAAGGACGCATTCTGTGCCATGCTCGAGTCTGTGGCTGATCAGTGCCCCAGGCGAGATACTATTCTTGTATTGGGGGATTTCAATGCATCGAATAGAAATGATCGGGATGGTTATGAGACATGTTGGTCCCTTTGGGCCTGGAACTGTAAACCATAACAGCATTAAGTTAATTGACTTTACAAGAAGTCATGGAATTTGGGTGGCTGGACCATGGTTTCAGTGCCAGAGACTCATCACTGGACTTGGTATTCCAATGCTTGTGGTGTTACAAAGGAGATTGACCATGTGCTCGTTGATTGTCGCTGGAGGATGAACCAGAACTGCAGGGTCGACTGAAGTGCTCAGTTCCTCAATACAGGCCACATGCTTGTGGTAGCAATTCTGATTTGCAGCTTAAACCTGGGAGAATGGTACCATCCCAGCCAAGGCTGGATGTTGGCAAGCTCAAGGATCAGAGGGTAGCTGAGGAGTTTTCGAACAGGCTGAGTGGGGATTTGGGGGGTCTGGGTGCTTTGGGAAATCCTGAAGAGTTGTGGAATGCCTTCAAGACCACCATCCTTGATATTGCCAGTGGATGTCTTCGAACTCACTGGAGGGTGAAGAATATTTTTTTTCTCTCAAGGGACACTGGATACCATTGACGAGAGTCACAGGGCAAGGCTTAATGGTAGAGCCGAGCTGTTCAGAGCTGAGGCGTAAAATGTGTGCTGAGGGTGGACAGGGAGGCTTATGTGCGAAGAATCTGAGATGGGGTCGAGCATCACCTGTGGTCAAGTGATTATCATCCTGCTTAGTGGGGAATTTACGCATTGTGTTCCTCCAAGCCTGTACCTTGGTGTACTGCAGTTTGAGCGGATGGTGGTGAGCTCTTGACAGAGGAGTCCGAAGTGAAGGCCAGCTCGGCCATTTACTTTTATAAGCTCTACCAGGCTGATCCAACAGCTGTTGAGTTGGATGTCAGGGGTATTACAATCCCTATTGCTGACCATCCAATCAGCTGTGATCCACCCTACCTTTGGATGACATCATTTCGTTTTTTGGATCACATCAACTGTGATCACTTCCTATTTTTGGGGAGGGGGGGGGCGGGCTGCGACTTCCCCTTCACTCACTCACACTTCTTGTTTGCCTGTGTGTTATACCGTCCTTCAATCTCCATACTTGATGTCCATTGGCTGCCAAAGGGAGCTCATCCGCCTTTTGTGAGGTGTTGGTTTTCGTCCTGGCAGGGTGTCAGTCACCCTCCCCACCAGCAAAGCCAGTGAGGGGTTTAGTTTTAGTCGCCGACAACCCGACCATGCGGCAGGTTACATTGGGTTACATGCCACCAGTGGCAATTAATTCCAAAAGCCTGACCTGACCATGAAACTTCTTCTCTCCCAACAATCGATGGAGGCCCTCAATGTCAGCCATAACATCAGCGCTGTCTCTTTCGACATATCTCGTGCTTTCGAGAGAGTCTGGCATCACACATTCTCTTCAAACTCTGCCTATAGCATCCAACGCAAACTCTACACATGCTTCACTGACTTCCTCTACTCTCGTGGTCAACTTGTGGCTCTCAATGGAATATTTTCATCTGCCTTCCCTGTTAAGGCTTGAATGCTCCAAGGCAGTGTTCTGGGCCCAGTCCTATTCCTGATCTTCATTAGTGATGTCTCTGACTACCTGGAAAATCCCCTTTATCTATTTTCTGAGGACTCCACCCTCTGCCGTGACATCCTTCATCCTTCAGCTCGGCAGGCAGTAGCCTCTTCCCTCTCTTCAGACCTTGAAAAAAAATCACAAGCTGGTCAAACACTTGGAATATGTCTTTCCATCCTGACAAATCTTACACTCTCAGTATCTTGCTCTCTCTCTCTGAAAGGACTATCTGGCAAGCCCTCCCATCCACTTTATTTACAATCCTCTTGAGGAAGTTCAATCACCCAAACTTCTGGGTATCACTCTCAGGCCATGATCTTTCTTTAGTCAACCACGTTTCTTAGTTGGCCACCAAAGGCAGTTGCTGACTGGGAATTCTCTGTCATACAAAGTCATTACTTGGCACACCTGAACTTCTTTCCACCAGCAAGGCTTTCATCCACAACTTTTTGGAGTACTACTCGCCCCTCTGGGTGGGCTTCCTTGCCTCGCAACTTGTTCAGTTTCACAACATGGAAACCAAGGCCTTCATCATCATTTGAATCTCTTGCGTTGAAGCTGAGTCTATGGGCTTATCACTTTCCCATCACAGATAGGTCGGTGGTCTCTGTCTTCTACTGCCTCCTTTCTGGTATTGCACCCTCCTGCACTTTCTGTGTTTTGTCCCCCCCCCCCCCCAGGTTTCTGCAGAGCACACATGGTCCACCATCATCCCCCTTCTGGAGAAACTCCCAAAATCCAGAATCACTGCTCACCTCCACTCATCCGTTCCTCATTTTTCCTACTTGTGGAATTAACTTCCACATTCTCGACATGTCATGCATTCATGTATCAGATCAACCGGAAGAGCGGTAATTGTGAGGCGGGAACATGGCGGCGCACGACGAAGCCAGGCTCATGGATGCTTCTGAGGTTTCTGTGTGTGGAACACAATAAAGATTGACGGTGCATTCAAACTGCTTTCCCTGCCTTTAAGTCATTACACTTTAAGTCATTATTACCTCCCCAGGTCTTTAAAACCAACTTCTCAGATCATCCTCTCATACAAAACCATTACTATTTTCTACCCCCGTCACCCCACCCCACTCCACATCCAAGCCCACCTTCCAAATTTTTGTTTAGCCCCAATGGGACCGTTCAAAAATTACGTAACGCTTTTAATTTAGTAATTTACGGAATGCAATCGTTGATTACCGTGTGTTCTGACGGGCCTGGTTAAACCTTACTATTATTCGACATGTTGTGGCATCAGGGCCGGATTTAGACATGTGGTGGCCCCTGGGCAGCCTTCAGTAGTGGAGGCCCACCCTACCTTAGAATACTAAAAAGGTGTACAAGGTGCTTGTACAAAAAGGATGACAGGCTGAGTCAACCCCCCTGGTGTATTAATTCAGTGGCAGGCAGGGTTTGAATTCAGGACCCTAGGATCCCAAGCTGCCACCCTAACCACTGAGCCAACACCAGTCTACTAAAATGGTGGCAAGACATATTTACAGTCATCCATACTAGGATCCCAAACCGCCACCCGAACCACTGAGCCAACACCAGGCTACTAAAAAGGTGACGAGACATATTTAGTCATCCATAAAGTATATTTTTCAAGAACAAAGAATCTGAAATTCTATATAAAATAGAGAATGAGATGATGAAAATCTTATAGCTGTTATAGATGAATATCTTATATCTGTTCCACTAACTACCAACTACCATTCAGGCACTCACAAATACATTTTTCCTTACAATTTTTTTTTCATGAAATATGTGGAGGCCCCCTGGGTGTGGAGGCCCCCAGGGTGTAGAGGCCCCCTGGGTGTGGAGGCCCCTGGGCAACTTCCCAGCTTGCCCATGCCTAAATCCGGCCCTGTGTGGCATGATGAATGCCATAGATTTAGGCCTAAGTCACATTTGCCACGGCGGCCGTCGGGTCTCCAAAATCTATGGCCACTATCAATTATACGGCGGCCGCAGTATTTCCACAGTCACACAATGTAGCTGTCACATATGTTTTTATTTTACGGGGAGCCGCACGGGATATTTAGAAATTGTGGAGACCGAAAATGTGGTGGTGCCGTACGGTCTTTGATTTGATGTCGCACGGTGACCTTAAGGGGGTGCTGCGGCGGCCATAGAATTTTCAAGGCAGACGCAACATTGCCTCAAGGTGCCCGCAAGGCGACCGCAGGGGGGCCCTAAGGCGAACGTGCGGCCAGACGGACGGTAACGAGTGGGTATATATACCAGTTCTTTTTTTACTGAAATAAAAATATAACAGTTTGGAATATACCAGTACGTGGTGCCCCCAGAATCCAAATTGAATTCGTTACAGGAGGCAGTTCGGATTGCAAAAAGTTCGATTCCCAAACTATTTTCCCAATAAGAAATAATGGAGTGAATTAATCCGTTCGTGGACCCAAATAAAACCCACTTTCAAGACACTTTAAACTGAAATTACCATGTTTTAGGTAAAATAAGATAAGTAAATGACCTTCGGTGGCGGTGTATTGTATGTAAACTGGTACAATCACCACATCCAAAGGTCCACACAGGCTCGAGCTCCGGCCTGGGTTCCGATCGCTCATGCACTCTGCGAGCGCTGCCCCCAGGGCAGCTCATCAAACATGATGCCCCCAGAACCACAATCACTTTCATCAAACGCATCGGGCTGAGGTAATCATGGATATTCCAAATTACAACCGGTTTTTCTGTGAAATTATATCCTTGCCCGACAGTCTGTCACATCACGTGATCGGATTGCTTTTTTGTTATTAATTAAAACACAAGATGAGTAAAAAAAAACAAAAAAAAACAGCACAAATCAAGGTGAAAACACGAGGTAAAGTAGCGATCGACACGAGAGATGCTTTCACGAGGACTTCCACCGATGAAATGAATGAACAAAGCGCGAAGATGCGGCTCGAACAGGTGGGGGAGACACGTGAACAAACATGAACGCTTCGTTGTGTTCGGTTTTTTTCAAATGTATTCGGTTTTTTTGGGCAAAATTCATTTTTCGTTGATAAGACACTACGGCAGCCGCACGAATAACGCAAGCCCACCGTACGCCCTACGTACGGTCGACGTGGAACACAACTACGTCACAACTACGGCTTGTCGAATTGCTCCGGCCAACGTAGAAATGAAAAAAGTTTCAACTCTGCGTTATAATTCCACAGCGACCCCTACGGCCTGTAAAAGATAGCCAAACGGCGTAGGGCCACCCTGAGGCCACCGCAGAAACTCTGTGGCCGCCGCACGTTTCTGTCAATTCAGAGGACGTACGGCCGCCGTAGGGCAAATGTGACTTAGGCCTTACGACGTCTGGGTATTCGGTTCTTTTGATGTCTGATGTGAATTCGATAAACTGAATACCTCATCAATTGATGTATGGACGAATTAATGTTGTTGTTGTTGTTGTTGTTGTTGTTGTTGTTGTTGTTGTTGTTGTTGCAATTTAAACTTTTATTGCAAGTTAATGAATCTCGGTTAATTTACATTGTTTAAAGTAATTCATATTAAACTGTTGATTGAACTCGGTGGAACATTATGGGTCCACGTGGTCGGACTGTTCTTTGCCGATGCCATTTTCGAGTGCGGGCGTTCATTTGTACTGAGCGTCTGGAGAGACCAGCTGTACCTCCGATATGTTTGAACTCGGAGGGCTGTGTGCATTTTGAAAGCTCCGTAAATCGTCGTCCTGGTGAGTGGCCAGAATGTTTAATCCTCAGTACATTTGAATTGATTTTAATCAATTGAGAGTGTGGTGAATTGAGGTGAATTGAGGGACATGACGCGGGATCACATGTTGTGCGTCTCGCGTATAAGGGGAGGTCTCCGCGGCACAGGGTGATTGTCCCCGGGGCATTGCCATTTACATCGGCTGTCCACTTGATGCTCATTGACTGAAGGTGCTCATTGACTGGTGAGAATGGAGATTATATCGAACTCCGTGCTTACGCGGATTTATTCTGCGATGATTACTTGCACATGTATACGTTACTGCTTATGTACTCCTAGCTGAACCTGTATTCCCCGGTGTGCCCGTAGAAGCGGCTCCAATCAAATGGAATAAAGCCTAAACTCTGAAGGTTCTTCTCTCGCTCTCATTTCAATTTACTCCATAGAGAGTACAGTGAGTAGAGAGCCGCAGAAGTGGGTTTATTTCTCCTTAGAGTAGATTTACATACCCTGGCATAATGCCCTTTCTTGTCGCAATTCATGCATGTGGCATCTCTGGTGGGACATTTTTGACGAGGGTGCCTTTTGTACCCACAAAAGAAGCATTTACCAACCGGAGCAGTTGCTGAGGAGTTTGACGTGGCCTGGGTATCCGGCTCCTCGGGTGTTTCTCCATCCCCTATGTCTGGCTGTGTCTGTGCCAGTGGGGTTCCTTGGGTTCCCATCGTAGCAGCGTTCATTAGCAGCATCGGTGTCCCAAATGACTCAGATTGCTGCTGAGCCGTATCCATCGCTCGTGCCTGATCGACTACCTTGTCAAGAGTAGGTTGCGCTTTCTCTAGTCAGCGTTGCCGTATGTGGGCTGATCTGAGTCCTTGGATGAATGCCTCCCGTGTCGCTTCATTTCGGTGTTCCTCGGCGCTTACGGCCCGGAAGCTGCCGTCTTTTCCCAGCTGATTCAGAGCTTGCAGGAACTGATCGATTGTCTCCCCGGCTGCTTGCTTGCATGTGTTGAGAAGATGTCGTATGTATACCTCGTTCTTGGGCTTCACGTAGAGCGCCTGCAGCACGTCGATCGCTGCTTCGTAAGTGTCGCACTCCGAGAAGAGCCTGAATACACTGGGCGAGACATGATTCACGAGAGCGGCAAATTTGTCAGCTCCCTCCTCGATGATGGTCAGATAGTGTGAGAAGGAACAGAACCAATGCGACCATTTCATTTCTGCGTCAGTCGCGTTTGGGTCTGCGTCGAACCTCTCTGGTTTGTAGATCTTGTCCATCGTTGGTTGAGAGAGCCGAGAAAACCAAATGGAATAAATTAACTGCAGCCTCCCCGGGGAATCTATCCAAGGCTATCATCAACGTACGAATTAACGGGCATATGGCTGAGGCACTGATTGATACCGGTAGCTCTGAAAGTTTCGTCAACAGCTCGCTAGTAAAGGGCAGGAAATGGATAATCCACCCGACAGACAATACGGTATGCATGGCCGCCACATCACTACAATCCCGCGTACGAGGGTACTGCAATGTTGAATTGGACGTAAAAGGGTACACGCATTGGGATGTAAGGGTACTGGTGCTTCGTGATTTATGCGCAGACGTAATTCTGGGTCATAATGTCCTCAAGCAGCACACGAGCGTCGAAATACCCTTTGGAGGAAGCAAGCCTCGTCTAATTTTAAATGCGTTGACCACCGCGGAGGTGACGTCCCCCCAGCTGTTCGCTAACCTGTCGCCGGTCTGCAAACCGATAGCGATCAAATCGCGGCGATATACCACTGCTGACATGAATTTCATCACTTCGGAAACCAAGCGATTACTGGAAGAAGGAATTATAGAACCTAGCGATTCGCCATAGCGCGCACAGGTGTTAGTAACCAGCAGTCAGAACCATGAGAAACGAATGGTTGTCGATTATTCCCAAACGGTCAATCACTTTACCCAACTCGATGCCTACCCCCTGCCGCGCATAGACGAGATGGTCGAACGCGTGGCCAATTATAAGGTATTCAGCACCATCGACTTGCGAAGCGCCTATCACCAAATTCCCATCCGAGAGGAAGACAAACCTTACACCGCATTCCAGGCAGGGAGGTGCCTCTACCAGTTCAGAAGGATACCATTCGGTGTCACGAATGGAGTAGCTTGCTTCCAACGGGTTATGGACGACATCATCTCAGATGAAAACCTCAAAGACACTTTTGTTTACGTGGACAATGTCACAGTGTGCAGTAGGGATCAGGGGGAACATGATATGAATCTGGACAGATTCTTGGGCATTGCTAGAAAATATAATCTGACTCTCAACTATGAGAAATGCGTATTCTCGGCAAGGTCAATTGACCTTCTCGGCTACACAATAGCCGACGGCACAATTAAGCCTGATCCTGAACGATTGCGCCCGCTCCGTGAGCTACCACCACCTCAGGACCTGCAGACGATGCGCCGGGTGATCGGCATGTTTGCTTACTATGCGAGATGGATTTCGCAATACTCCGAGAAAATACATCCCCTAGTGCATTGCAAAAACTTTCCACCAGATGCCGCTGTTGTGACAGCTTTCCACAACCTCAAAGACGATATCAGTAATGCCGTGGTTTTATCGATCGATAGCTCGGTGCCCTTCGTGGTGGAAACCGACGCTACAAATCACGCCACAGCTGCTACGCTTAATCAGTCTGGGAGACCCGTCGCGTTCTTCTTGAGAACTCTCTCTGGAAGCGAGCAGAGACACTCAGCGATAGAGAAGGAAGCGTACGCCATCGTCGAAGCGCTGCGGAAATGGAGACATTATTTACTGGGAAACCATTTCACGCTCGTCACGGACCAACGATCCGTGGCATTCATGTTTGATGGGAAAAATAACGGGAAAATTAAGAATGAAAAAATTATGAGATGGCGGATAGACCTAGCTTGCTACAGTTACGACATTGTTTACCGGCCCGGGAAGGAAAACCCTGCTGCAGATACCTTCTCTCGGGTCTACAGTTCGGCAACAATCAGTCAGGCTTTGCAAGACCTACACGTGTCTCTCTGCCACCCAGGGGTAACCAGAATGGCACATTTCGTGCGCAGACAAAATCTTCCCTATTCTGTTGAAGATATTAAACAAATGAATGCTTCATGCCCTGTTTGTGCTGAACTAAAACCCAGATTCTATGGCGCAGCATCTGGCAGACTGATCAAGGCCACTTCCCCCTTCGAGAGACTAAACATCGACTTCAAAGGGCCCCTGCCGACCGAAACAGACAACAGATACATATTCACCGTTGTTGATGAATATTCAAGGTTCCCTTTCGCATTTCCATGCTCGGATATGACCTCGGGCACTGTCGTGAGATGTCTCTCTGACCTCTTCGCTATGTTTGGGAAACCTTCGTACATACATTCAGACAGAGGGCCGTGTTTCATGTCGGCCGGGCTAAAACAATTCCTACTAGAGCTCGGCATAGCAACTAGTCGAACGACGGGTTACAACCCACAGGGTAACGGGCAGGTGGAACGGTATAACGGGGTTATTTGGAAAGCCGTAACTCTGGCGCTGAAATCGAGAGGACTGGGCCCCGAGCGGTGGGAGGTAGCCCTTCCCGACGCTCTGAATTCCATACGCTCTTTGCTCTGCACGTCCACCAATGCAACTCCTCACGAACGAATGTTTACTCACCAGCGACGTTATGTTGACGGTCAAACGGTGCCCAACTGGCTGACCCATCCCGGAACAGTGTTCATGAAACGCCCGGTACGACAAAGCAAGTATGAACCCATGGTGGAGGGGGTCGAACTCATTGACACTAATCCAGAGTATGCTCATGTCAGGCTCCCGGATGGCAGGGAGACCACTGTGTCGGTTCGCCATTTGGCTCCCTCAGGTACTCCTCCTGCAGGTACACCACCTTCTGGCACTCCTCCTTCTGACATCCCCTCCCCAGGTGTTCCCCCCCCCCCAGGAACTCCACCGGGCGACGGGGCTGCCGCGTTCCACCCGAGAGCGATCGAGGAGACATCCCCGGCACAAGTCGAGGCTCACCAAGAGGATCGGAAGCCTCCCTCAAGTGAAACTGCCATTTACTCCCGGAGAGGTCGACGAATAAGGCCCCCTCGACGACTCGATCTGTAAAGGGGATTATCGGCATTCTCGCTGCTCATGCTCCTATATGCTCATTATATCATATATCGATGCTCATTACCATGCTCCGACAACTCAAAATAATCACTGCTTGGCATGTATGCTTCTGTAGATCTATTAGTCCGCGTTGCTTGAAATGTATACTCCTATAGTGCTAAAGCAATCATGGTGTGTAAGTTGGGCCCCTAGTTGCATTTTAAAGGTGGGGAGAATGTGGTGAATTGAGGTGAATTGAGGGACATGACGCGGGATCACATGTTGTGCGTCTCGCGTATAAGGGGAGGTCTCCGCGGCACGGGGTGATTGTCCCCGGGGCATTGCCATTTACATCGGCTGTTCACTTGGTGCTCATTGACTGAAGGTGCTCATTGACTGGTGAGAATGGAGATTATATCGAACTCCGTGCTTACGCGGATTTATTCTGCGATGATTAATTGCACATGTATACGTTACTGCTTATGTACTCCTAGCTGAACCTGTATTCCCCGGTGTGCCCGTAGAAGCGGCTCCAATCAAATGGAATAAAGCCTAAACTCTGAAGGTTCTTCTCTCGCTCTCATTTCAGAGAGTTTACTTATTTGAAGTAATCGTTGAATGGTTAGAACTTGTAATGTCTAACAATGAGATTGTCACTTTCATACTTCCATATTGTTTTGTACACAACCGATCTATGGCTCTCTCTTCTCACAGTTTTTTTTTTAATAAATAAACTCGTCGTCTTTAATTGAACCAACGGTTACAATATGATTAGATTTTCGGGGTCCCTCATCGTGATGAACACTCGACGTAAACAAAGCCAATGGAAATCTGACGCAATAAACTTAGGTAGTACTGTATATAATCAACAGAGGTTTAGAGGCCTAAAATGTTAGGCCCAAGATGGCGGCCATATTTTGTCTGGGTGCCATGGTGGGTGATCAAGCGACAAATGTGGGTGGAGTCCAACAGCTGTCTGACCAATGGGTGAACATTTCAAAAATCGACCCTCAAGGACCTCCAACAGCAGAAATGTGGAGCTCTTGTCGATCTGTAACATGTCACAGGTAAAAATTTACGACGTAAAACTCGGTGGATCCAGAAATTTATCACAGCTTCAGTAAGAGCTGAGTGAAACAGAGTAGAACATAATTTATTACGCCTGGTGTTGGCTTAATGGTTTGGTTGGTGGGCTTGGGATCTTAGGTTCCTGAGTTCAAATCCCACTCAGCTGTTGAATTGATAGCAGGTGCGGTTAACTCGGCTTGTCATCCTTCCGAGGTCGGCAAAATGAGTGCCAGCATGTTGGTATACTGTGTTGGAGTGGTGACCCGTCCAGGATTGTGTCCAGCAGCCAAAGAGACTGCTTTGGCAGCACCAACGCTCTCTACAGAGTATGGTCCTGATGGATGGATGGATAATTTATCTCTCCTTATGAACTGAGATATTTGCATGCTTTAGGTCGAACGTTGCTCACCTGTAACCTCAGCTGGACATCTGTGTTCAGAACTGATTTGATATATCGATGCATTTGCTATTCCCTATTGAAATTTTGTGAAAGCTGAATGGAAGAGGCAATAATGAACAGAATCTACAAGCGCATACCTCCGATTCAATCTCATGGATCCATGGCCTGACAGGATAGCTCACTACTTTTAGTTTGAACACCAACTCAATTATGAATGTCATCCTGCTTGCTTCACACAAATACAATTGCACTTCTTCCTCTTGCATATGGCAGCTTGGTTGCCAGGTAGCTATCCTACCGGGTAGCTTTCATTTTATTTGGGCACAGCAATGCCACTGATGCTGTGCCCCAATACCAGTACAATGGTACTCGTTTTGCCGATCTTGGAAGGATGACAGGCTGAATCGACCCCACCTGGTGTCAATTCAGTGGCCAACAGGACTCAAATTCAGGACCCAAGGATCCCAAGCCCACCACCATAACCACTAAACCAACACCAGGCTTGTATAATTGCATGAGAGTATACCACTTCATACAAAATGGGACATGAAGCCAACTGTTCCGATTGGTATAGTTTGAAAAGAATAGGCCATTCTGTACTAAATCATAAATTCCCACCTTTACCTGTTCGGCAAATGACATCAATGGCATCGTCATGCCTCCAGAAATGATGCAACCAACATAGAGCTGGTCGATATGCAGGAATGGATTTTACTGTGAGTTAAAATAAAATCAAAAGGTTTGATGAGGTTGTAGCACAGACAGTACACGTGTACCAAATGGTCTAATCCTGATCCTAATTAAGTGCCATAGTGACAAACTTTGTAAACGTTGAAGTTTCTTCCAGTTTAGAAAAAAACGACAGCAACACATTGTTTGTCACGTCATGTCACACTTCTGGAATCACATAATGGTTGCGAAGCTTCTTTTTAAATTGTATGACACATAATGTACCGTTGTGAGTACTTGTACAACAGGTTATCAATGCCTATTTGTGGAAAAAAAAGAACAACCAAGCTTCTCAAAATAATCCATCCAGGATATTTTGACTACTTGGTGCTTTGTTTTAGAGGAAATGGCCTTTCATCGGACTGATTTGGATGAATTATTATCTTAACATGCGAGTACAAAAATCACACTTTCGATCAACCTTCATGCCAGAGAAAACAATGGTGATATACTATGCGGAAAGATTAACACAATGCCGTTTCGTCATGTTGATATAATACAAAGCTTGGTCGAGGTGTTAACTCGACCTCCATTTTTTTTTAAATTAAAACTGAAACAATTCATTGTTAAGTAAAAGTGATTGTAAAATGAAAATCCCAAGCAGTATTCCTGAGAAAATCATTGAAGAAAAATGATACTTTTCGCCCCTTAGAAGTGAATCGTTCCTATTATTCAAGGAAAGTCTTGACATGCTGGAGGATGCCCTGTGTGCGGTTACCTTTGGAGGATAGTTTTTGCTTTGTGGGTGGTCTCGGAGAGGTCATGGTTGATGAGACCTACTTGTTTAAGAGAGTGAACTTCTTCCAGTGGATTGCCATATAAATACTTTTGTGCAATGTCCTGAGCAGTGAGCAAGCATTATTACTACCCGAACATAAAGACAGAAAGACAAACTGACTTGTGTTCATCCTGTCTTTCAACACCTAAGGCCACACTATAAGCTAATTGTAGTGATGATGTTCAAAAAAAGCCAGGTTATTGCCACCAGTCTATGGGAATGTTGGTGTTATATGTATTATGAATGCAGAAACATGGATGGGAAGTTGTGACAATCCCCCTTGTATATGTCCTAGTCCAAATACTGCCAGGTGGTCTGTATATGTACTCTGTGAATCAGCATGTGTGGTTCAATTATAACAGAAGAGGATGCCACAATCCCCCCACAGATCTCATTTCTCCCTCTTCCCATCCTCATGTTTATTGTAATTTATTCACTGCTATGGCAATTAATTTGCACCTTGGGAGTGAACACCAGCCCTCGGGGAGAAAGAACGATTATGAGCAGGATGCTGATGTTCAGTTATGTGAGCCGTCCTTTTGCACAACCCTCCAAAAGCACATGATGAGGGAGCAGATAGTTAGGGCAATTAGTCTAGGAGACAGAGTTGGAAAAGGAGCCCAGCAGAAGATAGATATAGATGAGTAACATGGATGGTAAAGAGGCCAGCTGTCTTCTAGTCCAGTAAGTCGCACGTGTTGGAGTTTTGGCATTACCAGCATCAGCAAGTGGAGAGATGCCCCGAGAGTGTGCCAGCTCAATGGTAGCTGACTTCCAGTGCAGTATCACATGTTGGAGTTTTGGTGTTGCCAACACCGGCAAGTGTGGAGAGACATCTCGAGAGCATGCCGGCTCTCCCCAAGGTGTGAGTTCTCCCCAACCAGGACACATGAGGCTGTGCATTTTTTCTTTTCCCACCATGAGGTTTTTAATTATTTATTATTGTCTCCCTCACCATGGCTTTCATTTCTTCCATTGCTTTCCTTCCTACCACTGATCTTTCCTTCTGGTTGTTACTGGTTCTGTAGCAACAATTGGGGAGTTAAGTCATTACGTGCTTTGCGATCTTCCAGAGTTGAGGTTCCAACGTTTTTGTTTTTGTGATTTTTTTTCTTCACATTGTGTGTGTGTGTGTGTGTGTGTGTGTGTGTGTGTGTGTGTGTGTGTGTGTGTGTGTGTGTGTGTGTGTGTGTGTGTGTGTGTGTGTGTGTGTGTGTGTAATATATATATATATATATATATATATATATTTTTTTTTTTTTTTTTAATGTTAATGCATTGGGCTAATTTGTGGGAAAGCCTTGTTGCTTTGTCTTGGCAGGAAAGGTCCTCCTAGCCGAAGAGGCAGTCGTTGTTTCATGTGTGAATGCTGAGGTCACCTGCCCATTCATGCACTCCAATCAAATTCACCAAACCAGGCCGCTTAGTTTTTCTTGGGGCAAAATCACCCACCATGATCATGGTCCATGAAAACGCCGACATGTTACAATACGTACACTGATGCAATGACTTCGTGGTGTTGTGATGACTGGACTAGTATCCCAGAGGTTGAGGATCCAATTCCAACTAAAGGCAGCAGGATTAACATCATGAATTACAGTAATACCTCACTTCATGCTCGGGTTGCATTTTTGGAAAAGAGAGCAAGAATCAGAAATGTGCTGAAAGGAGTTGTAATACCTTTTTTAAAATGGAGACGTGTTCCCGACAGCATTATTTCCTCGGCATGAGCGGTATATGAGGGCTTCACTGGGGGTATCAGTAATGGTGCGAATAATAATACACATGGTAAAGACATCATTTTATAGATAAAAAGAACATTTTGTTTTAATAGCATCAGTAAGTATAAACAAAAACAAATTTTGTGCAAACATCAAGAAAAAGAATAATTGCCGTCGCTCCTCCTACTCCTACGCGGAGGCTCATCCTGCTGCAAAACAAAGGCAAAGTAAACAGTGCTGATTGGTTCAGAGCGTGTGCATCTACAGTCCAAACAATCGTACAGGTAAGTGCCTTTTTCTTTTTTTTCTTTTTTTAGGAAAAGATTTTTCCAGGGCGGAGACCTCAAAAAGGAATTCGTGTTCAACAGGGCAGTGTTAAGCGAGGTATTTCTGTTTAAGCTGCCGAAACCTAAGCTGGTCTCATATAATTGCCACATTGCAAAAATCCAGCTGGATTACGATGAGATAACCTTCAAATGAGGAATTTACCTGTTTTTCTGTCTATGTACATTCAGTCAAAACTTCATGGTTGAGATGAGCATGTACACTACATGGTGAAAAAGCATGTGGACACCTGCTCGTCCAACATCTCATTCCAAAATCATGGCCATTAATATGGAGTTGGTTCCCCCTTTGCTGCGATAATAGCCTCCACTCTTCCAGGGAGGCTTTCCACTAGATAGATGTTGGAACATTGCTGTGGGTATTTGCTTCCATTCAGCCACAAGAGTATTGGTGAGGTCGGGCAGTGATGTTGGATGATTTAGGTCTGGCTCGCAGTCGGTGTTCCAATTCATCCCAAAGGTGTTTGATGGGGTTGAGGTCAGGCTCCGTGCAGGCCAGTCAAGTTCTTCCACACCGATCTTGACAAACCATTTTTGTATGGACCTCGCTTGGTGCATGGGGGAATTGTCATGCTGAAACAGGAAAGGGCCTTCCCCAAGCTGTTGCCACAGTTAGAAGTACATAATCATCTAGAATGTCATTGTATACTGTAGCGTTAAGATTTCCCTTCACTGGAGCTAATGGGCTGAGCCCGAACCATGAAAAACAGCCGCAGACCATTATTCCTACTCCACAATTTCAGGAAACCCATTTCATGAAGCTCTTGACGAACAGTGCTTGTGCTGACGTTGCTTTCAGAGTCTGGAACTCAGTAGTGAGTGTGGCAACCCATGACAGACGATGTTTCTGCGCGACGTGCTTCAGCATTCGACCGTCCAGTTTTGTGAGCTTGTTTGGCCTTCCACTTTGTGGCTGAGTTGCTGTTGCTCCTAGACGTTTCCACTTCACAATAGCAGCACTTACAGTTGACCGGGGCAGCTCGAGCAGGGCAGAAATTTGATGAACTGACTTGATGGAAAGGTGGCATCCTATGACGGTGCCACGTTGAAAGTCACTGAGCTCTTCAGTATGGCTCATTCTACTGCCAATGTTTGTCTATGCAGATTGTATGGCTGTATGCTTGATTTTATACACCTGTCAGCAATGGGTGTGGCTAAAATCGCCGTGTCCACATACTTTTGGCCATGTGGTGTATATGCTGTATGAACAAAGGCAATGCACCTCATATGTCTCAGAATGTAAAAAAAGAAGAGGAGGAGGGGGGGAGATTTTTCAGTTTTTATTTGAAAATATTGGCTTAAGTAGGTTCTTCGAGTGAGGGCCAGCATTGGGTTGGGAGAGCGACGACAGGTGTTGGGAGAGAGATGGCAAGAGTTCAGAGAGGGAGCGGCAGGGTTCGGAGAGCGACACCTTGGGTTGTGGGAATGGGACTTAGGTTACGGACCATGAGATCAAGAGGTTCACTTTATCTATTGACTTACCCACATACTTGTATTGGGTAGGGCTGGCAAGATAACCAAGATGCTCACCTATAAACTGTCTGGCCTAGGTTCCATTCTCAGGTCAGGGGTGAGGCATCGTGTTGTGTGCCATCCCTCAGAGATGTTTAAACTGGATGTCTCTTTGTTATTGTCATGAGTTAGTGTATGTTAAAGATCCCATGGTGTCCTTTGTGAGGAGTAGGTGAGATATTTCCAGCACCCTGGATAAATTCCAAATTCCTGCTATCAACGACAGGGGCCATTGTATCAGTGGTATAGCTGTGCTCTTCAACAAATGATGCCACTCGCAGCCATGTGCTGCATATTGAAGAAGAATAGGCTCTGAAAATGTCTCTTACATAAGGTGGATTGATGTGGCCAATGTGGAGCTGTGACTACTATTGTTTACTTATTCAATGAACTCTCCCATTCCAACACCCAGACTTTCAAAAATACCAGGTAATTTTCATAATGCACATCCAATTTCATTGCTAATACTGTATGCTTTATTATCCCCCGTTGGACTCAATCCAAAACGGGGGCTTATGGATTTGGTCTCGATTTTTGCGTCCCTGCGCGCGTGCATCTGTAGCCATATCTCGGACATGTATGGACCGATTTTATTCTAACTTTGCACAAAGACGACACAGCATGGTGTCCATCATTGACACAGCACATCATTTTGTTTTGCAATGTGATCAAAGATGGCCAACTGGTGGCCATTTTGTTACTTAAAAGTGTCCCCAACCATTTCTTGGACCCGAATTAATTACCCCATAAACTCATTACCTGTCGACTAATTATACAAATCATCGTGGAATTAAATATATTTCTTTATTTTCTTAAATTATTTCCTGCAAAACTCCCCAATGAACCCGATGATTGGTGCATCGATTGTCGTCATCGTGTGAGATAAACAGCTGCTCCCTGCTCGTTGGGTGGAATTTCAAATAAACCTATTTGTTTTCCGGTATACTGAAAAAGAAATCGGGATAAAAAAAATAATTGGAAGACAAGCCGGGAGGCAACGATGGTTCGCGGGCATTATTGAACAATGCCACGATAGGTACAATTGAGTTAGTGGAAGCTTTTGAGGAAGCCCGACCGTAAAAATATATCTCTTCCGTCAAAATTCACCAAATCAAATCGGATTTTTTTATATATTGTACTTATGGACATTACACACAGCTTCAAGGAAATGAAATTGCGAGAAAAAGATCGAGAAAAATTTTTAAAATAACACTCCGGGAGGCGACGATGGTTCGTGGGCATGATTGAGGAAGCCCTACCGTAAAAACCTATCTCTTCCATCAAAATTGACCAAATCAAATCGGATTTTTTTATATATTGTACTTATGGACATTACGCACAGCTTCTCAGAAATGAAATTGCGAGAAAAAAATCGAGAAAAAAAATTAACATAACACGCCGGGAGGCGACGATGGTTCGTGGGCATGATTGAGGAAGCCCTACCGTAAAAACTTATCTCTTCCATCAAAATTGACCAAATCAAATCGGATTTTTTATATATTGTACTTATGGACATTACGCACAGCTTCTCGGAAATGAAATTGCAAGAAAAAAATCGAGGAAAAAAGTTCAAGTGGGTGTGGCTCCGCCCACAAGGGGCGTGGGACGTCCCTCATACAAAAAGACATAACTAGACCATGATATCGAGCTTGTGTCCAAGTTTCATCAAGATCGCATCAAACGTCACGGAGCTATGCTCTGGAGAGAGTCACAAACAGACAGACAGACGGACAGACACACAGACACAATGAAAATAGTGGTCACTGCAGGCGCCCACAAGCCAATATACCGAGCTGTGATACCAACAATGAACAAATCGAAGAAAGATGTTTATAATCTTTAAATACCCTACATGGACAACATGATTTAAAATGCTCAGGTGGACTCAGCTCCACCTGGAACAGTGGAACGTATGACGTCAAGACGTACCAAGAAGCAAGTGCAGTAGGATTTAACTTTATCCCTCAGCAACTGAGCTCATCATCTCCGTACAAGCAATCGTGTTTTTCTTTGCCCTTGTGGCTGGTTTTAAAGCAATTGATTATTGGTTATTATTTTATATGAATCGGGTATGTTTTAAATACCCTGTGGAGAGTCAGTGATCTGCGATAGCGATACCGGTGTGATGGCGATGCGATACACAGCGTTCCTTGATAGTTATACCGGAACGGCGATAGCGAGGGATTCGTCCTGTGTCGATTACTAATATTGACCTTGTTTTAAAACAAAATCATTTTTAATACAAGTTGAAGTTGGAAGTAAATTAATTGTTCTCATCAAGGGGGAGAGGGTGGGGGGAATCTTATGTTGATAAATTAGTGTTTTGTTGATGTGGTGCAGACATGATAGGCTGAAATGCCTCCACCTATGTCTGATTTCCTTGTATTAGACTGTTACGTGTTTTTGGAAACTGTGTAAAATAAATAATTATTATCATTATAATAATCTGTACTTATTGTAATGTATGTTTGAAGTGCCTGCAATTCAGAAACAACTTTAGTGTTATTGATGTTGTTGTTGGTTATTTGAACGGAACTAGAAAAATAAAGGAGGCACTTCCAGCGCGGCCCGGATGGCGTACAAATGGCAGTCTTGCGTATGTTACATGGTGTCAGAAGTGATCTGCAAATAACTCCGTTCATTCATGCCATCTGAATCTGGTATCTGAGATACATAAACTATGGCATCCGTTAACTTTGAGCACCTCACGATTGACTGGCATTCAGCTTAGTTACATCAGGAATTTGTTCGATTTCGAAATCATGGTGGATTTGTTTTTGATGGTCCATTGGCTGATCTGCCTGACAAACGCAAGGCAGGCTAGCCGTGAGCAAGGCCGAGAGATATACAAGACTTTTTGAATGGAGTGAAGGTGAGAAGGATGACCCCAACAAAGTTCTGCATAAATTTGAATTGTATATTCGTCCCCAAAAAAATAAGAGCATCATGAGGCATCGGCTGTTCAAGAGGAAACAAAGCTCCAAGGAATCGTTTGACAACTTTGTTAAGGACTTGCGTCTCATTCTCTTGGACTGCGAGTATATGCAATCTGAAGATGTACTCGTGGATGCAATTATCCAAGACGTGTATGAGGAGATCGTCCAGGAGTGCCTGCTCGACAGAGGTGAGGACTGAGGAACTTACGCTGGCCAAAGCTCTTCAAGTGGGACAGCAATATGAGCTTTCAAGGACTCAAGTTCACATTGTCCGTGATGAGGACACGGGTGTATTCTGCAGTACACTACAAACAAGCGAGGCCGAAACCACAATTGAACCCAGCACCACAACAGCCATCACGCAGGAGATCAACCCCGAATAGACCCCAGTGCAACGACAGCTGCTACCGCTGTGGTAAGGAGCCTAACCATGCACGGAATCATGGTGAATGCCCAGTCATTGGATCCACCTGTTCTTCCTGCAAGAAACCGAACCATTGGCTTGCAGCAGCTTTTTCCTGTGGACCATTTTCTCCATAGATGACCCTCAAAATTTTTCATACTTCGGATGTGGCGTTCTACATATGCAATTATGACGTCATAAAATGCACTTATTCTCCATGAGGAGTGCTTGCCGTGTGCCAAGTTTCAATTTTTTCCTTGGTGCGGTTTCAGAGATACAGAGGTCCAAAGTTTTTCTGTTTTTTCCAATGTTACTTAAATGTTTACTTATTTACCACGTGCCACATTTACCACGACTGCCACACCACGTGACCTATGATGTCATAATTTTCATTAAAACATTCTACATGAGTAGTCGCACCAATGGTGAAAAGTTCTGTGCAGACAGACAGACAAACGGACCCAAATTCAATACCCTTTTCTTTTGGCAAGGGTAACTCGGCCTTATTAGTCCAACTGTCTCTGTGTTGCACGAGATGGCTGAGTTTTCATAATCCCTTCTGTATTTCTTCATTACCTCCACCACCAAAGGTGAAGGAGGTTATGTTTTCACCCCTGTTTGTCTGTTTGTCTGTCTGTCTGTCTGTTTGTCTGTGTGCAGGATATCTCAAAGAGTTGTGGACAGATTCGGATGAAAATTTTGGGCAGGTTGGGTGTGTGTTAAGGACGAACTGATTTGATTTTGGTGAAGATCTGGATCCAACAACTATAATTTTTGATTTGATCTGGATCCGACTACAAAATGATTCTTCACCATTGAGAGGTAGTGCTAAACCAATATATAGCACGATATCTCAAAAAGGTGCAGACAGATTCAGACGAAACTTTGTGGACACGTTGGGTGTGTCGCAAAGACGAATTGATTCGATTTTGGTGAAGATCCGAATCTGGATACGAGAATTATTTAATTTTTAAAGTGATTCTTCACCAATTAGAGAGAGAGTGCCAAAAACGGTATAGTACTGCATAGTACGATTTTTCAAAAATGTATTGTGCCCGATATGTTCTCGTGGATCAGGCATTACGTGGCGGAGGTATGCGCTCGACCGAGTGCCCTTCTAGTTTATTTACATTTGAGCTTCATTTTGTCTGTCCAGGCCATAACTCTTAACATTTGAATGTTTGTCCTTAAATTTTCAACAAACCTTTATTATGAGACTATGGAGAACACTAATAAATAAAAGGTGCAATTGTTTTTCACTCTTGTTTTCGTCAGGTTTTAAGTTCGAGTACGAAGTGGACAGGGCCTGGCTTTGCATTTTGAGATGCTTTCTAGTTCTTTATGCTGTTCCATGAGTGTCTTTATCATGGAAATTAATTTAAAAAAAATTTGATTATCAACTGAACCTGAAAATGTTCACAGTGATTCCTTTTATCACGAACTGATCTGGACATAACGGAAAGGAGCGGTTGGACTGTACGAGTCAAATATTTTAATGTCATTCGGTTTTCAAATTTCAATCATATTTGTGATTGCAACTTTAAAAAAATTAATTTTGTTTCCTTATCATTTTTAATCTTTCTCGACATTTCTGGGAAGTTTGACAATGCTCTGTTGGTGTAACCTAACAGGCCTACTTCACAGTCCTCTCGAGTTTATAGTGATAATTCGTCCCTGTTTATGCACCTCATGTACACTTGGGAGTCTTTTAATGTTTGCAAGATTTCCAATTTCCCATAAGCTTACCTCTGCTCCAAAAAGGAAAATGTAAATAACTTAGGGGAGGCCTGTCCAGGTTCAGGATTCTTTCTGCATTGCACATCATACTACTTGCGGTACCACTTTTCTAAGCTGCATGGTTTCCCTTTTTATCTAATGCTGTCTATTTGTATTCGCACTTTACAATAACCCAAAAAGCAATTTATTCATCTATTAACTCGCTTTTTATTTTGCAATTCTCTAAGGCTCATGAGGGAGCTTGTACATGCATCGCATGCAGGACAAGAACATCAGGAGACATCAGTGTACTGTAAAATGAATTAAAAGACATAGACAATGGAGAAAAATTTTGTAACCTTTGAAAAACCTATATTTTATTCAAAATGTAAGACCAGCATTTTACCTTTACTCTCATTACTAGAGTAAAGAAATATGCACATATATTGGAATGAAAAGGCTGGAATTTATTCATGAAAACATGAATTCGTGAAAATAAAATGACGACATATGAAACAACATCTTCTCACTCGAAGATGTTTTTGCACATTGGTGGAACAAAAGGAAGATTTTGTCTTTATCTCATTGCTCAAGGAGCAGCACATGAGATAACATATGGTTAGTATTGTTTCTTTTAGAGGAAGGAAGGGGAGTGGAGAATGGGTTTGTCAGGGATCATACTGTACAGTACAAAGCAAAGGGTTGGTGGTCCTACGATGCACATTCCTTTCTTGATCAAGCTTTAGCTTGTATCATGTGCAATGATATCGCTACAACAAATTGCAAAACTTCTTAATTGAGTTCAGTTGTTGAATAAAATCTCAAGTAATGAGTCTTTATTCTGAGAATGGTTCTGCAGTCTAATTACATATACAATCAGTAAAAAAGAAAAAAAAATGAAACAATGTTGGGATGGAATAAAATAAAAAAGCAAGCAGTCATCGACTGGTACTTATGAAATCGTCAACTTGACCTCTGACCTTGTCTAATAAAAGCTGTCTCTAGAGAAGGTAGCGACGCAAACCAGAAGTTTATACGATGATTCTGTACCAAACCATCAAAAATCGAATGTTTGACCTCACTGTGACCTTGACCTTTGACCGATTTTGACCAAAATCTAATCAGCGCTAGCCATCACCCTCCTGAATCACGTGGTGTAATTTGACAATGGTAGCTTCTTCCGTTCTCGAGTTATCGTGCCTACACACAAACACACAAACAGATGACTGAAGCCATCAATATACTTTCAAAATCTTGAGATTTCGTAAGTAACAAGACAGGAAGGAATGACACCACATTACAACAAATACCACAATCCTTTTACGGATTGCCATCAGGACATCTTATGGCATTTTGTCATGGGTGACTGTGTGGCAATAGTAACAATTGTATGAACATGTGGATGTGGGAGGGAATTGTACATTTTTAATGTGGGGTGGTGTAATTGTGCATTTTATTTATTGTGGGATTGACACGAAAATATGTCAAAATGTCATGATGGCAATCTGTAAAACGATTGTGTTGTCATTCTTTTCATGTCATTCCTTCTGATATAGTGTGATTGTGGTGTCATTCTTTCTTGTCATTCTTTGATACCTTGTTTTGCAATTTTATCCCAACTAATGCAGCACACGATATAACGTGCAGTAGGCTGGGGTTTATTTGTGAAAAGGCTGAGGTTTGTTCATGTCCCGAGCAGTGGGTTGCAAAAAGCCCAGCGGATTTAAAGAAAACAAGTGAAATCCTTCAATACAGCGCGTGTGGTGAATCAAATGAGTACACTAATGTTAAAATATGCAATTTATGCTTTTTCAGTTGAAAAACAATTAAAAAGCGTACTTAATATTTGAAATGTAAAAATCTTGTTATTATTGTGATAAGCACCTTTTTATATAACAGAAGGAATGAAATCGTTCGATACAGCATGGCAGGAGGCCGCAAAAGAATGATTGTAAGTAAATTTCAACTACTAATACATGACGAAACACTTGTTTATGGCTAATATTAAAGAGAATGATGGCATAAGAAGAACTTAGCCTGGAATCCTCGTGCATAACACCGCCCACACAACACACGTGGTGTCCTTCGACCAATCAGGAGCAGTGCAGTTACAGTATCGTTTCCTTCAGCTCGATTGGTCTTGTCCTGCACGTGATGTTTTCGGTTTTTTTTTTTTCGTTCTTGTTGAATCTGAGGAGATTATTTTTTCGTTCTTGTTGTAAGTAAATTTCAACTACTAATGCATGACGAAACACTTGTTTATGGCTAATATTAAAGAGAATGACGGCATCAGAAGAACTTAGCTTTCTGCGTTCGGCACGAAATGCCATGGTGGATGGAAATGACGTCTTTCGTTCGTTCGTTCATACATGAGGGGAGCGTTTCTTCGTTTTTTTTTTCCGTCAAGCAATAAATTAAATGGTTTTCACATATATAACACATTAGTTTCACAAATTTACATTGAAATACTCGGGTATTTCCATCAATTGTCGCCATTTCCATCGAGGTTACGCACTGCATCTACCGGACGGCCGTCATTGGCTGTCTTGAGCCATGCGGGGGGGGACGGGGGGACACCGGAGACGTGGTAGACGACGCCGGGGACATTTCAAACTCGGTGCAATTGTATACAGCGTACGCGCTGTAAAAATTCTAACTTGTTCTGTTTTTTTTTTGTGGAGGTGGAGTAAATTATGGGTGGTTAGCTCACCTGGAACATAGTTCCGGGGAGCTTATGGCATGCCGCATTGTCTGTCCGTCCATAAACACTTCCAACTTCTTCTCTGCAACTCAACCACAATGATCACTCAGTTTGTACCAAAGTTTGTCATGGCATTAAAAAACAATCAAACCCTAAGGGGGTCTATGGAGGGTTGCCCCCAAAAGTAGGTATTTGTTTTCTTCTCAGAAATCACACATAATTCCGATGAAACTTGACCACAACCTCCATCACCCATCAGTGATCGGTACCAAAGTTTGTTCACAGCATTTAAAAAAAATTGGGGTCTGAAGTAAGGGTGGTTGTCCCCAAAAATATATTTGCTATAACATTAGTTCATTGGTACATTTGCTGATTCCTCCTCAGTATCATTATTCTCGCAGGTGAGCACCCAGGGGTATTGCCCCTATTTTTATGTAAATAGTATCATGTGGCAAATTATGGTTCAATTGTCAGATGAAAATCATGTGTTGGAGTACTTTGGTTCATGCATGTGCAATATTTTTGCGTTAAAAAAAATCGTATTCAGAGTCGAGGCTTTTGGAAGAGCTAGAACACTGAACGGATCAGGATGCAACAGAACAAAAGAAACAGCAGTGAGAGAGGGGAAACACCAAAAGCAGGATTGAAGAACAAAATAGAGGGAGACTGAGACAAATCATGGATATAGTGAGGAATGAGGGGAAGAAGAGAATGCATGGTGTGGACAAGATGGATCTGGAAGCAAACTCTCAGGAAGGAAAAACTGGAAATTTGGAAGAAGGTTGGCTTGTGGTGGGGTCGGGATTAAAGGGGGTAGAAAATACCATGCTTTTTGATGGAAGATGATCTTAAATGGTGGTGAACAGCAGTCTTGAAGGGACACATGAGATTGATGAGAATGTGGAAGTTGCTTCCACAAGTGGGAAAAAGATAAACGAATGAGTGGATTTTGGGAGTTTCACCAGAAGAGGGTTGATGTTGAACCTTGTGTGCCCTGCAGAAACCTGGGGGTGGCAAAGCACGGAAAGAGCAGAGGGTGTAAGACCAGAAAGGAGGCAGGTAGAAGACAGAGATCACTGACCTGTCTGCGATGGGAAAGTAATCGGCCTATAGACCTATGTTTTTCTTTGGAGATTCCAACAATCTAGAAGGCTTTGGTTTCCACAGCATCAAGCTGAGCAAGGTGTGAGGCTTGGCTGCCAACCTAGAAGGGACTGCAGTACTCCATCATGCTGTGGATAACTCCATCAGTACTCCATCTGGTTTCTGTTAAAGTGTAGCTCGTGAATGATAGCTCGAATTTCACCAACACATTATACAAAGAAGTGTCACTTGTGGGCATAGAGACTGGGGTCGTGCAACTGCTTGTTTTAATAAAAGGTGAATGCAAACACAAAACAAACAACTCTATGTTTGCCAAGCCACAATCACGATCCAAAACAGGGAAAAAGAACAATTCACATGGTAAAAGAATGGCGAACGTTAAATCTTGAGAACCATTATGAACGTCAAAATGTCAAGATCTCCCACTGACCAGATTATGATCAATCAGAGACAATAATGTGTTATTACTCCCTTGACTATAATTCTGTGGAGGATGAAAACAAGAAAGGATGAACAAATATTGAGCAGGAAAGAACATCACAGCACCACAGAATCCAGGTGGCTCATCAAACCTCTTTGCTCACAAACCTCAAAGTACCTCCCAGTTCATCATAACCTCAGCTCTGCCCATCTTCACTCCAATTCGGAAAGGCATGGTGTGCAAAACAGCCAGTTTCCTGGGAAGGTTTTGAATCATGTTCAATAATAAAATCATTCAAAGAACCATTAATATTAAACCCATCATTATCTTCAATACCGCCATCAGATCTCATCATTCTCATGCACAAAATCCTTCTTGTAGCTGAGTCAGCTACCCCAAGAGCATTTACCCCCATTAAATGCGAGAAACTTCAAAAAACTTTTAGTCCGATTTGATTATGAGATTGGTATCAAGAGAATGAGCGACTCACAAAGTTTTATAATCAGTAAAATTCAGAAAGGTTGTTTGGAGGATGTATTAAAACAACCACAATGGAATTAGTCATATTATTCCATCACAACAGCAAATACCACCCGTTGCTTCGCTGACAAGAACACTGAGATAGGGGGTGGGGGAAGAGGGGGGAGATAGGGGTGGGGGGAGAGTGAGTAAGGAGGGGGGAGGGAAGGCAGACGTGCAGTGGAGCGTTAATTCCGACTCATACCGTCTCAGCAAAATGATTCTGCATAGAATAACAGTGAAGATGGAACAAAATAATGTCTAAAATCCTTCTTCCACCAGTCATACGATAAATACCAGCCAGAGACAAACACCGACAGGACATGTGCGGAGATAAACACAGTCCAGAGACAAACACCGCTAGGACACGTCGAGCCAAACTCCCATCTGGACAAAACACTACCCGGAGACAAACTCCCATCCGGACACGTCCAGAGACAAACTACCATCCGGACATGTCCGGAGACAAACTACCATCCGGACACGTCCGGAGACAAACTACCATCCGGACACGTCCGGAGACAAACTACCATCCGGACACGTCCGGAGACAAACTACCATCCGGACACGTCCGGAGACAAACTACCATCCGGACACGTCCGGAGACAAACTACCATCCGGACACGTCCGGAGACAAACTACCATCCGGACACGTCCGGAGACAAACTACCATCCGGACACGTCCGGAGACAAACTACCATCCGGACACGTCCGGAGACAAACTACCATCCGGACACGTCCGGAGACAAACTACCATCCGGACACGTCCGGAGACAAATTCCCATCCGGACACGTCCGGAGACAAACTCTCATCCATACACGTCCGGAGAAAAATCCCACCCGGACAAAACCACAGTCCAGACACATGTGGAGATAGAGACCGTCCAGACATAGAGACCATCCGGACACGTCCAGAGACATACTCTCATCCGTACACGTCCGGAGACAAACTCCCATCCATACACGTCCGGAGACCAACTTTTATGCAGACACATCTGGAGACAAATCCCACCCAGACATAACCACAGTCCAGACACATGTGGAGATAGAGACCGTCCAGACATAGGGACCAACCGGATATGTCCAGAGACAGAGAGGGGTGGGGGTAGGGGAGTTATCAGAGAGAATATGTTATGCTTTGTGAACGAACACACACACACACACACACACACACACACACACACACACACACACACACACACACACACACACACTAACCTGACTAAGGCTTTCAATTTCCTCTTCAATGTAGCAACAGCAGCACTTGTTTCTTCCCCTTAGGCTCAGTTGAAAATGAAAGTATATGATACTTCAAAGCAATTGATGGTCGTTCCCTGTGTTCCCTGTCATGGCTAGGTTAGAATGATTGTATAATACATTACAAATGCACATTTTCGAACCTCTATGCCATACGTACATGTACATTATTGCTCATATCTCAGAAACTATTGGAGTGCCCATCACAAAACTTATGTGGAAGCTTCTTGACATCATAAGGTACCTCTGGGATGAATTTGAGGAAATTTGAAGGATACATTTTTTGGGGGATTCACGATTGAAGTTTATATTTTGTGATAACTTTGTTTGTGGTTGGAGGTAGGAAAATGTTGCCCAGACACATTCATAGGGCATGAAAATACCTTTAAAATTACACCAAAACCAGCTCTCTTGGTGTTATACTTTTAGAGATATGGCCATTTGAATTCGTGACGTCGTGCTAATTAGTCCAAAGTTCGTTAATCTGTATCTCACTAATTAAGAGGCTGTTAGCAAAAATATTTGAGTTCTTGCTGTTTTTCATGGGTCCCAATTGGTTCCCAAAGTTTTACAAAAATCTGAGAGATGACGGCAGATTCTTTGATGATTTGACATGGAATGACCCACATACACACATACATACACACACCCTTTTATTAGTCCAGATGGAAACTGTTTTTCACTTCACTGGGACTTTACTGAGAAATCTTTGCTGACAGATACTGTGCCACCTATTAACTTTATAGCGAACGCAGTGAGCTTCATACTTAATGCGTGCACGTGAGAGAATAGGAAGCAACAACAACACAATACCCCTGGCTATTTGGAATCCGTGTCGTTAGCTATGACCTTTTGCTTCCGGTTGTTTTTAAACGCTGTGCGGTGTATAAACACGATTGGGTTTTATTTCTATCTTGTGAATATTACTTAATGCGTGCACAAGAGAGAATAGGAAACAACAACAACAACAACAACAACAACAACAACAACAACAACAACTACACAATACCCTGTCAATTGTGAATCCGTGTCGTTGCCTCTGACCCTTTTGCTTCCGTTTTTGTTTTGTTTTTGGTTATTTTTTGTTTCCGGTTTTTGTCATGGGGAATGATGCATGCTGGAGAATAAAGGCATCGTCAGAGACATGAAATACCCAAATAATGTCAGACATGGTGTATATTTCCTCCACTGATTTTAATAAAGATATCTCCCGCATCATCAAAAAATAATTTTTAATCGTGATTTACGTTATTTGATCGCTGATCCCGAATCCAGGCCGAAGTAACCGGAAATTGTGTATACAGTTGTGAACAAGTTATAGGTAAAGTCAGAAGCGAATGGAAGAAGAATTCTACGTTCGCTTCTCGTATTTATTTTTTTAGATGAGATCCTGTTCTCGGTGGTGTAGTTGTCGTTGTGAAGGTAATGTTGAGGATTTTTTTTTTCAGCTGAGATCCTGTTCTTGGCGGTGTAGTTGTTGTGAAGGTAATGTTAAGGTAATATTTATTTTTTTCATTGCAAAAAGACTGTTTAATTTGATATATTGAAGAAGCTAATGCAAGAAGAATTCTACGTTCGCTTCTCGGCTTTGCCTATTCAATACTATGAATACTTTATCCTTCTATAATTGTTTTAAATGCAGGGTTAAGGTGATGAAAAATGTTTCATATTTGTTTATGTATTAGTAAGATTGATCATGTCATGGATACTTTCAGTGAGACAGGCAAATAGGGCTGTTTAAGCCAATCAGCCACTATCGTATCAAGTGCCCAATTGACCATTCTGCTTGAACTTTGTAGTTGTACACAGGTTTATTTTAGTAACTGTTTGTCATTTTCACTGAAAAAGGGTAGAATGGGGGAGGGGACTTCTCTGTTCAAGAGAGCAAAGAGTGCTTGATTATTATGGAGTTATTGGCCTCATGGTGGTTACCTTTTTCCTGTGGGCTGGTGGCAGCACTGCCTCACCTACATCCCAAGATACACCTTATAGCGGTCTTTGGTCTCAAAATGTCCCACACAGCCACCATACGTTCACTTAAAACCTTTCTCAGATTCTGAAATACACAAACCCAAAATCTGGGGCCAATACGTGCTTGACTCTGATATCATCAGTGAAGTGGTATCCCGGTGAAAATTTGGCATGTATAATGCTGCATCACATCAGTATGAAAATTTCTATGGTTCATCTTGGGAAAGATGTGAACACAGAAAAAATGATGATGTCATCCATCACGTGGTTTGGCAGCCATATTGTTTAAAAAAAAGAAAAAATATTCTCCAGAATAGCTGCACAGATTGAGGAGAAACTCCAGACATGTTCAACAGGAGTTGGGAATACTGGGGTGATAAAGAAAAATTGATGTCGTGTGGTTCGGCAGCCATATTGGATTGAAGAAAAATATTAAATAATGTTTTCTCTGGAACCACTTAACCGATCGAAGCAAAATTTACCAAGTATCATCCAGCAATATAGCTGCATACAGTGTGGAAATGATGATGTTATAGGTCATGTGGTTTGGCAGCCATATTGGATAGAAAAATGAACCTTATCCGACAAAAACAAAACTTCAAACACGTAATCCGCAAACTAATCCTGGGCAGAGTCCAAATTTTCAATGCCATAGGTCACGTGGTTTGGCAGCCATGTTAGTTTGAAAACCAAAAGTTAAAAAACCTAAACTCATATTTTGCACGATATCTCAAAAAGTTGTGTACAGATTCGGATGAAACTTGTTAGGCACGTTGGGTGTGTGACGAGGATTAATTGATTCGATTTTGGTGAAGATCTGGATCTGAAAATTATTTAATTTTTTAAGTGACCAATCACATGTTTTGGCTCATAACCCTTGGCCAATCACATGTTTTGTATCATACACTCACAGTTAATGAACATGCACAGGTGATCACAGCAGAGTTGGGCTTTTGACAACAACAAACAAATTCAATTTTGTGAAGGTTCGAATCCGGATCCAGATAAGAGAATGTAAAGTTTTATTAAGTGATTCTTCACCATTGAGAGATGGGGCCAAAAACGATATATAGCATAAAATTTCAAAAATGTATTTGGCTCGATGTGTTCTCATGGATCAGGCATTACGTGGCGGAGTTATGCACTCTACCGAGTGCCCTTCTAGCTTAAATCTGGGTTCAGGGATTTAAATCAAACTTGGTACATGTATGTATGATGAGGTAATAATGTGGGTGGAGGCATACTGTTGAGGTCGTGACGTCGAAGGTTGTCGTTCTAATTTTCTTTAAAACAGCTCAATGAATTATTATGTGTTTAAACAGTTGAATAAATCAGTTCAATAATAATACCAGATGAAATAGAGTCTTTAACTTCAACAAAGTTCTTTTTCTTTTCTTCTAGTTCTGTCTTGTGAATGAAGTTTCGATTTTTTTATTTCTTTATTTTTATTTTTTGTATACCTTGTCGAGGATCGTATGAGAGCTAACGCACAACACACAGCAAGGGGGGCATGAGAAAAGAGGGGTGGGAATGGGAAGGACAAAACAGTGGGGAACAGAGACATTAGGAGATCTGTGGAAGGGAGAGGGATGGGGCGGGGAACACGGGGAATACAAGATGGACATTACAGGGACTTTCAGGAAGGAAAGCAGGGAATTTGAAGGAGGTGGGCTTGGGTGGATTATCAGGGGTAGAAAAGATTGAGGATTTGGATGGGGGATGACAAGAGGTGGTGGTGAACAGCTGTTTTGAAGGCCTGGAGGGAAGAATGGGATTGAATAGAGTGAGGGAGTTTATTCCAAAGGTGGGAACAAAGAGGAATGAAATGGTGAAGGTGAGCAGTGATTCGTGATTTTGGTAGTTTTACCAGAAGAGGGTTGTTGGTGGACCTTGAGCGAAGTCATTCTTTCAAGTCTGAAGAAATAGAAAGGGGGATGGAGATGTAATGCTGATAAATAACAAACACATTACATATTTCATGTCGAATTAAGTGACATATGTAATTAATTTTTAATCAACTGAGTTAATATTTCATCAAGCACCATCCAACGAAGAATGACATCGATATATTTAGAACCCAGACTGTCTTCTTGGTAGAACCCACTTTCCAAGTCTCCAAAATAGAACTCACCTTCAAAGTCTCCAAAATAGAACTCACCTACCAAGTATCAAAAATAGAACTATTTTCCTGATTTTCCCATATTTCCTGAGTCTCCAAGGTCGGTCTCGCATTGTGAGCCATCCAGACAGAACTCTTTCCCTGATTTAAACAAATTTCCTGAGTCTCCAAGGTTGGTCTCGCATTGTGAGCCATCCAGACAGAACTCTTTCCCTGATTTTAACACATTTCCTGAGTCTCCAAGGTTGGTCTCGCATTGTGAGCCATCCAGACAGAACTCTTTCCCTGATTTTAACACATTTCCTGAGTCTCCAAGGTTGGTCTCGCATTGTGAGCCATCAAGGCAGAACTCTTTCCATAATTTTAACAAATTTCCTGAGTCTCCAAGGTTAGTCTCACATTGTGAGCCATCCAGACAGAACTCTTTCCCTGATTTTAACAAATTTCCTGAGTCTCCAAGGTTGGTCTGGCATTGTGAGCCATCCAGACAGAACTCTTTACCTGATTTCACTGAATTTTGTCGGTCTTCAATGTCGAACTCGTATGCTGGGTCATCATGGGAGAACTCATTTTGTGGGTCTTAAAGGTAAAACGCGGATGTTGGGTCATCATGGGAGAACTCCATTCGTGGGTCTTCAAGGTAAAACGTGTCTGTTGGGTCGTGATCATTCATTCAAAAGGTGGCAGCAAAAAAGGCAAGGAGAAAAACGGAAGTTAAATGTAATGTTGGCATGTAAATGTGTTTGTACAGTCATGAAGTCATGCAAAGAATACCAAGGGTTAATAGCTGCAGTTCCCTAAATGAGTGACATTGACTCCATGAATTGGGGAGAGACCTCATCTGCTTGATGTATTTATTCAAATTATGAAAGGATCTTCACTCTGAATTATTAAGTTCTCATCGTGATATTTTGAACATGCAAGGAAGTGACAAATTGACAAACATTGACACAAAAAGGGGGCAAGTGATTACATATGTTCTATAGAAGATTTATGTACCTGTAGTTCTGGAGACCGATATTTATTTTAAAATCATGAATCAGCCATTTGTAAGAATCTGATGTTTCTTCTTACTTTCCTGGAGCAATTACACAATGGAGTGATGATAGATCCACTGCCAAACATCACATCTTATTCTCCAGCGACCATTACTACAATTTTTCCTGTGCACACACATCAACAAAACGAAGTCAAAACCATTCAATAGCACCGTCATCATAATCTCCATCATTGTCATGCCTTTCAACACAATCCTGGAAATACTCTATTCCCTCTATTGCTTTCTGCATCTCAGTTCAATTTTTGTTTTCTTTTCCATTCAATTTCACATCTTGATTTTCTTCATCATAAACTCCATCTGGATTTGCATTAAAGTTTTTCAAACTATCAATTTTAATGATCATCTCGGTGTATGCACTGACTGTAAGACAGATAAATTAACACTCGTGCTCGATTTTCACCAACTAGAAGATTTGTTTGGTGCTTGTCTGGCTTAGAGTGCAGCAAAATATTCGTTTGTTCTCGACGCTCCTGAGGCAGAGACAAAATGGGACATGATGGAGGTAAAGACACAAGCAGAGTAGACAAAGGTTGGAATAATTTGTAATGCAAGCCAAGAATCTTGGCAACTTGCGTTCCAACCTATAGGATGGTTTCATTTGAAGGGGTGTACAGGGTGGTTGGTGAGTGATGTGATGCAGAGGATGCAGCCCAGTGGCTTCAAATCATTATCTTTAACTCCTCTTTGACTCATTGACATTCTGATGAAGGTGCTCCACATTGATCTTGTTCTTCATACAGGTCTCTTCCTCTCTCCTTTTGCTGACATTTCCTCCATTTCCTTTAACGCATAATTACAGGATGTGTATCCCCTTCGTTTAAACCCAATATAGTCCTGTTTTTGCACAATTTTCTGGTGAACGAGGAGTTTGGGATGACTTGACACAGGAGGACAAGCCGCTACATTCCCAGTTGTGCCTGAACCGCGATCAGCTTCACTTTATTCAACGGGTCTCCCACTATTCCCGAAAGGTTTATGGCTATCAACGTTCACTTTAACAGGTTCCTTCTCTTGTGACTCCTCATTCAGTTCCCCAACCTCTTTCACTACATTCTCATTCTGTTGTTGTATCCTCTCGGTGACGTCATTATTCTCATTCTGTTGTTCCATCCCCCTTGATGACATCATTATTCTCATTCTGTTGTTCTATCCCCTCGGTGACATCATTATTCTCATTCTGTTGTTCTAAGAGTCATCACTGCGCCGGTATATTTACGGGTGCACGAGATCTCCTTGGCAAGAGGGGGGGGGGGAATTTCACTGATACTTTCCATAAGTTTTTATTGTTTTGGACGGAGTCTCTCAGGATCTCAACTAAGGAGGAGATGTTGCCTTTTTCCGTTGCATTTTCTGATATTAGTGGTCACGGATGGTTGTCAGGATAAGAATGTCCCTGTAGCTTTGGGACTGGGAAAGAAGTTTTATGTTGGGATGTCTTTCGTTGATCCAGGTGATCCCAGCGCATTCTTATCGGCTGAATTTTCAGGTTCACACTGTGTAGGTATTCCTGGTAGGTTGCTTATTCAGATTCCCATTGATCCTGATTCACTACACCATCGGGTGATTACATGTCGGGATGCATGAAGGGTGATGATCACTTGCTGATTGTTTATCGTGCACCAACTTGACATCAAATTGAGGATTGTACAAAACTAAATATCCATTCTCCATCCACGAGACCAAAGAGACATTCTCTCTGGCTTCTGATCTGATTCAATATGATCTGAAACCACCCAGCACCCCTTTGCGTAAAACATCACCACTCAGCATCTTGGCTGTTCGATTCTTGAGAGCTGGGGTATGTAACTGATTCTTGAGAGCTGGTGTCTGTGATTTGTGATGCTGTTCCACTTTCATGATCGGCACAAGAGCCTCCACTCCCGTGATCCCATGTTCCGGTGCTTCTGCTTTTCTTCCTGCAGTCTGTGAATGAGTTAACAAAATCATTACTAGATGGAGTCACAATTCCTTCGGTTAATTAGGGCTTCAAGCATGGCTGAAGCTCTATTGAAATCGTTAGTATTATTATTAAAGGCGTTTTTATGTTCTACTGACCGATTTTGTGGCGGATCTGGAGGGAAAACTGTTCGATGAAATTGAACGAAACTTAACAGGATAATTACTCACCACCTGAAGTTTATACTATGAAACATTTGATGACGTAGGTCGCGTGGTATGGCGGCAATATTGGATTTTATCCAAAAGCTAAAAACATCTTCTTCTCCAGAAGGGATAATCTGACAGCCTCAATCTTTTGCACACATTTGCTAAGTTGCATGGGAATGTAAAGTTGTTAATTTGGTTGAAATAGTTATTTAATTTATATGATTTTAAATGATGCCGATTCGCCTCATTAAATATGCAAAATATGCAAATGAGAGTTGAAAAAATTTAATGACAGATTTAGATAGTACATAAACAGGGGACTCCCAATATATTTATACGATGTCTGTATTTGACCCCAGTGAGCCCCCAGCGCCCCCCAAAGTTCAAAATGACCCATTTTTTAAATGTCATAAAATAAAAACAACGCTTGGATGAAATTCAATGAAACTTATCAATTTAATTACTCTCCACCTGAAGTTTATACTTTAAAAATTTTGATGACGTAGGTCACGTGGTATGGCGACCATATTGGAATTTCTCCAAAACCTAAAAACATCTTCTTCTCCAGAAGGGATAATCTGACAGCCTCAATCTTTTGCACACATTTGCTAAGTTCCATGGTAATGTTAATTTGTTAATTTGGTCGAAATCGTTACATAATTCATATGACTTAAAATGATGCCGATTTGCCTCATTAAATATGCAAAATATGCAAATGAGAGTTGAAAAAATTTAATGACAGATTTAGATAGTACATAAACAGGGGACTCCCAATATATTTATACGATGTCTGTATTTGACCCCAGTGAGCCCCCAGCGCCCCCCAAAGTTCAAAATGACCCATTTTTTAAATGTCATAAAATAAAAACAACGCTTGGATGAAATTCAATGAAACTTATCAATTTAATTACTCTCCACCTGAAGTTTATACTTTAAAAATGTTGATGACGTAGGTCACGTGGTATGGCGACCATATTGGAATTTCTCCAAAACCTAAAAACATCTTCTTCTCCAGAAGGGATAATCTGACAGCCTCAATCTTTTGCACACATTTGCTAAGTTGCATGGGAATGTAAAGTTGTTAATTTGGTTGAAATAGTTATTTAATTTATATGATTTTAAATGATGCCGATTCGCCTCATTAAATATGCAAAATATGCAAATGAGAGTTGAAAAAATTTAATGACAGATTTAGATAGTACATAAACAGGGGACTCCCAATATATTTATACGATGTCTGTATTTGACCCCAGTGAGCCCCCAGCGCCCCCCAAAGTTCAAAATGACCCATTTTTTAAATGTCATAAAATAAAAACAACGCTTGGATGAAATTCAATGAAACTTATCAATTTAATTACTCTCCACCTGAAGTTTATACTTTAAAAATTTTGATGACGTAGGTCACGTGGTATGGCGACCATATTGGAATTTCTCCAAAACCTAAAAACATCTTCTTCTCCAGAAGGGATAATCTGACAGCCTCAATCTTTTGCACACATTTGCTAAGTTCCATGGTAATGTTAATTTGTTAATTTGGTCGAAATCGTTACATAATTCATATGATTTAAAATGATGCCGATTTGCCTCATTAAATATGCAAAATATGCAAATGAGAGTTGAAAAAATTTAATGACAAATTTAGATAGCACATAAACAGGGGACTCCCAATATATTTATACTATGTCTGTATTTGCCCCCAGTGAGCCCCCAGCGCCCCCCAAAGTTGAAAATGACCCATTTTTGAAATGTCATAAAATAAAAACAACGCTTGGATGAAATTCAATGAAACTTAACCATTTAATAACTCTCCACCTGAAGTTTATAGTTTGAAAATTTTGATGACGTAGGTCACGTGGTATGGCGGCCATATTGGATATTCTCCAAAACCTAAAAACATCTCCTCCAGAAGGGATAACCCAACAGGCTCAAGCTTTTGCACACATGTCCAATATTCCATGTGAATGTTAAGTTGTTAATTTGGTCAAAATCGTTATTTAATTTATATGATTAAAATGATGCCGATTCGTCTCATTAAATATGCAAAATATGCAAATGAGAGTTGAAAAAATTTAATGACAGATTTAGATAGTACATAAACAGGGGACTCCCAATATATTTATACGATGTCTGTATTTGACCCCAGTGAGCCCCCAGCGCCCCCCAAAGTTCAAAATGACCCATTTTTTAAATGTCATAAAATAAAAACAACGCTTGGATGAAATTCAATGAAACTTATCAATTTAATTACTCTCCACCTGAAGTTTATACTTTAAAAATGTTGATGACGTAGGTCACGTGGTATGGCGACCATATTGGAATTTCTCCAAAACCTAAAAACATCTTCTTCTCCAGAAGGGATAATCTGACAGCCTCAATCTTTTGCACACATTTGCTAAGTTCCATGGTAATGTTAATTTGTTAATTTGGTCGAAATCGTTACATAATTCATATGATTTAAAATGATGCCGATTTGCCTCATTAAATATGCAAAATATGCAAATGAGAGTTGAAAAAATTTAATGACAAATTTAGATAGCACATAAACAGGGGACTCCCAATATATTTATACTATGTCTGTATTTGCCCCCAGTGAGCCCCCAGCGCCCCCCAAAGTTGAAAATGACCCATTTTTGAAATGTCATAAAATAAAAACAACGCTTGGATGAAATTCAATGAAACTTAACCATTTAATAACTCTCAACCTGAAGTTTATAGTTTGAAAATTTTGATGACGTAGGTCACGTGGTATGGCGGCCATATTGGATATTCTCCAAAACCTAAAAACATCTCCTCCAGAAGGGATAACCCAACAGGCTCAAGCTTTTGCACACATGTCCAATATTCCATGTGAATGTTAAGTTGTTAATTTGGTCAAAATCGTTATTTAATTTATATGATTAAAATGATGCCGATTCGTCTCATTAAATATGCAAAATATGCAAATGAGAGTTGAAAAAATTTAATGACAGATTTAGATAGGTCATTAACAGGGGACTCCAAATATGTTTATACCATGTCTGGAGTTGACCCCAGTGAGTCCCCAGAGACCCCCAAAGTTTAAAATCACCCATTTTTGAAATGTCGTTAAATGAAAACAATGCTTTGATGAAATTCAATGAAACTTAACACCTTAATAACTCCCCACTTGCTGTTTATACTTTGAAAATTTTGATGACGTCGGTCACGTGGTATGGCGGCCATATTGGATTTTCTCCAAAACCTAAAAACATCTTCTTCTCCAGAAGGGGTAATAGGACAGCCTCAAACTTTTGCAAGCATTTGCGAGGTTCCATTGGAATGCTAAGTTGTTAATTTCATCGAAATCGTTACATAATTTATATGATTAAAATGATGCCGATTCGCCTCATTAAATATGCCAAATATGCAAATGAGAGTTGAAAAAATTTAATGACAGATTTAGATAGGTCATTAACAGGGGACTCCAAATATGTTTATACCATGTCTGGACTTGACCCCAGTGAGTCCCCAGAGACCCCCAAAGTTTAAAATCACCCATTTTTGAAATGTCGTTAAATGAAAACAATGCTTTGATGAAATTCAATGAAACTTAACACCTTAATAACTCCCCACTTGCTGTTTATACTTTGAAAATTTTGATGACGTCGGTCACGTGGTATGGCGGCCATATTGGATTTTCTCCAAAACCTAAAAACATCTTCTTCTCCAGAAGGAGTAATAGGACAGCCTCAATCTTTTGCACACATTTGCTAAGTTCCATGGTAATGTTAATTTGTTAATTTGGTCGAAATCGTTACATAATTCATATGATTTAAAATGATGCCGATTCGCCTCATTAAATATGCCAAATATGCAAATGAGAGTTAAAAAAATTTAATGACAGATTCTGATAGGCCTTGAAGAGGGGATTCCAAATATGTTTACCCTATGTCTGTATTTTACCCCAGTGAGGCCCCAGAGCCCCCCAAAGTTGAAAATCACCCATTTTTGACATGTCGTAAAATGAAAACCAAAGAAGATAGACAAAAAGTGACCACATATTCTGGAAGATATTTTAACGTTCTACAAGTTCGCCATTTACATTAATATGCAAATGTGGAGTTATTGGACTTTTTTGGGGACTTGAAAATTTGTCCAGCCTCGATTTGTCCAATGTGAAGTTTCTTTCTTTATCATGTATTGCAATGGGTTTTTCAATCCTTCATTGATATGACATGAGGGACCCCGAAGCTGGGCCACATTGCAGACTTGAACTAACTTTCTAACTCGGAAAACCCATATCATGTGACAGGGTGATGGTGTTGAAATTTGTTAAAATGGAGGCACGCCTTGAAGCCCGGGATTACTGGTTTACCAGTTTTAATTTAAATTTGTTATTTTATTAGTGTACTTTAGCGCAATGTTCCCGATTTCAATTCCAGAAGTTTTAACTTACAGAATTTGTTGCAATGTCGTTCACTGAAGCAGTAGTTCATGATCTGTAACGCAAAGAGCAGCAAACAATACACATGAGGAGAGGACCTTGTGTCTTGGGATATGGTTGTTGGATTGTTTTAAGATATTGTTTAATTTCAAAACGGACATTTCTCAAGCTTCACTGAACACAAGCACAACCTGTGGTTGAGCATTAAATGTTCAATCCGAAATTGAATTCTGTTTTGGACTGCATTTTATCACTTGGACCTTTTCACCCAAAATCAACTGTGGAATGGCCTACCAGTGAGATTGTTAACCACATCCCGTGAGCTTATATCACTTGCATACCTGGGTGATGAGGCTGATGCACATAACAATTGCAATTATGAAATGGAAATTCATCATCATTTCCATCTGCCGTTGTTGTGTGGCAGCATGGTCGAAGTACTTGTTCCAGGACGCTGTTAATCCTGTAAATAAAAGCAATGAGAGTGTTAAAAGGCTTACTCTTACATTGAACGAAAGATAATGGAGATCATACATGCATCATATGGAGGATGAGGACGTTTATACAAACATCTTTGCACTTGAATGTGAATTATACAGACACTATAGAGTATAAAAGCCCATCAAAAATGATGGGTTGGAGTTATTTTACTCAAAATATTCAAGGAGACTTGAAGATATGATGTTTCGTTGCAAGAAAAAGCATTATTTTAAAACACGACATGTACAAATGTGATCCTATTTTCTTTATTTTCTGGAACGTTTCATTTCGACGGTACAACCTCGTGAGCATGCCAAAGTTTGAAGAATTTGCCGAAGGGAACACCTTTGGATTAACCCAGAGAAAATGGTTATTTGGTTCGATTGTGCTTGTCATACCGTAATAGGAGATAAAGTTATAACGTTATCAAAACCAGAAAAGGTAATTTACTTGTTAACGCAAATAAAACATATACACATGTGGTGTTCTGTTCAATGTGTATTGTCAGTTTGATGAAGGCTGCAGTGTCATCATGTATGGCAAGAAATAATCAAAGCCACCCAATGCTCGCTCGCCTGTTTATACATTTATCATTTTTAAGACTAGTCTAATAATATTTTTTATAAAGCATTGCAGTGAAGTCTGATCCAAATAATTTTAAAGCAATATATGAATTTGTATATTGTAATCAGTAAAAAAAATAATGTGGTAGAAAAAACATTAGAAAGGAAATAACTTGCACCACAAACTTTAACATTTTCATGCTGACGCTGACGCTCACGCTCATGCTCATGCCGGGGGTATCGCTATAGCTCTCTGTTCTTCGAACAGGCGAGCTAAAAAGGAACATTAACAGTGACTTACCTTGATAGAGTTTTGTTATCCAGTGTGTTTTTCGGGGCTGCATTGGAATAGAAAGAAGAATACTGTCAAATTGGATGAAGTTTTCACTCAAAGATCTGAATCATAGATCAACACCGAACTTGTTGATGTGAATGTCCAAATAAGCGTCTTTTTCGTGTTTACAAGTTCAATAATTTATTGCAAGTTACGATATATTTATTAAACATTTTTTTTTCAACATAGTTTACTTTAAAATGATTTCTTAAAGCAGTGTATGAATGGATGACTCGTTCGCAGTTTCTTTTTACATTCCAAAATCTCATTCTTATTCCAATATGGAAAATGTACCTTAGTCTTTTTTGTACAGCACTTAAAACTAAAGTGGTGACAGCGTTTAAAGTTAAACCATGTGGTGTTTAGGTTTAAAGTAATTCAGCGAATCATTAAAAGTGCTCTGAAAGAACAGATTGTGTTTTGGATCATGCGCCGTGGCACGAAGGTACGATGTTAGAGTTTAAAATCTCTGAAAATCTGGAACATCGGTCAGAGTTATTTTCATTTCCCTCTGTGCAGGATTGTTTAATTCTTTCCGTCGATCTTTCTGGTTACTGTACGTGTGGGTTCTTGCTGCTGTCCACTATAAGTTTTACTGTACATTTTTAGCTCACCTGGAATGACGTAGTTCTGCGGAGCTTATTTCATTGAGCAGTGTCCATAGGTGTTTTTTTCCCCATTGATCCTGATTGCGTTTGTGAAATTAAGTGAGTCAGTCCGTCAACTCTTAAGTCATTATCGCTTGAACCAACAACACGATTTTGATTCAACTTGGCCACAAGCTTCATATCTAATGCCCTAATGAAGGTTTATTTACTGCATCAATATCTATGCTCAATAAGGGGATCGATGGGGGGGGGGTTGAACCCCCTCCCCTCCCAAAAAATAGGTATTTGCTCTCTTCTCCAAAATTATACACACAATTTCGATAAAACTTGACCACAATCTTCATCACCCGTAATGTATCGACCACATCTAAATCTGCACTCATTAAGGAATCTACGGGCAGGGGGGGGTGCGGTGCGGTGGTTTGAACCCCCAACAATAGGTACTTGCTCTCTTCTACTAAACTACACACCCAATTTCGATGAAGCTTGACTGCAACATTCATTACATGGGAATACTGAATGGGGGGGGGAGATAGAGTAGGAGGGGGCGAGATTGAGTAGGAGGGGGAGATTGAGTAGAGGAGGGGGAGCAAGAGTAGGAGGGGGAGATAGAGTAGGGGAGGGGAGCAAGAGGGAGAGGGGTGGGAGAGGGAGAGGGGTGGGAGAGGGGGAGAGAGGGAGAGGGGTGAGAGAGGGAGAGGGGTGGGACAGAGAGAGGGAGAGGGGTGAGAGAGGGAGAGGGGTGGGACAGAGAGAGGAAGAGGGGTGAGAAGGGGGAGGGGTGGGAGAGAGAGTGGGAGAGAGAGAGAGGGGTGGGGGAGGGAAAGAGAGGAGTGTTGGAGGAAGAGAGACGGTGAGGGAGAGAGAGAGGGTGAGGGAGAGAGAGGGAGAGGGGTGGGGTAGGGAGAGGGGTGGGGTAGGGAGAGGAGTGGGGAGGAAGACGGGTGGGGGAGGGAGAGGGGAGCAAGGAGGGAGGTGAGGGAGAGGGAGAGAGAGGAGGGGAGGAGGGGGGAAGAGAGGGAAAAGTAGGGAGAGGAGGGTGAGGGGGAAACAGAGGGTTGTGGGAGCAAGGAGCAGGAAGAAAGGAAGGGTGGGAGAGTGAAGAGGAGAAGGCGGAATGAGGTGAGGGGAAAGGAAGGCAGCGTACCGTGGCGAAAGTGTTTTGAATCATTGATTGTGAAAGCTAACATGTTACTTTTGCAGATTTTGGTTTCTTTGAATCAACATTCTCAACAATTACTAATCGGTACTCTCACTGGTGTTTGGTTTTTTTTTTATCCCCCGCCGCATGGCGGAAGGGGGATATTGTTGTCACCCAGGTTGTCCGGCTGTCCGTCCATCCATCCGTCCGTCCGGGCGTCAACATTTATAGCTGTGAGTGCGATAATTCATAAACTGTTCACCATATCGATTTGAAATTTGGGTCACACATGTACCACCTGAAAAGGAAGAACCCTATTGATTTGGGGCGTGGCCGGATCCAGGATGGCCGACTGGGGCAGCCATCTTGAAAAAAATGTTTTTTGTAATAAATGGAAAAAACCGCTTATCTGATTTCAATTATTTTTGGTTACTACGTTCCTCTCCCCTGGGGAACCTTTTTGAGATGATGACCAAATGGTGTCTTGTTTCCAATTCACCTCCCTCATTATCTGGAATATGTATGACCTTTTTCATTCAATGGCGAGGGATTCCCCATCTCTGTTGGTATATTTAATTGTTTTAGAATATTGGGCATATGACAGCAATGAGCAAGGTCTATTGAACAATGTCAACATGTAACTTTTGGACCGTCTTCTTTAACCTTCCCAAAATAGTTCCAAACTGCACTTCTGGACCTTTTGAATGATGTGTTATCAAGACTTTATCAGTCAATGTATCGCTTACCTCTCTGTCAGCAAAGCAATCTGCGCTCTTTACTGACCAATTCTAAATGCCTCGCTGTTCATTTGAAAGGAACATGCCCTTGGGGTGTGTTTCATTTGCAAGTGACCTGCTGTTGCTGCTATATTGCAAACAAGATGCCCCAGGGGTGTGTTCCTTTTCAATCAATACATTCCCAGGCAATGTGTAACCAGAACATGCCCAACAGGGACAAAAAATTTTTTCTGAAAAATAAACCGCTTCCTTCCATGAAGTCAGAATTACTCATTATTGACATCGATTCCCGTTTACCACTCAATTCCTTTCGATTTCATGGTTGGAATTGATTACTTTGTTATTGATTCTGCCCATCACGATTGAGCGCTCAAGCAAGCACTCCAACGAAATGGTTGATAAGGAATGGCTGGCTGGGTCATACTAATCACTGTCTGGAATAACAAACAATGTGTGAATTGGACAAGTGAACACTTTTATTTTTCTTCTTTTTTCTTTAGCAGACAGAACTGTTGTTAAGTTGAATCCCCCAGTTTAAATTTTGAAATTTGGTTCAGTGAAAGAGATTTTATAGCTTATCGTATTTCACCTGGAATGCTTATAAACAGCCAGAGTTTTAGGAGGATGGAGAGGGGAGGGGGGAGGGGAGTTTTGGAGGATGTAAGTATACCGTGAGGGAAAGGGAATGTAGACGTGTGGTGGATCGTTAATTATGATTCATATTGTCTCATCAAAATTATTCTTCATGGAATAACGGTGAAGACGGAAACAAAATAATGTCCGAAATCCATTTTCTATCGGTCATACAATAAATACTGCCCGGAGACAAACACTGCCGGGACACGTCTGGAGACAACCAACGTCCAGAGTATAGAATATTGTGTGGATGCAACTCTTTGGTTGTTTATCGGCATTACAGCTGAAATGTGATCAGCTCTGGAATCTCTTAACCTGAACAGAATTTCAAAATTGAAACTGTGGAATTGAACTTAGCAGCAGTTCTTACTGCAAATAAAGTGTTCATTTGTCCAATTCGCACATCGTTTGACACTCCGGACATCTCCGGTCATCTCGGCTCAAGTTAAATTTTGAAATTTGGCTCAGGTTAAGGGATTCCAGAGCTTATCGCATATGCAGAAACAAAATAAAAGCACTAACACTGGCATCTCCAGGCATTTATGAGCTTGCAATGTATCCAGCGATCTGTAGCTGTGATGAACAGGCATTTGATAATATGAGTGAGGAAAGTGAAAAAAAACATTTTTGAGCACTTTATCATTAAGAAACCATTGCGGCCTGTTCTAAGTCAAGGGATTATTCAGCAGGCCACAAAAATGGTGAATTAAGACCTCAGCGAGGGAGAGCAGGGTGATTAAGGATGACGCCTTGATAATGGATAATTAAATATTGCTGTTAATTATCTTCAAAGGGAGTGTTTAAAATGTACTTAAATGCACAGTTTTTATTTATGCACTCCCTTGGAGATCCCTCAACATGCATGCAAAGTTTGGCGGCACTAGATTTCATGGTTTTGGTGTTAAATGGAGGAGACACACTGACTCACACACATTGACATTTATGGGTGCAGATTATGTGCCTGGAGTAATCCATGCCATCTTGCCTTCAAGATAGGAACAAGGTTGTAGAATCTTTCCAATAGATAATCAGAAAAACTTTGAGGCTTCTGCATGACAAACAGACAAATAAATATATTGATGTACCATGTGCAATGTCATAAGCAATAGCAGTCAACATACAAAATAACAAGACCCAATCATGTCTCTCACCCGCAATTGGAGGGCATAACCAATCAGCTCTAACATATACAATTCCCCCAGGTGGCTAGGATTATCAAATAAAGCATATCTCATGGTCTTTTTGCCAAAGAAAGCTGCACAAAGGAACCAAGAAAAGCGACACAAGGGAAAGGAAGCTCTTTGCTGTTGGAAACCTACCCGGTTCCTCTAAAGCTGCAGACATTCACAAGTAGTACATCCATGAGATTCCAATTGCTACCCCCCCCCCCATGCCATCATACCATGAAGAAGGGAACATATTTGGGGAATATTTGCAGGAGATGGTCTGAAAAACTTTGAGGTTTTTGTATGACAAACACAAACAAACAAAAACAAAAAAACATATTGTAACAGTCAAAGTGGATTTCTTGAATTGTCTGACTGTTGAGGGGAAGATACCACCTGGAAATATATATGATTATAAGCTTAGAGCTCGATAAAAATTGTCTTTCAGCTCTTTCTGATTCACATCTGGTCATTCGGAAGAACGACATGGTGGACGACTCTACTTGAGCGGATTGCTTATGTTTATGGTGAATGATGTACGGAGACTAAAGGTGTTAAAACACCACCTCGTAAGTTCTGCCAAGACAAAGGGTCACAGCTCCCCAACAGCAAAAACTCTCTGTGAAGACGAGCTTGGAAGGGAGGGGGATGAGGAAGCGAGGAGGACCAAAGAGGCAGGGGTAAAGAGGGGGGTAGTGGCAAGGGGAAAGGAGTGTTCTGGACATCCATTTGACAGGGAGACTTGAGGGAAAGTGGAGAGTCGTAGGGAATGCTGCCCTTTAATGCTGGCATTAAATTGAATGAAATTGGGGATGTGAAAACAGCACCTTCACACGGATCAGACTAAACAATGCTTGGACACTGCCCAGAGATGTCCATGTGGATTGGAGGAGGTAAGCGTGAGGGAAGGGGAAGAAAAGAAAGGGCGTTTTTTTTTTCAATCCTTGAAAAAACCATGCCAGTATTTGTGTCTTTATTGAGTTTGCACACATCCAATAAGGTCCAGAATCTCTGGAGCTTATTGGAGACAAATTGTTTGTGGAATTGACGAATTGTGACGAGCGAGAGACGAATTGTGGAATTGATCCAAACAGCAGTTCAGACTGCATAAAAATAAAAATAGAAACTTTAATTTTTCCAATTTTTGCACATTCTTTAACATCCCTTCTTGTCGACCTCAGAGAGTTGTATGGTGGTAGAGGGATTTGGGAGGAGAATAGTGTGAGGGGAGGAGAAGGGAAGGGGGAGGAAAGGGGAAGGGAAGGTGCAGTGCGAGGGGAGGGAGAGGAGGCAACGTGAGGAGAGGGAGGGAGAGAGGAGGCAGCGTGAGGGGAGAGAAAGAGGATGAAGCGTGAGGGGAAGGAAAGAGGAGGGAGCGTGAGGAGAGGGAGCGAGGAGGCTGCGTGTGTGGAGAGGGAGAGAGGGGGCAGTGTGAGTGGAGAGGGAGAGAGGAGGCAGTGTGAGTGGAGAGGGAGAGAGGAGGCAGCATGAGTGCAGAGAGAGAGATATGAGGTAGCATGAGGGGAGGTGAGAGGAGGCAGCATGGGGGGAGGGAGAGATAAGGCAGCATGGGGGAAGGGAGAGATAAGGCAGCACAGGGGGGGAGATTTGAGACGGCGCGAGGGGAGGGTGAGAGGAGGCAGCACGAGGGGAGGGTGAGAGGAGGCAGCGCGATGGGAGGGTGAGAGGAGGCAGCGCGATGGGAAGGTGAGAGGAAGCAGCGCGAGGGGAGGGTGAGAGGAGGCAGCGCGACGGGAGGGAGAGATGAGGCAGCACGAGGGGAGGTGAGAGGAGAGCACGAGGGGAGGTGAGAGGAGAGCACGAGGGGAGGTGAGAGGAGAGCATGAGGGGAGGTGAGAGGAGGGAGCAAGAGGAGGAAGCGTGATGGGAGGGTGAGAGGAGGCAGCAGGAGGGGAGGGTGAGAGGAGACAGTGCGAGGGGAGGGTACGGGAAGGCAGCATGCCAGGGTGGTACCGAGGCGATTGTTTCTTTATTAGTATAGATTATGTGCCTGCCGGAATCCATGCCATCTTACCTTAAAGAATGGAACAAGGTTGAAGCATCTTTCCCAGAGGTAATTGGAAAAACTTTGAGGCTTCTGCATGACAGAGACAAACAAAATATCTTGATGTACCACATGCAATTCCAATAGTAATAGCAGTTAACATATAAATAACAAAGCCCAATCATGTCTCTCACCCACAATTGGAGGGCATAACCAATCAGCTCCCACCTATTCAATTCCCCCAAGTGGCTCTGATTATCAAATAAAGCAACATCCATGCTCTTCTTGCCAAAGAAAGCTGCATAAATCAACCAAGAAAAGCTACACAAGGGAAGGAAGCTCTTTGCTATTGTAAACTTTCCCAAGTTCCTCTAAAGCTGCAGACATTCACAAGTAGTACATACATGAGATTCCAATCGCAATGTGCCCCCGCCAATGCCATCATACCTTTAAGAAGGGAACATATTTGGAGAATAGTTCCAGGAGATTGTCCGAAAAACTTTGAGGTTTCTGTATGACAAACACAAACAAACAAAAAAACATCTTGTATTAGTCAAAGTAGATTTCCTGAATTGTCTGGCTGTTGAGGGGAAAATACCACCCAGAAATATATATGATTATAAGCCTAGAGCTCGATAAAAAATTGTCTCTCAGCTCTTTCTGATGCACATGTGCTAATTTGGAAGGATGCACATGAAATTTCTGATGCACATGAAACCGTGGTGGTTCAGGTATGCGATTCGCCAATTGGTAAAGAAATTAATTATTTTTTGATTATTTGCCAATTTGCCAATCAACTGCTGTCGTTTCATGAAACAATAACAAATCGGTTTGGTCTGTTTTTGTGCACTGGCCCCTCCTTATTCCGTCTCCATCTTCATGTGCTGCATCTCAGCATCCCCGAGCCCCGAAGACGCCCCTGCTTGTCGTGTGATGGAGAACATATTATTTATTTATTTATTAATTTAAATATCACTTGACTTGTCCAATTATTGAGACATTACAAGTGCTTTTCAAACAACTGCTATTTTATTAACAATGTTGTAATGGTTGTGAATCCCTGCGGAACACAAAGTGCATCCACACAGGTTAAAGCAAGTTATACTTTCTTTTTCTGTTTTGCTTGTAAGATATATCAAATTCATGTGGGTAGACATTCGTTGTGAATATTAGCTTAAGTATATGTCCTTTTTTTCTACATTTTGAACTCAAACCATTTCCCAGCAACACAAGGCACACATAACACTGTCTCTAAGTAATTCCATTCTGCTCTATCTCTTGTGGAAAATTTTGTGCTGGGGGCTTGAAAGGGAAGGGGACAGGGAACCTCATTTCGATTTCCCCCGAAATAAGTGATCATTCATAAAATGACAGGTACGCAACGATTGTTGCCCCTCCCCATTCCCCGAAAATCCATCATGAAGGCCCCATCACACCAATCGGGCTGCATTTCCAAGCAGAGATACAGCACCCAGCCAATCGCTGGAAGCGAGAGTCGGTCTGCCCTCGCGTCCTCTGCACCAATGAGGGTCTGAGAGCCACGAGGAATGGGCAGGGGGGAGTGAAGGAATAAAGTCCCCGTTATTGACAACGCTGTTAATATCAGTTAACTGTGTGACGTTGTTCCAATGTCTCAGATCAGGTATCACCCGCCCTCTGCCACCCAGGCTTATTCTTTGCTGGAGCGATGCTCTTCCATCAATATTCGTTTAAAACATACATGTTAATGTTCGTACTGTTAAAAACTCACCTGCTGAAGGTGTGGCATGTAACCCAGATAATAGCTTCGTAGAAACGACGAGAGCAAAGCAACGACAAAAACACGCATCTTCTCCATCTCAAAACAGTTTCAAATTGGACAATGAGCGCCGGGAGAACGCAAATAAATATCTTCCATCCCTCTGTGACATCACACCCGTTTGTGATGTCAATATAAAGGGTGCTTTGTCAGTTTGTTAGGTCGTGGGGTGAGCGAGGAAATTGATTAATTTTGTGACCCCCATTTAGTAATAAGTTAATTTGTGTTCGGAAATGTTAAAAAATATATTTCAATATCATTTTAATAACTCGCAAATCACTAAAACAAAATAAAAACCACTAAAATTATCAACAAAATAAATCACACTCTCTCCAAATGCACGTTTCTCATGCACCGAGAATGACGTGTCATAACCCTTGGCCAATCACATGTTTTGTATCATACACATACAGTTCAGGAACATGTACAGGTGATCACAGCAGAGTTGGGCATTTGACAACAACAAACCTATTCAATTTTGCTGAAGGTTCGAATCTGGATCCAGAAACGAGAATGTTTTTTTTTAATTTCAAAGTGATTCTTCATCATTGAGAGTGGGGCCAAAACTGATATATAGCATTATCTATAAGTGCATGAGGTGTGTGTGTTCGTGTCAGTGTCAGTCATTGGCCCGGTTGCATAAATAATTTTTAAGAAAAGATTTGAGGCTTTACTTAAATATTTCCTCAAGTTTCCCTTTAAGGAAATTGTTAATTTGAGGATTGTTGCATATTCGAATATTCCTTAAAACCTTCCATAAGGTCAAGGGAGCTCCATTCTCCCCCCCCCCCCTCCCACCTTCTCTCTCTGGGTTTGTCTGCTGTTTTTTATTTTCTGCAAACTTTTTTTTGAGATTTTTGGCAAAGAATTCGACAAAGGGATTTTGATCCCCCATGACTCATTTCGTCAACAATATTGTTATGTTTGTGGGATAGATGTCGGAATTTCATCGGAAAGTTCGGATTGAATCGAGTTGTTTGGCCCGTGGACGTGTAGGAGACGTATCGATGCAAGTTCGTAGGGAAACTGTGAGCTGAAGTGTTACGTGTCACCGCACGGAGGACGGTGCAGTGTTAATTACATCGGGATCAAGAATAAGTTCCCCCGTATGTGATTGCCCCCTGTGAACTATTCCTACATTTTTGGATTTCCCAGCCAACCATGAATGAGTTGCGTTTTTATATCCAAAATTACGATAACTTGTTGGTACTTTTACGTAAATAACTTTGTTCCATTTACTTGTTCAACCAATGTCAGTAGTGTAGGCATGGTTTCTTAAAATCTATTTCTAACTTATCATTTTGCCCCACACTACTTTCGGACTCTTGGACCTTCTCCTCCAGGTACGAGCAGAGAGAAAGGGTTCAACGGGAGTGCGAGTATGCTTTCTTACCTGGCGGCTCACTATTTACACCGTCATGGAAATGACTCATGGATTGAGTTTCACTGGAGTTAAACAAAAGTTCACTTGAGTTAAACAAAAGTTCACTGGAGTTAAACCACATTCGCAGCCCTATCTTCAGCAACGCATTTCCTCTCTTGACTCAATGAGTTTCATTCCACGTGTCTGTCCTTGGCCCTTTCCTCAGCACTGCTTTTCTCTCGACACCACACAGAGCTTGGTACCAGGTATCTTGTTCACAGCCCTATCTTCAGTCGTCTTTGCTACTTTCAACCACAAGATTCCTATCATCGAACCCCTTTTGGTGATGAGCTTATTTTCATGGGCACTGGTCATTTCCGACACCCGAGTTACCAAGTGAGTGTGTCATATTATTTCATGGGTAAGATGCCGAATTAGTCAACTGGTAATGTGCCATTTCTTTCTTCTTATTTAACTTGTGGCTGTATTCACCCGCACTCAAGCTTAGCTTATGGGACACCGCTCAGACTGGACGAAGTCATCAACCTTTTGTGGTGAGTGGAAGCCGATAACTCGAATTTCTATACATTCATCGTTTGGTAGATGCACACCTTTATCACTTGCCACTGTATGAATTTTTCCCATCAGTGGCCATCCACTTCTTACACCTTTGATGTCAAGTTTGCAGGATTTTCGACCATCCCTTCCCACCCAAAGTCTGATACTTTCCCTTTTCTATATGTATATTTGTCCACCGACCTCCTTTCTTTTTCCACAACCCCACTAACCGAACTTACTTTCGACAAATCCACCCACTTCTCTTTCCTCTTGTCAATATTAAAATGTTCAATCGAAGTACAAAGAAGTTTTCAAATTTTTAAAATATAAATTACCAATTTCAATTGCTCCCCATCCTCATTAATTGTGCACCCAAAATGTGTTTTGTTTTCTTCCCGTGATGGTGCTTTATTTGCTTCCTTTCCTTTTCAGGTAGAAGAAAGTCTGTGACTGTGCATCTGTTTATGGTGTACTGTATATGCTGGGAGTTGGATGTGAGTCATTTTTTTAACAGAAGGAGCAGAAGATAAAAAAGTGAAGAATGTTTGCCATCAGAGAACATGAACTTCGGGCACAGCAAAGGTAACGCCAAGCTCACGGTTGCACACGACAGGCTACGACCAATGCTGTTACTGGAGCATTACATTGAACTCAAATTGGATTGAAAAAGCAAAGCAAAATGACATTTTGGTGTATCTGTACTTTGTTCATATTTTACTTTACAACTTCCCATGATGTACTGAGCATCATTGTTTCCTTCTTGTTTTTGTATAACATAATGGAGCCTAGTTTTGAATCATTCAATAACAATGGTTTCTGGTTTACAACAGAGCGATGATTAAAAGTGTCAACGCCTGAAGGAGAAAAATGGTGATCCTGCACTTGGCCCACAAAAATAATTTGGGATTTGGCCAGGGTACGAGCAGAGAATGGAAAGTTAGGAACATGGAAAAAATTTCCTTTATTACCATATGTGTTTCACAGCATACCATTGTATGTTTTCGAGCTTTTATTTGTACATTGCAGTCAAGTTTGAATCGGGGTAAATTAGTTTTATTTCACTAAAGTAAAACCAAATCATCCAGTCATATAAGCTTTAGCACATAATTATGCGAGAAAGTTGCTAAAGCATTCGAATGCGAAAATTATGCTGAAAAGTAATGAACTTTTCTGGAATGAATTGCACTGAGCACGATGAACATCATCCACCTTCATCCAGGTCGTGCAGAATGTTTGCTCCTGCTTCATGCTGAGCTCCAGTCAGCCAAGCATTTTGCCAGCCATGGAAGTTATCATTGCATTTTCCAAAAGTTAAAAACCTGTTGAGATGACACAGGTGGCATGATTTGGAGTGGAATGGGAATGAAGGTGGGTATGGAGAAGCAGGATTAGTGTGATATGGAGATGGGCAGAATTGGTGCACCCAACACAGAGATGGGCAGGAATGTAACAGTGCATGTATAAATGGGCAGGATTAGCATGGCCCGGCATGGAAACAGACAAGATAAGCAGGGCATGGTGAGGACAGGCAGAGATAGAGGACAATAGCAAGACCTAGGAGTATGAAGCAAGCTTTTCGGTGTGTTTGGTTGTTCTTTTTTCTTCCTACACTCCTAATTTCCAAGCTGTCTGAGAGCCGGCTGTGAATTTCAGAATGAAATTCTGCATCAACAATGTAAATAGAAATATGCGGTGTTGACGTCAAAATGTTTGACTTTGACCTAATTTTAAAGGTCATGACCTAATTATAGCCATTTAAACATTTTAACCATAACTACTAAAGTTTATCCGTTCAGAACAAAATTGCTAACACTAGATAGCCACATTTACACTTCATATATATCCATTATGTCCCTCCACGTTAAAATACTCAGTTTTACACCCCTCAGAGTACTAAACCACCATTTAGGTTTTTCCCCCTTTTTCTGCCAATGTCTGAGCTGGATCTTGGATCCGGCTGGGACTTTCGGACTGAAATTTTGCATCAATAATGGGAATAAAAAGTATGCAGGGTTTATATAATGTTTTTGACCTTAATTTAATTTTAAAGTCATGACCCAATTAGAGACATTTTAACATTTTTCACCGTAACTCAATTAAGGTTTTTCCCATCGGAACAATATTGCCCTCTCAATATAGCCTCGTCCTAGAAGAAGCCACATTTATGATGAGTTTACATCATGTCCCTCCGGGTTAAAGTTCAAGGTCAAATAGTGATCTGAAAAAAAAAATTGCATTTTTGTCATCTGGCATTCCAATGCAGGACCTATGTTGAAGTTGTGCACCTGAAATTTGATTCATGTCCTTGACCTACTTTTTCACATTGTGACCTAATTAACAAAAAACACCTTTTTGATCAAAACTGGAATAATTTTCCTCCGATTTTTCATGGTTTAGTTTTATGCATAGATTGTAGATGGGGACACATTTTCTTAATTTACACTCTCTCCCCAAATGTTGAAGGTCGAGGTCATATGGTGGTCTGAACAAAATATGGCCATAATTGGATTGCTTGCGAAGAGTAAGTTGTAGACGATCGCCAAGGGTAAGCCTCCCCCAGCTGGGGGAGGTTTATCCTTGGCGATCGCTTTGTGATTGCAGATATCTAGTTTCTTATTGGCTGTGTGTAATGTAAAGATAAATTTACATTGCACACACCCAATAAGAAACCATGCTCTGAAATTATTTGGCCAACAAGGTGTTGACAGTTGCTCTATGACCTACTTATAATAAGTGATGCAGGATTAGGAGAACAATTTTCAACTCTCATCAAACTTTGTGTTGTGGCACCCCCTTCTGTTGGCAAATTCTGAGCTCAGCTGTTCTGCTCATCGTCTTGAACAAATGGCTTGCCTGAGGCTTGATCGCGAAGCTGTGCTTCAGGGAGCGAGGAGCAAATATCATTGCTACTGGTGTGCACTGGTCAGCAGCTGTCTATATCTGTGCTGAGAAGAGCCAGCACTATGAGCATTATGCCCATGCATTGCCAACAAAGGCACAGCTTTGGATTGGGAAATAAAAGCCTGCCCGTACTGGAGCATCTCATCCCACTCTTACTCTAGATTAAAGGGAGTAGTTTACAAGGTTAAAGCTGTAAGTCAGGCTTTACATAAGGGCTGCTGAGTTGCCTTGTGGTTGTACACTCGCACTCACAAACACCAACAAACACTTTTTGAATACAAAGTCACGGTTCTTGGAAGATCAAGTGCATATAATGGATCAGAACCATAACCAAACAAAAGGAACTGTGTAACGAGGGGGGAAACACACCAGCAGCAGGACCAAGGGACAAATTATTGGTAGGAGAGGATGCACAAGATGGACAATAGGGATATAAAGTCGAAGCAAACTTTTGGCAAGGTAAAACCAAAAATTTGGAAATAGGTGGACTTGTGGGGAAGAGGGGGGTTGATTGGGTGGGAAAGATCATGGTTTTTGATGGATGGTGATCTGAGATGGTGGTGAGCAGCTGTCTTGAAAACCGGAAGATAGAATGAAATTGAAGAGGGTGTGGAGGTTGGTTCCAAAGGTGGGGGAAAAGAGGAACGAAGAGGTGAGCAGCGATTCTGGATTTGTCAAGTTTCACCAGAAGGGGGTTGCTTGTGGACAGCATGCATCCTGCAGAAACCTGGTGGGGGGGAAGAGAGGGGGGGTTGGGAACAAAGCACGGAAAATTGCCGATGGTGCAAGGCCAGAAAGGAGGAAGTAGAAGACAGAGAGAGAAGACAAGGTGGGAATAGAGAGTGAGGTGTTGGGGAGACAAGATTTGGATGCAAACACAGAATTGAGGCATTCAGCCTTCTCATGAGTGGAGTCAGATATGGTGCCATTTGAAGAGAGGGAAGGGATGGAGGGGTAGTATACTCCAGAGACAGATTTATCAAGGTTTCACCAGGTTTTAGAGAAGGAAGCCAATTTTGAAAGTTAAATCTTGTCCTTAGACAGATGATGTTTACTGGTTCTCCTGGGAGTGGAGACACACTTTTTTATTCTTTTTTTGTATACACTGTTGAGACTCGTATGAGAGCGAACACACAGAACGTGCAACAAGGGGAGCAGGAGACAAGAGAGGTGGGAGAGGGAAGGAAAAAACAGTGTGGAACAGACACGAGGATATCTGTGGAAAGGAGAGGGATGGGGTGGTTTACACAGGATAAACAAGATGGACTACAGGGACTTTCAGGTCCTTACATGACAGGGACTTTCAGGAAGGAAAGCAGGGAATTTAAAGGAGGTGGGTTTGGGGTGGATTTGCGGGGGTAGAAAAGATTGTGGTTTTGGATGGGGGAAGTTAAGAGATGGTGGTGAACAGCTGTTTTGAAGACCTGGAGGGAAGAGTGACATTGAAGAGAGTGTGGGAGTTTGTTCCAAAGGTGAGAAAAAACAGAGGAATGAAAGAGTGAAGATGAGCAGTGATTCTTGATTTTGGTAGTTTACCAGAAGGGGTTGCTGGCGGAACTTGAGCGCCCTGTGGAAATATGGGAGGGGGGGCACATATTTCAGCATAAGATGGGATGGATGAGGCCGGAGAGGAGACAGTCGCAGACAGAAAGACCACCAACCTGACTGTGGTGAGAGAGTGAGAGACCCAAAGACTCAGGCTCATCGCGGGAGATACCAATGATCCTAAATGCCTTGGTTTCCGCATCGTGAAGCTGAGAAAGGTGAGAGGTGGGAGCACCAATCCAAAGGGGAGAGCAGTACTCCATCAGGCTGTGAACGAAAGCTTTGTTGTATATGTTCAGGAGCTCAGGTGTGCCAAGGAAGGACTTTGCACGATGGAGGATGCCCAGCCGGCGATTGCCTTTGGAGACCAGCTTAGAAATGTGGCTTTCCCAGAAAAGATCATGGCAGATAGTGAGACCCAGAAGCTTGAATGAAAGGACTTCTTCCAGAGGATTGTTGAGAAAGTAGATGGGGGGAGGGGAGGTTCCAGACAGTCATTTCAGAGACATAGTGAGAGTGTGAAATTTGTCAGGAAAAATCATTTCACAAACTTGTGGGCTTTGTAAAATGATCTGAGATTGCCTTCGGGCAGAATTGCCTTTCAGGAAGAGAGGGCAAGTTGTTTCAAAGCAACGACCTCACCACAGGATTCCGTGTACTATGGGTGGGAAGGTTGGGATAGCTGAAGATGAGATGGGATGAATCTGTGCATACGAGAGAGGATGTTTTTGTGAATGAATTGCCTGTCTGAGTGATTATCAGGAGTGGTAGATATTGGGGACCAGTCCTGAAGTGAGAGGGCTGCTTGCAGTCCCAGTCAATTTGCGTCAGTGAACTGCCAGTCTCACCAGCACTGAGGTGGCTCAATGAGAATAGCCAGAGAGATGTTGACTCTCATAAGCACATGATTAGATGAACCAATTAAATGTTGTATATACTCAAATGCACACATAGGCGCATGAACCTCATTATTCTCAGTCAACACACTTGATGGGTTTCACTGTTGTCAGAACCAGTGTTGACCTGAAACTCTGAAAGCGCCAAAGGCCTGGCCTGCACTGATACCAAGTGGAATCCAAAAATCAAGCAAGGTTCCTCTCTCATTTATTAAATTGATGCCAATCATGTCTTTCACTCAGGTGTGACAAATATCTCTCATGTAATAATAACAGCTGATTGTAACTGGGAATATAAGTGAGATACCTTTCCACCATTTTGGAGGAATTTCAGCGAATTGTTATTTTGGAGATTGCAGCTGAACTTTGCCGATGATGCTTTTTTTTTTCCTACAACTCCTTCTCCTGATATTGCAAGATCAAAATCAATTTTACTAAGTTCCTGCTTCATCTACAAAAAAATAAAATAAATCCTCCTCCCTGAAGCTTACTCCTCTTACCATACTTTCGTTTTTACTCTCAACAGAAGCTTCACTCTATATTGTGATCATTACTTGATCTGAAGTGGTGCCCCACAAATCTGGTCTCATCTGCTCAAATCACTACTTAGTATAAAATCAAGCAAGCATTCCATTTGAACTAGACTTGGTGGCATCATCGTTAGAGGCTCAGAGCGTCTTCTCTGAGTCTGGGACGTCAGTCGTTCGAACTCTGGCCGAGTTATCCCGAAGACATTTAAAATGGTACCTGCTGCTTCCTTGTGTGATGCTCAGCATATTTGAGGATAGAGCATGGACAATCAATCAGAGGTTGGCAATACAGTACGAGTGCAGGATTTTATTAGCTTAATGGCCTCCTCTTCCATTGAAGTTCCTGTTAACAAAATAAATATTATTACCACATGTTGGCTATTCATAAAATTTAATCATATAACAATCTCACACTCCATTGAATCAAATAACTAAATGTATGCACTCTACTTTTATTTTCACCCTCTGATACAGTCCAGTCCACACTGTAAATTAAAGTCTTCCAAGATCACCTCTTTTCCTTTCTTTGCCGCCTTTCTATTTTTTCTCAAGCTATCCTGCTTTTTCTGCCCTTGGGTTCTTCTCATTCTGCTCTCCAATGTACACAGTACTGCTCCACTGTGCGCAGATTTATCAAACCCACCTAACAATTATTTTCAGAAAGAGGAACATCGCTCACTTATGGTTTACTCCCTCAACTGATTGTATATCTTGTGTTTGTGCCTCATGAGCAGATTCCAGTATGAGGTAATATTGACCACCTCAAGTAACAAACGAGATAATCCAAAGATAATTGTCATGGTCTCGAGTAACAAACAAGTTTGTGCCAGCTTTGTGGGCCTAATGGCCTCCTCTTGCATTGAAGTTCCTTGTATTTCCTTATATTTCCTTGTCTAAGCGAATCCACTGAGAATAAAGATGATCTCAAGCGACAAGCAAATCCACAGCCAATGAAGGCTGCATAGTTGTCCAGTTCTGGCACGACACCCATCGGGTGCAAGAGCAAGGCTGGGAAAGACGCATCAAAGGAATGCACCAAATCTATGAAGGATTATCACACGATCCTACCTGCTTGTGTTTGAAGGTTTTAAAAATGTCATTGCACCTCTTGAACATAGAGTGCCTCTTCTTATTCTGATTCTTCTTCTTCTTCCATATGCAGCATGAGGCTGTGAGGTAGCATCGTTAGCTGAGTGTACAGCTGTGCCTCTGATACAGTGCCCTCTGTAGGTTAGGGCAGGAATTTGTAATTTGTTTATGGTGCAGATGATAGCTTGCCGAATCTTCACAAAGGACACCATGGGCTCTTTAATGTCCACCAACTAATGCCAGTCGACGGGACACCCACCACCCAGACCGAACCTCCGACCACCCAGATCCGGGGCAGATGCTCCCACCATTATGCCACCGAGTCTGGTGCAGATGTGACTATTTATTTTTCTCTTCGATTACGGGGTTGTTTGGGTTCCATTATCAGAACCTTTTCATAAGTAGCATCGTTGTGCCATCGAAATTTGCTCTCAGACTCTTCAGAGTCGAGTATAATGTGTGAACTGGAATAATAATGGTAGACCAACCCATATGGGGGTCATTTATGAACCATTTGGGATTTTTACTGACAATCTTTAGTGAGTTTGTAATTTCTCCTTAGACTGAATCGCAGACACTTAGTATACAAAATAACATTGCTGTCCTCAACTGGATTTGAACCCAAATCTCTGAAAACATTAACTTTACCACGGGTAAACACCTTCTATAAGGATGGTGTGATGATTTTGTGTGGTTTTCACCTTCAAGATGATCCCTATGCTGTAACAGAGCTCAGGTGTTCTTGCAGTAGGGGGCAGTAGTGTGTAGAATAAGCATTCGATGACCATTTAAGTGTCATTTTGTTTGTCTGTATGTCTGGATAATAAGTTACTCTCGACAAATATCCCTTCGTTGTTTCTGTCCTTTCTTCAGTATCTAGGGTCATATTGCTTTCATTTTCCACCATCTTTCCTGTTATCTTACACTATAAACACTCACCCCCTTCGGGATAAACCTGTGAGGAGGGAGGGTGGGAGGGGGCGGATAGTGGGGGAGGTGGGGCAAATATATTTTATGCTGTGGCTAATAATCCCTCCTGTCTGCAGCAGGGGTCAGTGAACCACTTGCACTGTGGCACGTACAGTAATACAGATGAAAATTGTAATTTGCGCCCCCTAACCCTGTTGATAGGGGGGAATTTGTTATATTTTGTGCCCCATGACCTGGCCCTGTGTATTACTAATACATATGCAAAATTTGGGGGAGATCGTAAGATCATAAAATCGTAAAATTGTAAGTCGTTATTTTCAGGGTGAGTCATAAGTCCCAGGACATAGTTTTCACTGCTTTTATACAAGATTTATTTACACCATGTATTTATACTGTTTTATGTTTTTTTCAGATAATACATGAAACCAAGATGGCAGACACCAGTCCGTTTACAATGGAAGAGAGGCCGGCAGCAGTCGTGTGGTGCCACGAAAGGAGAGACACAAACAAGACAATGAAACAGGTGCAAGACGAAGGAGGTATTGTTATTATTGTATTCCTGTAATATTTTATCATCACTCCTGTTACTTAGTATTACTTTTATTACTGTTATCTGTTATTACTCCTGGGGCTTAGGACTCACCCTGATAGAGGGTGGAAACAAATCTTGTATAACCAGCTAAAACCGAGTCCTGGGATTTAGACTCACCCTGTAGGTGTGGCATAATGCCTTCATTGTTGTTATATGTGGTATAAGAAAGGTACGTGTTGTATGTGGTACGTGGTACAAGAAAGGGAAATCAAAGATTTGTGCAATTATAATTAGCACTTGTAAAATTTCAATCGGTCAAAAAGGTCATTGTGATGCAAGAAAGATCTTTCTTGCATTATCTTTTTCTCATTTACTTGGAGTCGTCCATTTAGGTTACCGTCGCATTCCTCATCGTATATGCTTCACAATGATGAATCTCACCAGGTGGTCATCCATCTGTGGTTCATTTTTGCTCATTAAGAATTTGACCGAATTGACGGCCATGACTGATTGTGAGATTGTGACTTGGACGTGGTGATTTGCAAGTAGAAATTGTGCAGATTTGCTAATTCTGTATAATATAAATTAAACAACAAAAGGTTTTTTGGCCCATCATTGTGAGTTCACCAGGTGTCATGATTGTGCTGACGTCATGCATTTACCTTTGAGATGTCAAGTCTGGGTTTAAATACCAACCTGACTATAAACTATCTTCGGATTGGTGCTTCCTTCACATTACAAAATGCGACGTTCTTCGGGTGGGCATTAAGCCGGATACTCCATCTGCTTAAAGCATTGGTTGACCTTTAAAGATCCCGTGGTGTATTTAACCAGACTTGGTGGTATAAAGATTAGAGTTCTGTTCTGGGAGGTCAGTGGTTCAAACCCCAGTCGAGTCATACCAAAGACTTTAAAAATGGTATGTGCTGCTTCCTTGCTTGACGTTGAGCATTTAAAAGGATAACAGTATGGACAATCCCCATAGTTTGCCATCCATGGAGTGGAGAAAATTCTTCCTTCGGAAATGCCCTGCTCAGTGCGGTGAGACAGGCGGCGCCATTGCTGTGGGATAGCTGATTCCCAGAGTGCTCCGGGAAGTGATGGCACTCCCCCCGAGCTCATTGGCTGTGTTTGTCTCATCCAACAGTCCTGTGTTGTTTCTCTTGTATTCTTCTGTGTGTCCCTGTGTGTGGCAGCTCGACGATGAGCCTTAAATCCCGTAAATCTAAAGAAACACTGTGAGTTATCTCCAGCATTCTGGACAAGTTTCAAAATGCGGCCCTGACTACGGCTGAGAAGGCAAAGGCAAACTACCCAGTGTAATTGATGTCATGGGGGTGCTTTGGCAGTGCAGAATCTGCTTTGGGGGGGGGGGGGAGACAAACACTGAGACGGAGAAGCGAGAACATATAGTTGGAGTGTGGTCCAAACAGCGCATATTTGTGTTGTTTCTTAGTTTTTCAGTTTGCTCGTTTTATTGACAAAGGGAGGGGAAAGTCGGGAGGGATTGGTCAAACAGCAAGAAAAATGAGAAAAAGGAAAGGCTGAATAAGCATTAGAAAGCAAAACACAAAACATGTGGAAGGAACACACATGCATCCCACCACTAACACACACACACACACACACACACACACACACACACACACACACACACACACACACACACACACACACACACACACACACACACACACACACACACACACGCGCACACACGCACACTGGTACAACCAGAAGCAGAACCAATTTAAAAACAAAAATGCAAGAGAAGGTTAGGAACCCCTTTTGGAATCTGCATCTTTGATGGTGTTTATTTAATGGTCTTGCATCAGAATTTTCATCAAGAGACAAACGAGCCATTCGATGACCTGAAGGTTATTTTTTCATAACACATTGTTACAGTCTCGCTGCAGATTTCATCTCTCATTCCTCGAGGAAACATTTTATGGTTTTCTTTTTTTCTCTCTCTCTCTCATCTGTAATGGCATCTTCTAAACGTTGTGATGCCATCAGCTTGTTTGCTCTTTCAGCAATGGATGATGGACGACCCCAGAGGCCTTTCGGAGAATGGCTTGTGTTAACATTGCAAATTACATTTTTACATTGCAAATTACTGAACCTTAAACAGAAATGTATTCATCGCCCTCAGTCCCTCACTTGTGGAATGGTTCATTACATTTGCATATTTCTAAAACATGGAATGTAAAGTCAAGTTCACATTGTGCTTCTCTTGTCTCATCAATGGACAAGCAGCCTGGTGTTGGCTTAACGGTTAAGGTGGCTGGCTTAAGATCTTAGCCCCTGTCGCCCCTGTCGGAACGTTGAATTAACACCAGGTGAGTTGACCCAGCCTGCCATCCTTTCAAGTTTGGCAAAATGAGAACCAGCTTACTGGTAACAGGGGGCACTGCATCAGCGGCACGGCCACACCCCCGGAAAAAGATGCAGCCAAGCAGCCATAGGATGCATACGAATAAATAATAAATTGGACAAGTGCTCACTGCTCAATGGAAAAAAGGCTCACTTGTCCACTGCTCACCTACACTCATTTGTTCCCTCTTATTCTATCTTGTGGAAGCAACTTCCTCAGTCTGTTCAATCTCAATTTCCTTTCCAGGGCTTTACGATGGCTGTTAACTTCCTCTTCATGTCATTTCCCATCCATACTAATGATATTTTCTACTCTCATTAACCTTCCCTCAGGCCACCCCTTCCTTTCCAGGTTATTGTGTTTTCTCTCCTCTCCTTTTATCTCCCCCCACCCCCCTTCTTTGCTGTGTCTAAGCTTGTATCGAGCCTGTGCAGCCCTGTGTCCTTCTTCCTCTCCCCTTACTCTCATTATTCCATTCCCCTTTGCTTCCTCTAATTGTCTATAAATTCTGTTGTTGGTGTTTCCCTGCTTTGTACGGTGTTCTTTCTGTTCTGTTCTGTGTTTTTACTCTTCCATGAGCCTCAACTTGGTGAACAACAAGGACCAATAAAATGAAACCATTAAAGGGTATGTGGAAAATAAATTAAACCGAGCCCATAATAGGCCAATGCTATAAAGGTAAAACTGCGCCATTGAACAATGCAGAATATCTAGCTATTGACTTGAAAGGTTTAAAAAACATAGTCCGCAGCTTGCCTGTCCTGACGCTCACCTGGATCAGGTTCTCGCAGGTGGATCAGGTGGATCATTCAAACTCCTCGCAGACCTCCTTTGACCATGAATTTTTTGATGCCATGAACAAACTTAGGTATATCATGGATGATGAAGGTTGTGGTCAAGTTTCATTGATATTGTGTGTGTAGTTCAGAGAAGAGAGCAAATACCTCTTTTGGGGAGTCAAAAACCTTCCCGTAGACTCCTTTTTATGAGTGCAGATTTTGATGTGGTCAAAACACTTTGGTACATCATGGGTGATGAAGGTTGTGGTCAAGTTTCATCGAAATTGTTTGTGTAGTTTCCGAGAAGAGAGAAAATATCTATTTTGAGAGGTTAACCCTCCACACGCCCCCCCCCCCATACACCCCCATAATGAGCGCAGATTTTGATGTGGTCAACATACCTTCGTATGAAGCTTGTGGCTGAGTTTCATCAAAATCGTAAGTTTGGTTCAAGCGATAACGACTAAAATGTTTTCGGACTGACTCACGGACTGACTCACTGATGGACTCGCTGAATGACTCACTGAATGACTCACTGACTGACTCACCTACGGACACTGCTCAATCAGATCAGCTCCCCAGACTAAAGTCCAGGTGAGCTAATGATATCTTATTTATGTTTTTTTTCTTGGATAGATCTCACAATTGTTCTAGGTAAAAGTTTTAAAGTTATTAATCCTTTGGAATACAGGACTTTCAGGATTACGTGAACCACTCCAGAACACTTTGCGCACATGTGAAGAAACAAAAGAGTTGGAGCACTTTCTCAGGTTGCGATATTACACTTTCCTTGAGAGGTTGAGAGAACAGGGCTGAGATCTTACACTCTCCTGTACTGCCGACTCCCTGCCTGTAGACCAGTGCAAGGACCGAACTGTGGACAGGCGTGTGCTAGCCAAACCCTCGACCATCGGTGCCAGAGTGTGGACCTGTGAAGCTTGGCAAATTATTTAAGGGACCTCTGCAATTGGAAAGATGATGATGTATGTCATTACCAGCAAAGTAATGTTGACCGATTCTTTGATAAAGCACATTTTCACAACGTGAAAATACACAAAGCTTGTACCAGCTATTTAATTATTTAGGTAGGAGCCCCAAAGTATGGGGCAGACTTCCATGAGAGAGACAGCGTATCTGGTTTGGGTTGTTCTTTACAGCAATGGGAAGGTCATATCTGCAGCTTGTGAATGCACAGGGTAAGTTTAAAATCAATTTTTACAATGGTGATATTTACTATTAATCATATTGGAGAGGGGAAGGGGAGGTGTGAGGAGTGGAAGTTGAGGACTGGAATAAATATATTGTTTGTTTGGTTCCAGGGTCACAACATAAATAGTACTAGAGTTTTGCATATACAATGTTGTGAAAAGGAGGTGTGTGTGTGTGTGTGTGTGTGTGTGTGTGTGTGTGTGTGTGTGTGTGTGTGTGTGTGTGTGTGTGTGTGTGTGTGTGTGTGTGTGTGTGTGTGTGTGTGTGTGTGTGTGTGTGTGTGTGTGTGTGTGTGTGTGTGTGTGACACCGCTGGCTTGTATTGATAAGAAATGGTAGGAACGACACCACGTATCCACAGATATTTCTCATATTTCCATGAGTCCGATTTGCATCCAGGAACACAACAATTATGGTTAACAATTTCAAAATTGCCACTCTTTCGTCTAAGTCCTGAAAATTGTGTTTAAAAGACTATTTGACGTGGATTTTGTCCTGGAAACGGCAAGTTAAAAAGCACTCCATCTTGCAGAAGAGAGTCGCTGAAAACGCACTTGGTGCATGCACAAAAGGACTCTTTAGCGTTCATACGTCATTTTGAAAGTCCTGTATTGTTCACCACATAATTATTTAAACTTTCATAACCGATAATAAGTGTTGATGAAAGGGGAAAAAAACGTTGTTCACAAAATGTAAAAGGAGTTTTAAGCTTTTTTGTGTTGGCTATATGACAAATGCAATTGGGTTTGTGTGTGTGTGTGTGTGTGTGTGTGTGTGTGTGTGTGTGTGTGTGTGTGTGTGTGTGTGTGTGTGTGTGTGTGTGTGTGTGTGTGTGTGTGTGTGTGTGTGTGTGTGTGTGTGTGTGTGTGTGTGTGTAAAAAAAAAAAAATTGCCCAGCGCACACCAGACTCGCTCTTCGACAAACTATTCTTGCATATTCATGCAGAGTTAAAAGTCTCAGCTGAATGGTCACCATATCATCCTTTTTTTCAGTACGACTCAGGAAGGTGAAGTACTTGCATTGGCATGTACTTGGCACTCATTACTTGCCAAGTACATAACATGACACGTACCTGTAGGTTGTACATCTGAACAGTGGTAGAGCCCACCAAGTCTTGAACATGTAACGTATCAGGATTATGAGTATATTGTTTAAACTTTGAGAAACAGTTGATGCCAAAAATATTTTCGATTAAAAATCGATTGTTTTATTTCCATCTGGTGGCACACGTGCAGGAAACAATACGAGAATTATATCGACTCATTATTATCAATGACATTATTTCAAAAAAACATACATGAGATGAAAAAAAAAAACTGGCAACCTCAATCAAAACCATCTTGATTTGTGCTTCCTCGAACCAAATGCATCCAGCTGCGTATGTGTGGGATTTAAAAAGCTGTTTCCACTGAAACCCTGAAACCTTGTCTTGTTCGCCAATGCTCATGTGCGGAGCACATTTTCCGCACATAGAAAAGAAATGCCACGATCGAGCCATTTCTGGAAGTGTTTTGCTGTCAACGATGCAGGTATCGTTGGTAGTGAAGCAACGAACTGACGATTTCGTAACAAATAAGTGTGAGACGTGCTACATGCTCAATTTCCCCCTTTGTTCAAATTTGATGATGGGGCTTGTATCGACAAAAAATGCTTTGTATTTAAAGGGGAGAAAAGGGGGGAAATTTCCAAACAAAAGCTAATTTATGCTGTCACTATTGTTGTTTTATGATTTTGTAAGAGTTGCCTGAGCATGACATGAGATAATGAAGATTATTTAAAGTAGGTAGCAGTGTATAAAACTCCATCTCTGATGTGCTGTTGTTTGTGTGTCCATTTTTCCTGGGGATGGTGTGAGAACTGGATTTTTTTCCCACTGAGGTCATAAATGACAAGCTTGGAGGGAGCAACTGTGGTTGATAGGATTTTATCTTATCAACTCAACGTTGATGAGTATTTTATTGCCATGGGAAGCGAGGTCTGGCTGACGCTTCAAGTGTTAGCGTTTCGTCACAGGAGTAAGTTCCGGTTTCCATGCAGATGACTCTCTCTCTCTCTCTCTCTCTCTCTCTCTCTCTCTCTCTCTCTCTCTCTCTCTCTCTCTCTCTCTCTCTCTCTCTCTCTCTCTCTCTCTCTCTCTCTCTCTCTCTCTCTCTCTCTCTCTCTCTCTCTCTCTGTCTCTGTCTCTGTCTCTGTCTCTGTCTCTGTCTCTGTCTCTGTCTCTGTCTCTCTCTGTCTCTGTCTCTGTCTCTGTCTCTGTCTCTCTCTGTCTCTGTCTCTGTCTCTGTCTCTGTCTCTGTCTCTGTCTCTGTCTCTGTCTCTGTCTCTCTCTCTCTCACCATTCCGGATTTCTCTCTGTTTAGTCCGTTAGCAAGGTGGCAAAGACACACACACTACAAGGCCAAAACTATGCGGACACCCCTTTTAATTAGTGGTTTTGGCTATTTCAGCCACATCCATTGCTGACAGGTGAAAAAATCAAGCACACAGCCATGCAATCTTCATAGACAAACATTGGCAGTAGAATGATCCGTACTGTAGAGCTCAGTGACTTTCAATGTGGCATCGTCATCGGATGCCGCCTTTCCAACAAGTCAGTTCATCAAATTTCTGCCCTGCTAGAGCTGCCCCGGTCAAGTATAAGTGCTGATATTGTGAAGTAGAAACGTCGAGGAGCAACAACAACTCGGCCGTGAAGTGGTAGGCCACACAAGCTCACAGAACAGGACCACCGAGTGCTGAAGAACAAGACTTTGTGGACAACCTGTACTTTGTTCCAAAGCATAGCACGGAAAAATTGCCTGTCGATGGTAGCAACACTCACAACCAAGTTCCCAACTGCCTCTGGAAGCAACGTCAGCGCAAGTACTGTTTGTCGAGAGCTTCATGAAATGAGTTTCCATGGCCGAGCAGCCGCACACAAGCCTAAGATCACCATGCACAATGACAAGCGTCGGCTGGAGTGGTGTGGAAGCTCACCGCCATTGGACTCTGAAGCAGTGGAAACGCGTCCTCTGGAGTGATGAATCACGCTTCACCATCTGGCAGTCTGACAGACGAATCTGGGTTTGGCGGATGCCAGGAGAACGTTACCTGCCTGAATAACAGTGCCAACTATAAGGTTTGGTGGAGGATCAATAATGGTCTGGGGTTGTTTTTCATGGTTCGGACTAGGCCTCTTAGTTCTGGTGAAGGGAAATCTTAATGCAACAGCATACAATGACATTCTAGATGATTCTGTGCTTCAAACTTTGTGGCAACAATTTTGGGAAGACTCTTCGTTGTTTCAGCATGACAATGTCCCCGTTTACAAAGCGAGGTCCATACAGAAATGGTTTGTCGAGGTTGGTATGGAAGAACTTGACTGGCCTGCACAGAGCCCTGACCTCAACCCCATCAAACACTTTTGGGATGAATTGTAACACAGACTGCGAGCCAACCTCATCGCCCAACATCAGTGTCCAACCTCACGAATACTCTTGTGGCTGAATGGAAGCAAATCCCCGCAGCAATGTTCCAACATCTAGTGGTAAGCCTTCCCAGAAGAGTGGAGGCTGTTATAGCAGCAAAGGAGGGATCAACTCCATAGTAATGCCCATGATTTTGGAATGAGATGTTGGATGAGCAGGTGTCCACATACTTTTGGCTATGCCATGTACCATCTTAGGGTACAAAGCAAAACTGATATTATTGCATACCTTGGCATAAAACTAGAATGCACGATGGACTTTCCAATCTGGTAGCTTCAACCAGTTATCACACTTTTAGGATTACACCTCCAAACGGTTAGAAAAGGAAGCTTCTTGTTCAACTGTGTTATCATTGATCCATGTTCTTCGTTAAGAAATATTTTGGTTATTTCACAAATCTGCATGTTTTTGCTTTTCTATTGAAGAGAAGGCATATCCAAGTATACAGATGTGAAGCAAACTAAAAGGTAGCACACAATTATTGGTGTTACCACCTCAGGCATTCTAAGAAAGCAGTCGAGAGGAAGGTGAACAAGATTTCTTCAAACGATTACCAAGAATGCAACTGAAGGAATTTGACAGCATCAATTAACGTGTCATCAAGAAGTCTTCAAACAAGGAAGCTGTCCTCAAAACTGATCACAAACGATTTGGACACATGGTGACAGGGTCACCAGCCCCGGTTGTAGTTCTGGATTTCCTGTCTTGCAAATGCAAACAAAACTGCCATCTCCATGACTGTCGGTGCATCACTAATTGGCACCTCTTCAAGAAAGCTGAATGTGAGTAATGATCTGGTCACTTGCAAACTGTGATTGCACAATGAATTAAAGCCCAATACAGCAGCATTAGCCAGAAAATGAGAGAAAAATGTATCTCTACAAGATGATATTTCACAACCGTCCGCTTGCATCATCAATGGGATGAACCTCATTCAGAAGGTTAAAGGTGAAAACCTCACTTTCGATGAACTATCTGATCACTTATTCATGACAGTTTTAAGGGTGTATGATGGCTGTGAACGTGTTGATGTCCTCTTGTGTGTATATATATATATATATATATATATATATATATATATATATATATATATATATATATATATATATATATATATATATATATCAACAACCATCAATCAAAGAGGCTGAGATTACCATGATGGCGTCAGACATGGGAATGCGATTCACCAACATCGTATCTGGGCATAAGCTTCAGCAGTGGAAAAGTCTTCTTTCCTGTCAGGCCAGCAAAACAACGCTTATAAAGTTCAAAGCAGAACGGTGACAAGAGACAGCTACTTTGTGACAAAGTGATGTCCATTACCTATGCATGGAGACGTGTGCACTGGGATAACTTCGACGAGGTAGCTGATGCAAATGGCCTCAGACCATCACAAGCAGAAGCTGGTACTTGCATTCTGCTTCATGCCAAGCATGCCTCATCTGACATAGCCTCGGTTGTTAATATTTCTGAAGACACAGATGTCGTCATACTAGGTTTGGCTTCCCAAACTAACATAGGTTTCAACATGTTTGTTAATTGTGGATCAAAAACTCGCACCCGGTACATCTATATCAGCAAAGTTTCCCTCGCAGTTGGGCACGATGTACGTGATGCACTGCCAGGAATGCAGGCCTGAACTGGCTGTGATACCGTAAGTGCTTTTGTTGGTGATGGAAAACTCAGCGCTCTGAAGCTTCTCCTGAGGAATGTCAAATTCCAGAAAGCATTTGCCCAGCGAGGACAGGATTGGTTGCTACCATCTATTATTCTAAGTTATTCAAGTGCCTGGAAGAATTTACTTGCCATCCTTCTGTTTCTTAGTCAGATATTACTGAGGTCAATGAGTGCACTTCAATATCTCCAGAGCCAAGAATGGGGATGTTGAATCAGGGCAGTTACCACCATGCAAGAACTGCCTTAATATGTCTTTGCTAACAGGTCTAACTACCAGACAGCCATTTGGCATCGTGTGGTTGCTCAACCCAACATACCCAGTCCTCTTGACTATTATGGTTGGGTACTGGATGATCAAGAGCAGCTCAAGATAAATTGGCTGACAGGGTCACCAGGCCCAGTTGTAGTTCTGATTTTCCTGTCTTGCAAATGCAAACAAAACTGCCATCTCCATGACTGTCAGTGCATGGCTAATCGGCTCAAATTCACAGACGTCCGCAGCTTGCAGACATGTGACAACATGAGGAATGAGGAAGATCTGTCAGCTGATGATCAGTCAGGCCGATGGAAGTTCTGATAAAGAGGACAGCAGTGACAATGATGAATATTAGTGCATACATATTAACAATGTAGTTCTTACATTCTATATACAATTATATTTTTGACTAGCAAAGGTTCCCAGCATTGCCCAGCAATGCCGCATCCCTCCTCCCCCCCCCCATTTCCCTCCCTCATCCAACCCCACCTCCTCCCTCCAGACTCAAACCACACCCCTTCCCCTCTCTCCTGATGCCCACCCCACCCCTTCTCCTGCCTCCTCCCACCCCATGCCCCTCCCTCTGGACTCAAACCACATCCCTTCCCCTCCTTCCCACCCTCACCTCCCTCATCCCACCTTTTCCCCCTCCATCTCACCCCACCCCCTCCAGACTCCCACCTAACCCCTTCCCCATCCTCCCCCCACCCCCTCCCCTTCATCTCGCTTCTCCAACTTTACCCTTACCCTCCCTCCTCCCACAAAGGAATTTTCTCAGGGCATATATTAAAGTGAAGATGGACATAATACATAAAAACTCGAATCATCCACTTCAAGGTGGGTTGAGTTTGCACATTACTTGCTGAAAAATGTATCATCTGTGTTTTGAAAGAAGACTATAGATGTTTGTGTGGTGTGCACCTAAAAGGTTCTTGATGCTCTAAAGGGTATGTTTTTCAATTGTAGTTAGCATCAAATGGGTTGAAACGGTCTACTCTTAACTCTCAAGCATGTAAAAAGGGTCGAAAAAGGTCCAAGTGGTCAAAAGCTCGAAATGGTCAACGGTCCAAGCTGTCTAACCTGTTTGAAGGGTGTAAGTGGTGTTAAGGATCTTATGGGTATTAGGAGTTGAAAGGATCTCAATGGTTTCAAATGGTCTTTGGGGTCTTAAAATCTTTGGGGTCTTTGGGGTCTTCAAGGTCTTGAAGGGTCTTATGTGTCGAAAGCGTCTTCGGGGTCTTAAAAGTTCTGAAAATGTCAGGGGTCTTAAACCGTTATCAGGTTCTTAGGGTATTAAGGTCCTTAGGGGTCTTAAGGATCTTTGGGGTCTTCAAGGTCTTATGGGTCTTTGGGGTCTTAAGATTCTTAGTGGTCTTGAGGGTCTTTGGGGCCTTAAAGTATCTTCGGGGTCTTCAAGGATCTTTGGGGTCTTACGGTTATTCTGGGTCTAAAGGGCCTTCAGGGTGTAAGGGCTCTTTGGGGTCTTAAGGGTCTTCAGGGTATTTAAAGACTGAGGTGGTAGATGAAAATACCCTTTGGACAATTCCCGGGTCGGACTTGGTCTGTGTGCTAAATTTGGTGGTTTTCGGCCGAAGCGGTCTTTGCAAAAAATGTGAACATACAGAGAGACAGATAAACAGACGAACGACAAATTTTATTTACTCGATTTATCACAATGTAATCAATTTACTGGTGTGAGAGTACATGTTACGAGAAATTCCTGCAAAAATATGACGTCGTTTACAATCCGAGTTTTTATATTCTCTGTATAAAACATCGGTAAGTGTGTTGCTAGTCACTTTCATCGACATGAGAGATCAGTGTTCAAATGAGCACATAACTGTACCACGTATTACTCAGATGAGAAATCAGTTTCTGAACAATACTTATCATGTTGCATGGATTTAGGTGAGCAAGTTGGTTAAACTTAGCCACTGGAGTTATTGGTGATTTGTTTCATGCAAACAGTAGTTAGTGACGTGTTACATCCATCCATCCATTTGGACGAGACTGTACAGAGAGTCGGTTCTGCCGAAGCAGTCTCCTGGGTTATTGAGCACAATCCTGGATGGGTCGCCACTCCGACGCAGGGATACTCGAATGGCTCAATCATCCCGGCAAGCTGGTACTCACTTTGCCGACCTCAGAAGGATGACTGGCCGAGTCAACCCCACCTGGTATTAGTTCAACAGTATAGTAGGATTTGAACTCAGGACCCAAAGAATCCCAAGCCTCCCACCCTAATCATTAAAACACCAGGCTCTGACGAGTTATATGTGATGTTCTTTTTTTGGTTGGTATATGCATTTCGAGCAGGTATAAGAGCAGGTACAATTTTCAACTCGCAGTTTAATGCAGCAAACATTGGATAAAGTCACAATAATGATATTGTTACGGAAATGGCCCTTAATGGGATTACTAAGGATAGGATTAGCTCAGATCCCCCATTAAAAGCCTGTTTAGATAGGTTGTCTGGTATAAGGGACGATAGGTGTGTGTCGGGAGGTGTAGAAGACTGTATTTTTCTGTTCATACGGTGGTGGAACGAGAGATGATGCTTTTTCCTCTCCTGTAAGAGAGGTGTGGCCTAGAGAGAGAGAGAGAGATGTGGCCTGGACAGGAAGTGACGTGAAGGGGGGGGGCCTTTGGTCACTGAGTCGCCTGGAGAGGGGGTTGGGAAAAGGAAACGAGAGAAAAAGGAGTTCTCAGTTGGAAAAGAGAGCCGAACGAAGGGAAAGAAGGGAAGCATCAAGTCAGTTTTGGCGGTTTTGAAGACTGCAGGCGGTTGAGAGGAGTGCTCGTGTCTCGAAGCGAGCGAACAAAGGAGGCACCATGTTGGATCTGCCGGGATAGACGCTGAACCGACCTGCACGTCGGTGATCCGACCGGGAGAGGCACTGAGAGGACGAAGCGGGAGTCGGGCTTCGAGGCAGGAAGGCCGGAGAGGAGACGCCGGACCTTCGGACGGTCCTTGCTCGCCTCACGGCTCGTCACGTTTGCCGACCCGCCTGTGGAACTCGGACCTCGACTGGAGAACAGGCCAGGCCGGGATTTGTGTGCTGGACCGTAAGAGAGATCAGCTGAGGCCCATCTTGGACCCATCACCAAGTACTCTGTGTGCATGCATGCTGTTTGTCTGTCTGTTTTGTTTGAACGTGTTGAATAAGGCATATTTGTAGAATCTCCTCGAAACCTTTAGCTGTGGTCCCCTAGTTAAGAACGGGTTAGTGATAGTTAGTATAACCATTGTAGTGTTTATTGCTTGTGTTGTGATCCCTGATGTTCCCCAATAAATCTGGTTAATTCTTATGAAGTTGCCGCTATGGATTAATGCGTGTCGCGTCGAGGAACGATCCGTTCGATTGGCATGTAAGACCAAAAATGGTTACAGGCTGGTAGACTCCGCTCGGTCACTGACAAAGCCAGTCTGTAACTCGGGGTTCTATCTCCCCAACCGGTAATGTACAGGATTACGTTGGTATCGCGATTGAAGACGCGTGACCCGAGGCCTGTGCCGAGCCGGCGGGCGTTATAGACTCCCGCAGACGGCGGTGGCGAGGGTGGCGCCAGGGACAGGGTCAGATTCCCGCCACCCCGGATCCGCAACAATATTTACATGATGTGCCAATGTACGTAAAAACGTAAAAAAAAAAAAAAACAGTACATGTAACTCGGCACGATTACACTGATTAATCAATATCTGTTGCATTTAGCAAATTATACATCAGAATACCACATTAAACATGGTTGTGAAGCCTTACAAATGCTGGAGCTGAGTGTTAATATGAATGAAATTCGGTTTTAAAGAAAGTGAGTGTAATCTGCAGTAATCTATGATCAGTATAACACAGCTTCACCCAGAAGGAACAGTGTTTAAATTTCCGTTAAACACTCCTCCACATGACAACTCATGTACCATCACGAAGCGACTCTCCAGAAATGTCCATCGTACTGCTTCAAGTTCGAAATACATAAACCAACCAAAGAAAAAACATCAGTACGTCTGGTGCCCTCTGATGGTACAAACATATGTCATTTGGCTTCCTGGCCCACGGATTAGTTGCCATCGATTGTTGTCTCCTTTTGTCCGTGTCTCCCGTTGTTCGTGCTGTGTGGTCAGAGCCTTGTCTTCTTGCATGCCTGTGTGGATGTTTTTATCTCGGGAATTCCACCTCGGTTGTGTTTTGGACGTGCTCATCCATAACCTCTTTCCCCCGGACCCACTCATCATTCTTTCCTCCCATCATCATTTACCATCCCGATTCCCATTTTTATTGTAACTCACTCCTTATATATTGTATTTTCAAATTCCTCTTGCTCCATTCTGTGCTTGATTGATGTTTTTATTTCAATCTTCTCATTCTGTTGGCTACATGTAACCTCATTGATTTTGTTTCCAATCTCTCTTTCTTTCCTCATCCTTCTGCCTCAAAAAACGACTGAAGGTTATTTTAGGTTATTCTACAAAGCCCATAAAACATATCTACTCATGAAGGTGAGTGAAATAACACATGACCAACTCTAAAAGCAGAACCCTTGAACCTGTCTCTTTCCTCAAAGTCCTGGTGGCACCATGTCAAGTCTGTCTTTGATCTATGTTCCCAATGCTTCCATTTTCCCACCTCAAATATCACGATGGCCTGCAATGCTCATGAGAAGGCTGAGTGTCTCAACTCGGTGTTGTCTTCCAAATAGTATGTGCTCAACCCCTAACTCTTTGTCACGACCATACCCACTCGCACCTAACTGCTCCTCAACATTTCATCTTTCTCATCTGACGAGCTGTGGATTTCTGTCAACCCTATAATCTTGTCAACCCTATAAGTTGTCAGGTCAGGTTCGATCTGTGACCTGCTACAGGTACCATGTAAATCTGTACTAACCTGTTCCATGGTCGGGTTGTCGGCGACTAAACCGTCTCCCCCACCAGGTTTTCTGGTGAGGAGGGTGTTTGGATATGGACACCCAGCAGGATTAAAAACAAAACCTGTCAAAGGGCGGAGGAGCTCCTTGTGAGCCAACGGCCATCCATATCTAGTGCCCAATTGTGTCTGCGGACGTCCTCCTGCAGTTGGGTTACTTTCATTAGGAGGTTGGTGGCAGGATTTGCACTCCGGCCACCGTAAAACCCTTCATTCCGCAAAACGCAAAAACGCAAAAAAATCTGAAAACCCGCTCCGTGGGAGTACTTCCTGTGCAGCTTCCCTTCGCAGGGCAGCTCACCGGATGACGAGATTGGGGCAAAGCCTTCGGGACCCCCGATCTTTGATGATAGGAGGGAAACCACGGGGTAACATCCCTGGGTCAGATTGCGGGAGAGTGTGTCGGAGTGGTGCTGAGGTGTCGTCCACCAGACGGCGGTCTCCTTGGGTTAACCTGAGGCGGTCCCTTCGGGTGGGTGCCGGGAATGTCCTATCCCTAAGAGAGGATGATCACCTGTCTCTGTTATCATCTGAGCTCAAGCATTTGGACATCGGGATTGCAGCTCTCTCTGAGGTCCGGACACCGGATTGCGTCGAGATAATGGTGGGTGGTTACACCTACTATTGGTCTGGTCGCTCTGATGGTTACCATACCCAAGGACTTGCTATAGCTGTGTCCAATAAGCTGACCCCAATGATAATTGAGGTAACACCGGTCAACGAGCGTATTATGAGATGAAGGATTCGTCACTCCTTTGGTGTCATTTCCCTGGTCTCTGTTTATGCTCCGACTGAGGCGAGTGATCTCACCGTGAAGGACACATTCTACGCCACACTCGAGTCTGTGGATGATCAGTGCCCCAGACGAGATACACTTCTAGTCTTGGGGGATTTCAATGCATCGACTGGAACTGATAGGGATGGTTATGAGGTGTGTGTTGGTCCCCATGGGTCAGGAACTATGAACCAGAATAGCACTAAGTTCCTTGACTTTGCAAGAAGTCATGGACTCAGGGTGGCTGGTTCATGGTTTCAGCGCCCACAAGCTCATCGCTGGACTTGGTATTCCAACGCTGACGGTGTGGCAAAGGAGATTGACCATGTCCTCATTGACGGTCGTTGGAGGATGATCCAGAACTGCAGGGTCTACCGGAGTGCTCAGTTCCTCAATACTGACCACAGGCTTGTTGTAGCAACTCCAAAGCTGCACCTTAAATCCTGGAGAATGGTACCATCCCAGCCTAGGCTGGATGTTGGCAAGCTCAGGGATGAGAGAGTGGCTGAGGAGTTTGCGGACAGGCTGAGTGGACACTTGGGGGGTCTGGGTGATTTGAGGGGTCCTGAAGAGTTGTGGAGTGCCTTCAAGACCACCGTCCTTGATGTTGCCGGTGGATGTCTTGGAGCTCACCGCAGGGCAAAGAAGAATTTTGTCTCTCAAGGGACACTGGATACCATTGACCAGAGTCGCAGGGCCAGGCTGAATGGCAGAGCTGAGCTGTTCAGGGAGATGAGGCGTAAAACTGTACGTGCACTGAGGGTGGACAAGGAGGCCTATATGTGAGGAATCTGTGAGGGGGTAGAGCATCACCTGTGGACAGGTGATTCTCGTCCCGCTTACAGAGGAATTCGCGCATTGCGTTCATCCAAGCCCATCCCTTGGAGCACTGCAGTTCGAGCGGAGAGTGGTAGGCTCTTGACAGAGGAGTCTGAAGTGAAGGCCCACTGGGCCGGTTACTTTGAGCAGTTGTACCAGGCTGATCCCCCAGCTGTTGAGTTGGACGTCAAGGGTGTTACAATCCCTGTTGCTGACCCTCGAATCAACTGTGGTCCACCTTCGCTTGTGGAAACACGGGCTGCGGTGAACCAGTTGAAATGGAGCAAAGCTCCAGGGATCTGTGGCATCCATGCTGAACTTCTCAAGGCTGGTGGAAATGCTGCACTCGTGTCGTTGCATGCAGTTTTGTGCTCTGCCTGGAACACAGGCATCATCCCAACTGACTGGAAGAGGGGCCTTGTTGTCCCTCTCTGGAAAGGGAAGGGTGATCGCCAAGACTGCAACAACTACCGAGGGGTGACGCTGCTCTCAGTGCCGGGCAAGGTCTTTGCTCGGATAATTCTTGATAGGGTTCGCCACCATCTGCTTGAGCACTAGCGTCCAGAGCAGTCAGGCTTTACACCAAAGAGGTCAACGATTGACCGTATCCTTGCCCTTCGTGTCCTCACCGAACGCAGACGAGAGTTTCAGCAGGGGCTGCTTGCAGCCTATGTTGATCTCTGTAAAGCGTTCGATTCAGTGAATCGGGATGTCCTCTGGAGGATTCTTGGTCTTCGTGGGGTGCCACCAAAACTGATCGATCTGATGTCTGAACTCTACTCTGGTACTGAGAGTGCTGTGAAGTGTGGTGGTACCATCTCTGACTTATTTCCAGTTGTTAATGGAGTTCGTCAGGGGTGTGTACTGGCCCCCACACTTTTCAGCACTTGTATGGACTGGATTTTAGGGAGGATGTCGGAGAGATCTAGCTGCGGTGCATCGTTTGGGAATGTCAAGATCTCAGACCTTGACTTTGCGGAGACTTTAGATATCCTTTTGGGGGCCCTCGAGGTGCTGAATGAGGAGTCGGAGCCGCTGGGATTACGGGTTTCTTGGGTCAAAATTAAGATCCAAGCTTTCGGTGACATCTTGGATGCTGCTGTCCTGTCTGTATCTGTTTGTGGTGAGGATGTTGAGGTCGTGGAGAGATTCACTTACCTTGGCAGTGATATTCATGTCTCTGCTGGCTGCGAGTCAGAGGTCAATAGACGTCTGGGTCGGGCCGGGGGAGTCATGGATTCACTGGATCATGGGGTGTGGCGCTGCCGGTACCTGTGCGGGAGGACAAAAGTCCGAGTTTTCAGGTCCTTGGTACTTCCAGTCTTGCTCTATGGATGCGAGAGTTGGACTCTGACCAAGGATCTGAGACAGAGACTTAATTCCTTTGGTACCAGGTCTCTTCGGAGAATCCTTGGCTATCGCTGGTCGGATTTTGTGTCCAACGAGTGGTTGCTGAGAGAGACTCGGATGAGACTTGTTACCTGCATAGTCCGTGAGCATCAGTTGCGGCTGTATGGACATGTGGCTTGTTTTCCTGACGCTGATCCTGCTCACCAGATTCTCTCAGCGAGGGAGTCTCATGAGTGGAGGAGGCCAGTGGGCCGACCACGTGCCTTATGGTTGCAGCAGGTTGACCATCATCTCAAGGAGATGGGGATGGGCCTGGCATCTGCCTGGGGGATGGCCAGACGGAGGCCCCTGGAGTACTGGCGGAAAGTGGACTCAGCGACGTGCTGTTCTGGCACATACTCCCATACCTGACCTGACGTATAATCTGCGATGGGCCACGACATCATCGGTGCTCGTGTCTTATAAACCGACTCTGCAACTCTTGCATATCCCCTTCTGCTCAATTCAATAATTTTCTTGAGGTCACCTTTCTTCGATGTGGAAGTCAACTGACATCACGATATTACACAAACAGGGTGCAAAAAGAGATTTTCTTAATTGCAGGCTTATTGGCTTACTTCCACATTTCAGCAAAGTCATGGAACATGCATCATGGCAGTTAACATAAAATCTTTACTTTCTACAGCAGCCTGGTCTCACATAATCCGTTTTGTTTCTGATCTTGTCACTCTATCCCGGGCAGCTGCTGCTGCTGCTCCTCTCCCAATAACAGATGGTAGTCCTGAATCTCAGAAATTGATCAGAGTCGTCTCTCTGGACTTTGGTACAGTCTCCTACAACATCGACCAATTGACAATCTCGTACATCATCTTACTCTCCAAACTTGGCCTATGGTGCCCGACGCTTGCTATCTTCCTTTTCTCTCGTGATCAACACATGGCTCTTAAGTATCCACTCTTCTCCTGTCCCTGTTGAGGTTGGAGTACTCCAATGCAGTGTATTGGGTCCAGTCCCGTTCCTCATCATCATCAACAATCTTTGTTTTTTTGGAAAAGCATCCTTATCCTTTCGTTGTTGACTTCATCCTTTGCCATAACATCCCTCATCCTTCAGATGTACAGGCAGCAACTTTCTCCCTCTCTCTTGAACTTGATGGAATCAAGAGCTGTTGTAATAGTTGGAATATGTCTTTCAACTCTGGAAAATCTCACACTCTCACTCTGTCTTTACAAAAGGACCTTCTGGTAAACACTCCCATCAACCACGTACATTTTAAAGCCTTTGGTTTTAAAGTCCTTCTTATTATTCTTTTATTTTGACTTTGGTATGACTTCCACCTATAGACTATTCTCGCAGCCATTGGAGCTGTCGCTTCCTCTTTCTCCTCGCTCAATACTCCGTCTGCGTTTTCCACGAAGCGTTTGGAATGGGATCGGTTTGACGGAGGCGGACAACGCTTGCAGGTATGAGCATTAAACTGCTGTGGAAGTGGACTTCCTGCTTTTTAGTAGTTTTATAATCAATATGCTTGAATGTGGCCATTAATAAGAATTGTAGTCTCAGTTAATTACTGCACCTGTTTTCTAATTACTAAATGTTAATTGATTCATCTTGATGTAACTCATTTTATTGGAACTTATCATCAAATGTATTTTATTGGAACTAATAATCAAATGTATAATCTGTGCCTCTCTTATGACAATGACAGGGACAGGCTGGAAGCCCAAAGTCAAACACATGTTTGGCGACCTAGTTTGCTCATCACTGATTGGATCTACAGTGACATTCTTATCTTGCCCAGGTATCAGAGCAGCCCTCTTCAGAGACAGATTATAATAACACTTCCATTCCTCCACTATGTGGATAAAGTGATCCATCCTGCTCTCATACTTTTCTCTTGGAATAACTGGAATCTTCACTGAGAAGATCAGTAACTCCTTAAAAGGACTAGTTTTTCATGTCACGCTTCAAGGTCTGCTCCCTGTCCTTCCCCAAGGTCAATCAATCCAGCTCTCATACTCTTCTCTTGGAATAACTGGAATAGTCACTGAGAAGATCAGTAACTCTTAAAAGAATTGGTTTTCATTTAAGGCTTCAAGGTCTGCTCTTTGACCTTCTCCATGGTCAATATAATATATATTCTCGAATGGCCAACAATGACATCTCTGGGCTAACCATAACATACAGGTCAGCCTTCCCTTCGACTTTTAATGTCACTTAACTTGACTTTCAAATCCGAGGAGGATGTAACTTCAAGAACTCGAAGGGCGCTCGGTGGAGCGCATACCTCCGCCACATAATGTCTGATTCACGAGAACATACCGGGCCCAATACATGTTTGAAATACCATGCTATATATCGTTTTTGGCCCCATCTCTCAATGATGAAGAATCACTTTGAAAATTAAATAATTATCGTATCCAGATTAAGATCTTCACCAAAATCTGATCAGTTTGTCCTTTTCACACACTCAACCTGCCCCTCAAATTTCATCTGGATCCGTCCACAAACTTTTTGAGATATCCTGCACACAGACAAACAGACAGAGAGGGGTGACAACATAACCTCCTTCACCTTCGGTGATGAAGGTAATAATTTCCAACTTCCAAGAGGTAGAACTGTCCAACAGGAATACTTTAGGCAAATGAGGTCCTTTTTCATGTGCATAAGCCAGTATTTGGTGTGATTGCATTTCTTCTTACAAATGGTTATTTGGTGATTGTAGTGAATTAGAGACTCATTTCCGTCCTCAAAGAGCAATTTTAATGCAAAGGCAAGGCTTTTGTTGGTTCGCCGACAGATGTTTGCAACTGTGAATCAGACATCACAGAAATATGGAAGAAAATCTTCTACATGGAAGATTATCTTCCATCAGAAAGAGCAGAGATAAAAAGCACCTTGAAACAAAGCTTCATCGGAAGCTTCATCAGATCTGCTGGCAAACTAAAGCCAGATGATCATCCCCTCCAAGTGGCTGAAACGAAGACAGAAATTTTACATCGACTAACCTACCATTATAAGCGCAATCTGTGGTCACAAGGACACACTTCGATGACTCAGAGAAGAAATTCTGTGAATATATGAGCCCTATAGTACCATTTGCTGTGTTTCATGGGATGCCAAAGTATTTCTGTTTGGCCACTTTATTGCCAGAGTTGGTCGTAGTAACAAAGTTTGGGGGGGGGGGGGAATCATCAGACAACAGTGTTGACAAGGAAAATTCAAATAGTACCATCTCCCTTACCATGTGCAGAAATTGAATCGGTTATCACAAACACACTTTTCCAACAAGCCGACAAATTCAGGAAGGGTTGGATGCAGTCAGGTTCAAAGAACTGGCACTTGCTGGATTGTCATTGTAAAGCAGCGTCATCTTCACCACATAAATATTACTTGGGTGGTCAGGAGAGGCATGGGCCGTTTGTCCGACCACGGGCTCGTGCGAAGCAAGATGTCAAATCGTCTTCGACCGTAAAGATGAGCATGCCGTTCTAAATGTGAAAAGAGATTACACATGAAAAGACCAGTCATAAATACGAGGTATCAGATGCAGTGCAGACTCTCTACTCGACAAAGTAATGAAACGAGAGTGATACCCAGCTCAATATTTTGAAACAGAATTGTTAAGTTTCAAGGACTGTTTGACTGCACCAAAAATATCAGGTGTGATTGGCTTTATCAAGAATATATCTGAACACTGGTTTGATGAGAACAATACCAAAGTGATCTGTTTGCTTGAATTCTTGCATATGACAGCGCACTGACATAGATTCCAAAGTGAAGAAAAGTACATATCTTTTCATCAAGCAATAGGCAGACCTAAAACTTTGCACTATGAAATAGAAGTCATGGAAAAATAAAGCAGCATGCAGATCTTCAGGGTGTTGCCAACTGCAAGGATATGAAATGAGTTTATACAACGGACTCTCGACTATCCATGCTCTCCAGAACAGTGAGAATTCATCACTTCGCATCACAAAATGGCAAAACACTATCAATTGCGTTCATATTCCACAGCATTGGACAGAAAATTTTGATTTCTATCTCTTCCACGAGCCTTGACTTTGAATACCAAAAAAAAAATAAAAAATACTGCAACGGTGCTCGGTAGTGCATAGCTCCGCCAGCCTGATTAGTTTCCATGTTGTATCCCACTGATAGGCCAGACCTGGATTCATACCTGAACTAAAATTTAATCGGCTTGTTTGTGTCACCGCACCAACTCATCCACCAAGTTTCGTCCAAATCCGTCCATAATTTTTTTCCAGATGTTGTGCTATATATCGTTTTAGCCCTATCTATCACTCAACGTTCCAAGAATCACTTTAAAAATTCTCGGATTCGGATCTTCACCAAAATCGAATTGATTCTTCCTTGTTACATCCCCAACCTGTCCACCAAGTTTCAGCTGAAGATGACCAAAACTTTTTGAGATATTTTGTTAAACAAATGGACAGAGAGGAGTGAAAACATAACCTCCACCCACCTTGGGTGGCGGAGGTAAATATCATACTCAGCCATCCCTCCACCATTGAGGAAAAAATGCTCCAGGCCCTGATAGAATTCCTGCAGACGTCTACAGCCACGATGAAAAGACAGATATTGTACAGCCCGTAACTTCAACATGCATCAGCGAAGAGAGCAAAATCAAGACCCATTCCTTGTTTTCCTTGACATTAACTAAACATTCAACACCATGAATATGAATGGTCTTTAGAGACTCCTCGGAAAGATTGGCTGCCATAATAGATTTACTCGCAACACTGGCGCTTTCCACGATGTTTTTTTGGCACGTTTCATCGATAATGACGAAATATCTTAATCATTCCATGTGATGAATGGTCCAAGGCAGGGCTGCCTTTTAGTGCCACTCCTTTAAAACTGTTTTAGCCACCTAGGGTTCATTCAGGGATGTTTCTAGTGTTGTTTACATCCGTTTCCGCTATGTTGGCAGCATCTTTATTCATCATGTGTTGAAAGCCCACAAGCCCAAGAACACTGACCACCGACTCATTGAGGATATTCTCTTTTATGTTGATGACTGTGCGCTTGTTGCACACATGCTCAAGGACATTCAGCCCCTCACAGATTTCCTCACACAGTCAGCCCATCGTTTTGGCTTGCTCATCAGCCTAACAAAAACAGTTTATACGTCAGCAAAGCTGTGCATATCCCACCCACCCCCAATTCTGTCAATAATTTACGTTTAGTTTAAAACTCTGCTATGTTTGTCACCCTAATTCAAAAGAGGCATGACCACTAAGCCTTTATTGTGACTAGGTCGCAGCAAGCTGGTCCTTTAAACCGTCGTGGCAATATCACATCCATTGTCCATGGTGCGATTCTGCTTTCATTGGGGTTGATGAGGTTGAACAGACAAGAATACAAAGACAGAAAGACCGACAGCCACAAGACCCGAATATTGAAATAGCCTGGTAATACTCCTGTGATTGAAAAGACATGAACAATATCATATGCAAATTGGCAAATGGTATGCAATTCGTGATGCTCGTTCATAACAGACGAAGGAAGTTCTTACATGGAAGCAAATTATTGCGTGGGTTCTAATTAGTAACATGTTTCTTTTTAAACGTGAAATCCAGTAACATTGGAATTTGACATCCTCGAGAAAGCAGGTTCAGAAACATGAAGTTTTTGTTTTTTGCATTTTTCATTTTCTAAGAACCAGGGCTTTGAACCGATATCACAAGGACCGTCGCACTTGGGATACGGGGTCAAATGTGCCTCTCGTTACAGTTCCGTAAGCTGACAAGGTCACGGCCTGAGGTTTGCACAGCTTTGAAACACCATCGCTTTTCAAAAGCAGTGATGGATGGGATTCGATGGCACTTTTATTGTTCTTGCCCTTTCTGGAAAATAAATTATAACCTTCCTCGACAAACTGGCCGACATTCTGCGAAGCATTGGTTGGTCGACATTATAGATCGCACGGTGTCGTTCATGAAGATTGGGTGAGTTATCGCCAGCACCCTCAACTTTAAATCTCCAATTCTTGTCCCTTTTAGTTGAATGTCAGGCGTAATGAGTACGTCGACTTACCTTCCACAAAAAGCATACCCCTGTATAGATAAACTCTGCTTAATTACCCTTGCCAGAGGAGAAGGTATTACATTTGGATTTAGTTTGTTGGGTAGTCAATCTTGTCTACCCTTGTTGTCAGTATTTCCGTCGATATGTTTGTCTGTCTGTCTGTTGGGTCGTCAATGTAGTCGAAAAAAAAAATTTTTGGAGAGTGTTCTACCCTTATTATCAGTATTTAAAATGGCGATTTCAGTTAATACAATGACGATTTCGATGAAACTTGGTTGGTAGGTTCATACCATGACCTAGTTGTGTGCAAATGAGAACCGTTGCTATGGACACCACCGTTGCCTCGCAACGGGACTTTGAAATTTTAGAAAAATCATAGAAAATGTATTTTTTCGAAAATCTAAAATCGGGCCACGAGCCCAGTGACTGTGGGCAGTACATTCAGCCATATTGCCAAAAATTTCCAGCCGGATCCTATGAAAACTGTCGGAGAAGATAGACTTTGAATGAACCCTGGTCGAAAACAATAAAAAAACGAAGTCCGTTATATCTTAGAGACTATGAGTCAGATATACATGAAACTGTTATGGTAGGTTCATGGTATGTCCGAGTTATGTGTGAGAAAGAACCGTTGCTATGGACCCCTCCGTTGCCTAGCAACGGCCGAAAAACCTCTAAATGTGGGGGTATTTTAACGAAAAAACAATCTGCAGCATTAACCCTTGAAGCTAGAATTATGAATTTTCTTGTGCTTAATCCTCAGGTCATTCCCCATCGAACAGGCCCATCGCGTCAGGTTCTATTGGGTAGTCGACTACCCATGTCTGCCTACTGGCTTGTCTATATGTATGTCTGTTTGGTCCATTTCTCCGTTAATACAATGGCGATTTCGATAAAACTTGGTTGGTAGGTTCATACCATGACCTAGTTGTGTGCAAATGAGAACCGTTGCTATGGCCCCATCCGTTGCCAAGCAACGGGACTTTGAAATTTTTTTTAAAATCTCAAAAATTAATTTTTTCAAAAATCGGGCCACGAGCGACTGTGGGCAGTACATTCAGCCATATTGTCAAAAATTTCCAGCCGGATCCTATGAGAACTGTCAGACAAGATAGACTTTGAATGAACCCTGGTCGAAAACAATAAAAAAACGAAGTCCGTTATATCTCAGAGACTATGAGTCAGATATACATGAAACTGGTATGGTAGGTTCACGATATGTCCTAGTTATGTGTGAGAAAGACCCGTTGCTATGGACGCTTTTGTTGGCTAGTAACGGCTGAAAAACTACTAAATTCTACTTGATCGACGACCCATGTCCGCCGAACAGCTTGTTTGTCTGTCTCTCCGCAAATAATGTGCTCATATTGGCCACAAATGCCACCTGGTGGTAGCCAGTATTGCATGTTATATTTTTTTTTCAACTGAATACCTCTATAAGGTATGTACAATTAGAATGTGAGTACGTCTATATCGTATGTCCTGCAAAACAACACAAACACGACTCAAAACAAGTCCTGGTGAGAGTTTGCAGTCTCTGATTGCTCTTTCTAGTCCTCGCAATGGAAAACTCCTCTTTATAAGGACTAAAGGCGGCTGGCAGAAAACATCTCCTTTGAAGAAGGGCTCACGTCCGAAACATCGTTTCACTTTCTTTCCCATGACGGTTGGCATATACCTCTCTCAGCATCTTCTTTGTGAAAATCAGTCATCGGCGTGCGATGCTCATGGCAGAGTTGCTTTTCCAACAAGGATCAAAAAGACTATCTGGGCTTGAAATCCAGCAAAACTGCCTTCAATCGCGGTAGCAACTAGTACGTGCGATAAATTTATATTCCTGCACTCAACAAGTCATCTTTTCCTAACTCCTCTTCGTCCTCCTCTTTCCTTCCTTCCCTTCCACCCCCGCAGTATATCCACGCCCCACGCTTTGTAAAACAAGCACTCAAGTTCCTTGGAGAAAAGATGGGGAAAAAAGACTTGCTAAGAAGATCATCTGGCCCACAGATCTTGCTATTAGAGCACGCCATAAACACTTGGATCGCAATAACTGAGTCTACAACGAGCACCAGCGTGCTTGTTTCCTCAACGTGGTGCTGGATCTGCCTCTTGTTTAAAATCCTGGCTGATTTTTGTTCTTTTCCCAAGAACATGTGTTTGTGTTTACGTCATTTGCCTTTAAAGGAAATGAATATTAGAAAAATAAACGCCATAGTCTGGAGACGTGAATAGGAGGTGCAAGCCCCAGACCCATTGGGATTGCAATTAAATTAATTTTCTGTGCAAGTATATGTTGGAAGATGCTGGTTCGACGAGACAAAAATAAGTGTGTGTGTGTGTGTGTGATGTGTGTGTGTGTGTGTGTGTGTGTTGGCAAGTATTTTCTGCATATTTTTTGCCCTTGTGTCTGCACATGGCCACTCTCAAACTGAAGTTGTTTTATTTGCAGCAATTTGACAAAGTAAATTCCATCGTAGGTCTGTAAATTTATTTGAATAATGTTCAAAAGAGCATTGTGAAAACGAGCCAAGCACGTGTTAGCACCCATGAGTGCAGTTCTTGCATCCTGTGCGTGCCCATGAAGTTTTGGCAAGTGAGGTGAGACACCTGCCGCAGTTTGAGAGGCACTTGTGGCATACACGTAGAGGCCTGCAATGGGGTCCAAGTTGGCCAGACCTGTACTCAACAGTGCAGACGGCTAAATCTGCCACAAATGTCAAGAGCTTAGTTAGGGTGGTGTAGCATTACAGTGTTTGTGGACAGAGACAACATTTACATGATCGTAAATGTTGACTATCCGCTTTTTGAAGTGTTTTTTTTGGTCTTCCTTTTTTTCTTTTCTCCCCCGAAACGAGAGAGGATGGTAAATGACATAATCCTGATGACTGAATTGTGGAGCTGCAGCTGCTGCCTTGTGGAAATACTTTGATGGGAGGTCATTTCACCTCTTCTGATTGAACTCGTTAAAAGACTGACTCAGAAGATTCGTTTTGGGTTTCTTCTCTTCTGTAAATGTTTAATTACAGTTTAATTGCAGATACATCATCCCAAACCAGGCCATTATTCTGCCTTTGAAAGTGTGAATGATGCAACTTAAGTTACATTCCATCCAGGCTGGAAAGGAAAGGGATGAAACAGAGCTTCGAAGAGATAGATATTACTGAGATTGCATATGGAGACCAAAAGTGAGTTCCTCGGAAGACCCCTCATTGTCAGGTGGGTATCGCATATTTTTGGATAAAAAAGGGGAGTAATTAGATCAGCCAAGGTATGGTCGGTTGTTTTTGTTGGGTGTGACACTGGAACTAGTTGGCTGTGTGACATTGGTACAGTTTGGCTGCTGCGATACACTGTGGGGGTGGTGGGGGGGGTGGAGAGGGGTAGTATGGTGCAGGAGACTGCATGTATGTTTGCAGTTTGGAAGAGCATCCTTACAGCTCTGATCAGGATCAGACAAACAACTGGCCGATTGAGAATTGGGAATTTTGGGCCTGCTCAGAGATTGAGAGAATTTTGGGCCTACTCAGATCTCAATATGAACCCATATGCTGTGATGTTATGCTCCAGACTCTTTTCAACCCATGCCCCCAGGAATCTATCCTGACTGGTGTGAGACTGAACCATACTCTATCTTGGCTCATTTTGTCTTCCTTGTTAGTCTCACCCGAAGAGGTTGTGAAACAGTGTGTGTGTGTGTGTGTGTGTGTGTGTGTGTGTGTGTGTGTGTGTGTGTGTGTGTGTGTGTGTGTGTGTGTGTGTGTGTGTGTGTGTGTGTGTGTGTGTGTGTGTGTCCATATCTCTGCAACCGCTCATCCGATTGATGCAAAATTTTAAACATAGGAGGGACTCCCCATGGAGAATATTTCATTGATAACTCCGATGTCTTAGGTCACATGGTATGGTAGCCATGTTGGATCAAAGGAAAAAATGTAGACGCCATTGTTAGGCAACTGGATGAAGGTCGCTGTCATTTCATGTCATGGCATCCATCTTAGAACTACATGCACATGATGGATTATTTTAGATTTTGATTTCATAAATCCAAATTTCCTTGTTTGGTTGTTCAGAAACCTGCAGTTAGTTATTAAAATGACTTTTGAAAAGTGTATTTTTGCCTCACCAATTGCATAATCGATTCCCCATAGTTCTTCGTGTGTGCGACATGGGCTCTCAGGAAAACCAATCGGCGAGCTGTAATCTTCGGTGCAGTGCAGTCGTGCTTTCTCTGGACCTCTAGAGTAACAAAATGAAAATAATACCACTGATTATTTCCGTCATGGAGTGTTTAATTCACTATCCATCATTGGAAGATCACTCCACTGTTGTAGTGAATTGAGCTGGGCAAAAACAAAAGAGAGTGGGAAAGCGTGGGTTGAGGTAGAAATGGATGATGATTACCATATAGCCATCAAGCACCATTTTTGGGGGACGAACGAGGAACCCATTCCAACTCGGTCTGGGTTGGAATGGGTTATTTCATCATCGGCATTGTTATTTGACGTTCACAAACAAAGCTAACATCCAAGATGGCAAGATGCATCTTGAGAAGAAGAAGAATTTGGTTGAAGAAGGTACAGTGTCTTTCTCTGCTGTATCGAGTGAATCTCTGTTGAAAGATTAACAAAGATCACTGCTATTTCTCTGACAGCTCATCATAAACTGGAGCCCAGATATCAGAAAATGTGCAGCCTGTGTCATGTATCGTATAAAAAACAAGTCGAACACTTTGTCACAAGGAATCATAAGAGAGCACGAGATGGATTGAGTATGGCAGAAACACCCGATGCAGGTGAGCATTGCTTTTGAAATTCCTTCTAATTTAACCAGTGAATTGGTGCCTATTGTGATCCATTGTTTCTGAGTACTATGCATGGTAAAACGCTGGAGTAACACTGAAAGTAACCTGCTGGGATTGTACTGTAATGCATTCTCCCACCGTGAATGGCCAGAGAGGATACACATTTACAGATAAAATTTGCTCCAATCCCCTTCCACCTAACATTTACATATTACACCACCTGCACACATCAGTTTACCAAGGATAGGATATGCAAGATAGCAACATTAAACTATCGGTCCCCACTATTTGTGGATTCGCTATCCGCGGACCCCACGTATTCGCGGTTTATAAAATGTGATCTGCTTCGACATCCGCGGCCCTGTGCTTCACATATTCGTGGTTTTTTGCGGGCGGAAAAAACAACAACTTTCACAAGCAGCGCACATAACACAGTTCCAAAACATACCTTCCACCAGCCATGCATAGAACAGCTGTATGTATCAGCTTTACCTCCATGAGTAGCACGCATGACCTGCTTCTTCATTAGCAACCTGTGCTTCATGTTTTCACGGTTTTTCGCGGGCGCAAAAAACATATCTTCCATGAGCCACCCATATAACACAGTTGTAAAAAAAAGAGTGATCAGAGATCACAGACCCTCGCCAGAACTTGTTTTGTGTGGTGTGTTGTATGGTGTTTGTGTAGATTTGTTTGGTGTCTGTGTACTGGTGTGTTACGTAATTACGAAGTAACATAATTAGAACTCCCACTTTATAACTGCTGGCAGTGATGACCAGTTCAGCCAGTTCAGAGAAGATTTTTGAAGGTTAAAAAAAAAAGAAGGTTGCCGAATCACATGACCGATGAAATCATCAAAAACATTTTATGGAACATTTTATCCCGAGATGACCTTCAAAATTTTTCTAACTGATTGGATGTAGCCTCCTACATATGCAATTATGACGTCATAAAAATCACACTCATTCCCCATGAGGAATGCTTTCCATGTGCCAAGTTTCAAATTTTTCCTTGGTGCAGTTTCAGCGATACAGAGGTTCAGTGTTTCCATTCTTCCAACATGGCTGCCACACCACATGACCTATGACCTATGACGTCACTACTCCTCATGAGTAGCAGCACCAATGGTGAAAATGTCTTCTCAATTTGACAAGCGGTTGCGGAGAAAAATACGAAAGTTCTGTGCGGACAAATAGACAAACAAACAAGAAGACGTCATGCAGAGCACTAAACTTGCAAAATCCATAAAACAAAATTGACCTCAAAAATAATTGGTGGTTGAATTAAATGACCAAATATGCAAATCCTCTTCAAATTTTGAGTGAATCGGATGAAAATTGACAATTTTACAAATTCGGGCAACATTGACCTTTTCCCCAAATGTGGACCTCCAAAATAATTGGCTGACCTTGAATTGAGTGACCTGAAATATAAATCCTCTTCGAATTTCAAGTCAATCGGATGAAAATTGAGGATTTTAGAAATACCACCTTAGTCGTTGACCTTGGGACTATGTTGACCTTTTGGTCCATGTTGATCTCAAAAACAATTGGCTCATTGAATTCCGTGACCTGAAATATAACTCCTCTTCAAATTTCAAGTCAATCGGATGAAAATTGAGGATTTTAGAAATCTCACCTTAGTTGTTGACCTTTGACATTTTGACCTTTTGACATAAAAAAAACAATAACAACAGGCTTCTTCCTCATGACAAACTCTACCATGTGGTGAAGTTTCATGAAGATTGGTTTAAAATTGTGACCTGGAGGCGATAAAGAGACAGACAGACAGACAGAATAACAAAATCGACTAACCAATATAATATAAGTCACAAACAAACGGACCCAAATGAAATACCCTCTTCTGTGGCGGGGGTAAAAAAAACAACATATCTTCCATGAGCCATGCTCTAAGCAAGCTGTGTGGCATGTCCCACCATTCACACTATAAACCGAGCTGCGTGGCATGTCCCACCATTCGTGCCATGACACTCTATCGTTTCTAACTGCTGCTGTGTAAAACATTATCACCCACGAGTCACACAATTAAAATGCTTCACCGCATCTATTACCAGCTGCTGAAGATGTCCACCCTCCTTGCGAGTTGCACAGTTAAAATGCTTCGCATCTATTACCAGCTGTTGAAGATGTCACTCCCCTTGCGATTTGCAGAATGAATACGTTTTACATCTGCGTAGCATCTACCACCAGCTGCGTAAAACATTATCACCCTCCAACACCCCCCACAAACAATGGGAAGACTACTCACTCCTCCCACAGCTACCCACAGTTATATTGGAGGAACGTACTGTCGGATTCCGATGATTTATAGTTCATTGACCTACTTCAAATTATACAACCTGGTTCTGGTATATTCATTATGGATATTGTGATTCAGGAAATACACTGGTTTTGAAGTTCATTTGTTGTTCTTGCTTAAAATTATATCTTGTTCAATTCGCATACTTATGAGTCAATAATAATCTTTCAGCGAATTGATCATTTCCAATTGTGTGAAGCATGTTTCATTTAGTTTCATCGATATATTACTAAAACTCTCATCTTGTATATATTTGTGTATGTATGTTCCCTAAATACAGCCAAAACGGAACACGATAGTCCACAAATTTTGGCCCACCTTACTCACCATTTGCCTGTGGCATGCAGTATCAAGTTTCGTTCAAATTGGGCAACGAAAAAATTATTAAAAAATGAATTCCCGATTCAGTCAAGTACTCTTCGGGAGAATTTGATCAATGCAAACAACCTTAGCGGTATAGTTTGCTGGAGCTATCTTCTTGTTTTTTTTTTTAATGATTGTTTTTTATCAACCGCTGTCACAATGGGAACCCAACGGGTTCGCGGGTCGTCTAGTTTTGGATATAGTTCAACTTCTTTGTAGGATGCAAATCCATTGTAAAATACTACTTTTACTGCGAGCTTCTGAACATTTAAATTTGGGAAATCAGATTTGTTGTCTTTCAATTCATAAGCATATTTAATGAATATTCAACAGTCTTCGCATGGAAATAAAGGTTTTTTGCCCCCCTGGAAAAAAATAGAAGTTTATGTTTTAAGATGTGAACAGCTCTCATGGGCTGTGAACATGAAATATCTTGCACTCTTATCTATCTATAATTCCAGGTGTGTGTGTGTGTGTGTGTGTGTGTGTGTGTGTGTGTGTGTGTGTGTGTGTGTGTGTGTGTGTGTGTGTGTGTGTGTGTGTGTGTGTGTGTGTGTGTGTGTGTGTGTGTGTGTGTGTGTGTGTGTGTGTGTGTGTGTGAGAGAGACCGCTGTTTATCAACAACCACTGGTCCGATCTAATTGAAACTTGCCAGGTATATTGCTGGGGACCTGAGTATGTGCCTTTTCAAGGTTTGATATTAATCGGACAAGTGCTTCCCAAGTTATGGCCATTTACTTACCAACCAACGACAGGACACGTTGCTGCGTTGGCGTGGCCCTTGGGGAAGAGAACCTCAGCTGCGTTCCCCATTACGGGTTACAACGTACGGACTTCCGGATAGTGATGACACTGTATTCTAATAATTTCTCGATTTCTTATGCGCATTTATAGATAAACACGATGCCCCAATCCGGTCGTCGTTTACTTTTACGTCGTTTACTTTTACGTCGTTGAAAGTTTTTTTTTTCGTACGGCCATGTGAGAGTGAAGGAACGTCCTGTGTCATTGTTGAGGGAGGTAAACTTGATTTTAGTTTGGATTTTAATTAACTCTGTGTGTATAAGTATCACAGCAGTTGTTACTTCAATGCAAGCGATAATTCGTGGAATGCATGTGAGCATTCCGTACGGGCACGCACCACTTCTGGATAGTGATGACTGACTGTATTCTAATAATTTCTCGATTTCTTGTGTGCATTTATAGATAAACACAATGCCCCAATCCAGTCGTCGTTTACGAGAGCGAAGGAACGGCCTGTGTGGGGTTGTTTGAAAGTTGTTTTTTTTGTTTGTTTGTTTTTTTGGTTTGCACGTACGGGCACGCACGTACGGCCACTCATGTACGGGCACCCGAGAGCGAAGGAACGGCCTGTGTGGTTGTTGTTTCGGGCTCGCGGTTTGAATTTTTTTTTTCTGGCGAACGCAGTGAGCTTCATACTTAACGCGTGCACATGAGAGAATAGGAAACAACAACAATAACAACAACATCACAATACCCTGGCAATTTGGAATTCGTGTCGTTGGCTATGACCCTTTTGCTTCCGGTTTTTTTTTTGCTTCCGGTTTTTTTTTGCTTCCGGTTTTTGTCATGGGGAATGATACATGCCGGGAGATAAAGGCATCGTCGGAGACATGAAAGACCCAAATATCAGACATGGTGTATATTTCCTCCACTGGTTTTAATAAAGATATCTCCTGCATCATCAAAAAATATTTTCTAATAGCGTAACGCAGTGAGCTTCATACTTAATGCATGCACATTAGAGAATAGGAAACAACAACAACAACACAATACCCTGGCAATTTGGACTCCATGTCGTTGGCTATGACCCTTTTGCTTCTGTTTTTTTTTTTGCTTCCGGTTTTTTTTTTGCTTCCGGTTTTTGTCATGGGGAATGATGCATGCCGGGAGATAAAGGCATCACCGGAGACATGAAAGACCCAAATAATACCAGACATGGTGTATATTTCCTCCACTGATTTTAATAAAGATATCTCCCGCATCATCAAAAAAAAATTTTTAATTGTGATTTACATTATTTGATCACTGATCCCGAATCCACGCCGAAGTAACCGGAAATTGCGTATACAGTTGTGAACAAGTTATAGGTAAAGTCAGAAGCGAATGTAAGAAGAATTCTACGTTTGCTTCTTGTATTTATTTTTTTAGATGAGATCCTGTTCTAGGCGGTGTAGTTGTTGTTGTGAAGGTAATGTTGAGGAAATATATATTTTTTTTTCGATGAGATCCGATTCGAGGCGGTGTAGTTGTTGTTGTGAAGGTAATGTTGAGGTTATAAAGATATCTTCCGCATCATCAAAAAATAATTTTAAATCGTGATTTACATTATTTGATCGCTGATGCCGAAGTAATCGAAAATTGCAGCATCGTCTGCTATGCACCTGACTGACCTCAGATCTGTCAAAATCATCAGCTGTGCGGTGCTTTTATGTTCCATGGTATAGTTGGCAAGTATACAGTTGTGAACAGGTTATTGGTAAAGTTAGAAGCGAATGTAAGAAGAATTCTACGTTCGCTTCTCGGCTTTGCCTATTCCATATTATATATACATAAAGAAATATATATATATATATATATATATATATATATATATATATATATATATACATACATACATATACATATATGTATATATGTATATATATATATATATATATATATATATATATATATATATATATATATATATATATATATATATATATACATATATACATATACATATACATATATGTATATTTTTTTTGCACGTACGGGCACGTACTCGTCTATCTATAATTCCAGCAGTGTGTGTGTGTGTGTGTGTGTGTGTGTGTGTGTGTGTGTGTGTGTGTGTGTGTGTGTGTGTGTGTGTGTGTGTGTGTGTGTGTGTGTGTGTGTGTGTGTGTGTGTGTGTGTGTGTGTGTGTGTGTGTGTGTGTGTGTGTGTGTGTGTGACCGTAACCGCTGTTTCTCGACAACCATTGGTCCGATGCAATTGAAACTTGCCAGGTATATTTCTGGGGCCCTGTGGATGTCTTTTCCAGGTTTGATATTAATCGGACAAGTGCTTCCCAAGTTATGGCCATTTATTTACCAACCAATGACAAGACACGTTGCTGCGTAGGCGTGGCCGATGTGGAAGAGATCCTCAGCTGCGTTCCCCATTTCGGGTTACAATGTACGGACTTCCAGATAGTGATGACTTGGTGTATTCTGATAATTTCTCGATTTCTTATGTGCATTTCTCGATAAACACAATGCCCCAATCCAGTTGTCATTTACGAGAGCAAAGGAATGGCCTGTGTGGCTGTTTTAAATTTTTATTTTTATTTTATTTTTATTTTTATTTTGTTTTGTACGTACCTTTTTTTTTTCTCTCTTCTCTTCCCTTTGTGTTTTTCCTTGCGATGATATTGCGAAAAGGCAAAATGCATTGGCGCTAATTGAATAATTGGCCATTAAAACTAAATTGCGAATAATTGTAACTGCGATATGCGAACTTCCGGACAGTGAGGACTTAACTTCTGGACTTCCGGATAATGACGACTTACTGTATTTTTTTTCTCGATTTTTTTTCTCGATTTATCGCCTTACTGTATTTTTTCTCGATTTTTTTCTCGATTTATTGACTTACTGTATTCTTTCTTTCTCGATTTCTGTACTTTCTCGATTTCTTTCTCAATTTTCTTAAACACAATGCCCCAATCCAGTCGTCGTTTACGACAGCGAAGGAACGAAGCTGCGCGTCGTGCATGCGCAATCGAATCTGACGAAGCACGAGCTGCTCGCTTGACACGTGACGCTATGCGCGTGCCAAGGCGACATGCAGCTGAAACGGATGAAGAACGAACTGCTCGCTTGGCAGACAACACTGGACGCGAGACAAGGCGTCGTGCAGCTGAAACAGCCACGCACGTATGGGCATGCGAGAGCGAAGGAACGGCCTGTGTGGTTTTCTGGCAAGTGGTTTGAAAGTTTTATTTTTATTTTTTTCAAGTACGGCCACACACGTACGGGCACATACTAGTAATATGAAATAACGAGTTTTCCTCGATCAGAATCCATTACAATTGGCCAATAGCACCATTTTTGATGAATGGAGCCCTTTCACGCTCGTGACGGGAACTGCATCTTTAACTAGATGGATACTTGGTAGAGCGTCTACCTCCGCCACATAATGCCTGATTCACGAGAGCATATCGGGCCCGATACATTTTTGAAATATTGTGCTGTATATCGGTTTTGCGCTATCTCTCAATGGTGAAGAATCAGTTTAAAAATTATCGGATGTGGATCCCAATTCAGATCTTCACCAATATTGAATCAATTCTTCCTTATAACACACCCAACGTGTCCACCAAGTTTCGTCCGAATCCGTCCACCACCTTTTGAAATATCGTGCAAAACATCACTTTTGGCCCTATCTGTCAATGGTGAAGAATCACTTTAAAAATTCTAGTAATCGGATCCGGATCCGGATCTTCACTAAAATCTCATCAATTCGTCCTTGTCACACACCCAACCGTATCCACAAAATTTATTCTGGATGTGTCCACAACTTTTTGAGATATCCTGTACACAAACAAACAGAGAGGGGTGAAAACATAACCTCTTTCACCTTCAGTGGCAGAAGTAACAAGAAGCAAGAAATGGTGTATCACCAGCAGGCTAATTCGGCGTTGTGTCCAGAAAATAGTATATAGTTGGGGAATTTTAGCAAATTGTATTGACCATCTGTGAAAAAATTGCTTACCAAAAAATTTCTTCACTAACGTATTCATCTCGGTGTTTACTAACACCTATCAATTAGTGCAAACCCAAATCCTTGTGGAAAATTCTGGGGAGCCAATCAAAGTTCGGGTGCTCAGAGGGCCTGTGCGAAAAAAATTGGAAAATTAACTTTTGCCAATATTGACTTGTGGGATTTCTAATTAGGGGTTTTTTGGGGGTGCTGAATTGATTCCAACCATTATTTTTGAGATAAAAACACTCCTTGATCATATAAAATGTATTTTATTGACATTTTAAACAGAACTGTGCTCAATGGAAATGTTGCTTCGTCAGCTTTTACAACCTTATTCATCAAGCTCCCCAGTATCTTCCTCACTCCTCTTGTCATCCAGCTGGTTTATGTTCAGGCAAGAGTTATGATGACAGATGCCGCAAGCAGAAATACACGTGACTCCTTGCTTTTTACAGCAGCACCTGAGTGAGCTGCAGTCCCCCGCACAGTTGCAGCTGGTAAACTTCAGGAGGTAGTCTGGTGCAGTGGGGTCTGTAGAAGGGACTGGTGCATATCCTTGCTCGGTGAGTTGCCATCCATAGTCCCGTGCATCCAACGATGGACTTTGCAGCATCAGCCAGTCTCTAGTCTGGAAGTAACCTCGGAGAGAGTGCTGTGCTGCAGCTCCTGTTGTCGGGGGGAGTTTCTCAGGTTTTATGCTCCCAGTAGCAGCTCGCTTGCTGAAGATGTCGAATCTCAAGTCTTCCAAGTCTTTTGAGGATTTCCCATGGAACATGAGCATGAAAAGATCACAGCCTGCTTTAATGATATCACCTTTCTCAGCTCGGATGTCCAGAAACACGTCCATTGCCCTCTCTACTTCATCAGTCTTGCAGAGCTTGCTTAGCAAAGCTGGTTTGCTAAACCCAAAAATTGCAGACACTGTATCGCAGCCAGAGAAGCTATGCAAGAAGATGAGATACCTCCGATATATCTCTGGGAGGGCCTCCCGGATCTTTCCGACATCGTAAGATGTTTCTTTGGCTGTCGTGAGGAAGATCGGATGGTCTGCAACATGATGAATCAGCATAAACAGGATGTCTGTGTCCTCAGCCCTCACCTTGACAGGGGACTCTCTTGCTTCATCTGGAGCTGCGCGGACGATGGAGGTGTCGGCATCATCGGAGCATTGCTGTACACTGATTCCATTCCTACTAAATGTCTCAGCAAGGAGCAGAACGAGCTGGGCTTTGTTGTTCTTGTTATCGAGGAACTTTTCTCTTACAATGATGATTTTGAGATCCAGACGAATCTGAATGTCACAGCATGCATTCTTTGTTCGCCTCAAGTGGTCATGGTCCTTGGTGGAGCTGCGATATCCGTCAAAGACCACTGTTATCCGGAGGTGATGGCTCCCCATGGACTTCACAAACCGGAGGTAGCTCTCGGCAACATCCTTCCAAGTAAGGTTAGCCTCCCACTTGACATTGTGCAGGAGACACCCAACATCAACCACAAGGCTTGTGCGGGGGGATTGTTTGACAGGTGCCACACATGCCTTCAGGGACCTTGCCAGGGCAGCCTTGTCTGGCTTTCGCAACTTTTGATTTTTGTCAAACAGAGACATCGGTTTTGGCGTCAACTCAAAGTGCAGAGTTTCTTTGGTCTTGACTTCACGCTCACTGATGACAATGAGGCAGTTGAATAGCTTCAGTGAGTCATTGACCAGCTTCTCGCCATTGACTTTGGGTCCAGATCTGAGGCTTGCAAGTGATTTGACCTTGTGTTTGGTTACTATTGCATCCACAACAGTTTTCCCATCCATCTTAGCCTGTATGGCTCTGCCAACTTCTTCTGCTTGATCAGCGTTGACTTGGTCTTCGGGAGTGCTGCTGAACCCAGTTGAGAAGGACACCCGAGTAGTCTTGTCCCATGTGGCATCGAAAGGGTTGACTTCCTCTAACCACCCAACTATGGTGTTGACAGCATCGTTATCTCTCTTCAGCTCTTTTAACGTTGGTGTGGACAGGTACCCCACATTTGACCATGCTTCTTTCTAGCTCTTGGTGAATGAACGAGAAGTGGTTCAGAGTCTGAACCGAAGACTTTTGAGAAGACTCATTCCGAAAGCGGCCTCTGTTTAGACCACCAGAGGATTTTGCCTCACGCATGAGTGTGGTTTCTATCGTGATGTCGGTCCATGTGCCGGACCATTCATGGTCTGAGAACCTGACGACATGGTTGCCGTACAAAGTAAACTTGGATAGAGTTTCCTGGAACATGGGACTCTCCTGTCACTGATGCATCAGCTGTGCATACAGCCTTGCTCCCTTTGCGTACTGATAATGGCTGCTGCTGCGAAGGTATTGAGCATTCCAATGATGCAGCTGAGATGACCTGTGTGGTCTGGGATATGCTCACTCCTGATGAATACCTTGATGAGGTCGATTCTGCCATAGTACCAGACCAAGAGTGCTGGTGTCCTTCCTCCTTCAGCTAAGATCTTCAATCTCTCTGCCATCCTCTCCTCGAAGACAGTGACTATCCTTGGTGCATATGTTAGATTAGAGGAATTTTGATTCCCTGTTGTCTCATCTTTTGCAGTCCTGACAAAGTCCTCCATGTCTTCGTACTCCTGCTCACTGAAGACACCTCTCAGCACGAACTTGGCAATTCCTGCAGATGCAAGAAGGTGAAACTGAATTGCCTTGGCATAAGCCCCGCCTGAGAGGATGTGTTCTGCTCCAGTGCTGCCTGGATAAACTAGCTGTATGACCTCTTGCAACCCAGAGTCAGCCATGACCATCTCGATGGACCCGAAGAAGCTTTTCAGGAGGTTAAACCCACCTAGTCTTGTGATGATGGCCAATTCAGACTGTAGAACTATCTGCATTGCTTTCAACCATATAGGCAGGTCGAATGTTATGAGAGCAGGAGAGGGACAGCGCCGTAGGCATTCCATTAGCATGGTGTAGATAGTGCTGTACTCGTTAGGGTCACCCTCGATGATTGGAAGAAACTCAATGAGGGACTTCTCTTTGCATTCTGGTCTGTATAATGACTTCATGAAAAAATTCCAGTTGGCATGTTCGAATGTGGGGTTGAGATTCTTGATAGCCCATCCTGCCATCCAAGCGATGTCCCCTGGCTGCAAGGCTGGAGGGTCTACATGAAGATCTGCAACAGGATCAAACTTAACGTCTGCCAATCCTACTTTCTTTTTTGGAACAAAGGATAGAAACTGAGCATGAGCACAAGTATAACCAACAATATAGCAGTGGTTTCAAAAATGTTGTATGCTGGTTTCAGCACAATTTGAACAATCTGAATCAATTGAGCCAAATTACCGCAAAACACAGTCTGAGATATCTAAAAATGTATCATATCAATATTTTACGGCCAGGGATTCATTTTTCCTCAAATCTAATGGTTGGAATCAATTCAGCACCCCAAAAAACCCCTGTTTAAACATCCCACAAGTCAATATTGGCAAAAGTTAATTTTTCCGATTTTTTTTTTTCTCGCAGGCCCTCAGTACCCGAACTTTGATTGGCTCCCCAGAATTTTCCACAAGGATTTGGGTTTGCACTAATTGATAGGTGGTAGTAGATACCTAGATGAATACGTTAGTGAAGAAATTTTTTGGGAAGCAATTTTTTCACAGATGGTCAATACAATTTGCTAAACTTCCCTAACTAATGATCCACTCGGTGACTCGGGTGCCATAAATGGCCAGTTGCCGTAGGAATAAGCTGCTCACCCAAAGGGGTTCGATGCTCGTAGTCCTGTGGTTGAAAGGAGTGACAACCCATTGAAGATAGGGCCACCCTAATCTAACTCTACGTTCTCCCTCATAAATGTACCAAATGTAATGTGCTGTATATCCAGTCCACCAATTTTGAAAAAAAAACAACCCATGAAAGAGCCACCTGGCTTGGTGTCACTCCTGCCTGCAGAACGTAACGGAGAGGCTGATTTGTGTTTACAGAGTTCCTTATTTGCTCTGGCATCCTCATGAGTGTTGCACAGCCACAGATTAAAACTTGTGAGCTCAGTCTTTAATGGTCACTGTATTATACCTTCGGGTGGAAGCCCCTCCATTCCACAATCTCCCCCCTCACAAAAAAATTAAGTGATCACAATTGCTAATTGTTTATACGAACATCTGTCGTGCATTTCTTTTGAATGGTGAAGTTCCTGCTGTTGGAATACATTGCATCTTTCAAATGCTGGATCATTTTTGCATCTTTTGTGAAAATGTGAATAATTTGACTTTTTTTTTTCGTGAAATCCTTTGAATTGATATCATATTGCACATCTTTCCTCATGGGCCTTCACCACGCGGTGAGGTTTAAAACTTCCCTTATGGAATACTGACCAAACCCCTTAATGTCATTAATACTTTCCTCCTCTCCAATCAGTTTTGGCCAGGTTCAGGAAACATTAGCCTGCAATAACCACAATAATTCCGAGCCTTATATTTGGAATGAAATCAAAGCTTCACTTTGGTTTGTTTCCTGTCCAATGTTTATTTTCAAGGTCAATATCACTTCACAAGCTTGAAATTATAAAATAAAACTCCCTCAAGCTTCACAGAATAACTGTTGGAGCTCGTCGGTTCTGGAAAACCTCTGGTGGTATTTTTATTTTGAACTTAAAAAAAAAAAATTGGGAGATTTTTGAGTTGGCATGATGTGCAGCCATAGACTGATTTGCCCTGGCACAGAGCATTTGCACAGTAACACATGAGGGGGCTTTGCACTGCGGCCATTACGGTAAAGGGTGGGAGGAGAGCCGCTCGTATAAGCCATAACATCGATGCATGAGACTTGTGCGGTCCACGGGACTACAAGCTCAGCCTGTTTCCTGGCACGCAATGAGGCTCTGTGTGGTGATATACCTGACGCGTCCCTGCCATGCTGACCTCCAGCTCACTCGTTCTGGTTCTTTCTTTCCTCGAACTTAACTTCTTCATGCGAACCCACGCGAAGGAGAGTGGGCGACCCTCTGACGTGAGTGCAGTTCTTCCCTGATCCCTCCACCATGCAATTTATCGTGGGTTTGTTGTGCACTTATTCAGGAAAACGTTTTATTTGAAATACTTTGAAAACGCTCCCACACTTTTTGACATTCTAAATGCTCGCTAACTCACTTTTGCATCACAAAGACAAATTCGAGGCAATAAACTCTCACTAAATCCAACTAAATAGCTTTGGATGTTTGTTATTTTGTAAATGTGGAATATCTTTGGAAATAATGATGCCAAGGAAGGCAGTTCTACCCATTTAGCCTGTGTCATATCTCCACCATATAACAGGCGAACTCAAGAGAACGGATTATGCGCAGTATTGATTATAGACAGAATGTAGACATTTAACAGTCTGGAAGGGTCCAAACAGCTAATCACAATAAACTAACAGCATTTTTGGTGAAAAGTGGGAGGAGGAAAGGACTGGTAGAAAAGGGACAAAATGGGAAGGAGTAGAGATATTTTAAAGGGTGAAAGGCAGGGAACGTACATACTTGCAGGTCAGCACAACTGTGCCCATATAACTGCCTGCCTACCTGTCCAGGAGGTACTTATTGAATCAATTTATTAAAATAATGTCCAAGACGTATTTATCAAATCAATTTATAAAAAATAACATCTCAGAGGTAGTTATTGAATCAATTTATTAAAATTATTCTACGAACCAAAATGCAGGAATGTAACTTGTTAATGTGCCACAACACTTTTCGCTATAAGATGAGCACGATTCCACGAACAACTAGAGTTCATAAAACACCTTAACCCACGCAGAGGTTTACCAGGGTTGACCAAGTGGCTTTTACACCACCTTATTGAACACGTTACATTAGTTCTTTGTACCTGTTGTTTGTGTCCTTTATGTTGTCCTTAAAAACAGTAAGTTTCATGTTGATTTTCAATTTTGTCTCACTGCCAGCCAGGCAGACTAAATAAAAACAAAAGGTATCTTATTACTTACTCTCCATGCATGTGCAAGTGTGTCAAATTTGGAGCCAAAGTACAACTAAACTGCCGATGCGTTTTCTGAATGATGTTTAAAATATAACATTCAATTGAAATGAAATCGTTCCTCAATCATAAACTGACGTTTGTAGATGGTGGACAGACAAACAGAAGTGAAGTTATAACTAAACCCTGCTTTTCGCTTTGCATGTGAGGGGTAGTAATTTTTTTACTTCTCACCTTGTCCTGGATAATGTTTTCTTTTAAGTGATTTTTTTTTCTTTTTAAAACAATCAAAAACTTATCGATGAGCTTGTACAGAAATCACTGTTGGTTAAAAACATGAATATACTTTTGCATGAATTTTCAATGGCATTAATAAACAATGGACAAATCTACATACTACTTGGGATTTGAACGTGGAATCCGGCATCGTGATCACCATGGGCTTAAATGGGAACACCAAACAGGCCAACACAAACTAAAAATGCTTTAAGATGTTGCCGAGCCTGATCATTTAACTCAACGACTGCATTGCCCCGTGGTGCCGGTCCTGTCCAATAACATGACATAACATCTTTCATCTTGGCATGGCATGTTGAAATGTTCAATAGACAACACTGCTATTCCAAAGATGCTCCAACAAATCCGAATGTGCAGATAAATTAACGTGTGCAGACAAACCAGAATTTCTGACGTTATTCGATTATTTCTCGGAAATAACCTCATGGAATGGGTCCTGGTGTCCGGCCGTGTTTATGTGTACGTACATGTACATTTGACTAAAACGTCTTCTCGCAAACTACCCAACTGATTATGGTCCATATTTGGTACAACGCATCAAGACGGCAAGGTCTCATGGGGTTGTGCTCCCCATGTGGATGGGTTATGCCCCCAAATAGGGGTATTTTATTCAAAAATATTTTCAGAAACTGCCAGACAGACCCAGATCGAACTTGCCACGAGGCATCGGGACCATCCCCTTATCTTAAGTTGAGCTCCAAATAGCCGTATCTTCCCTGGAAAGTGGGCCACGGGGCCCCTCCCCGAATCCCTCATTTTCACTAAAACGTCTTCTCCACAACTACCTGAGTGATACGGACCAAATTTGGTACAATGCACAACTCCATGAGACAGTAAGATCTCATGGGGTTGTGCTCTCCATCCAGATGTGCCCCCTATAAAGGGATTGAAAGGGTGGTTTTGCCAGAAATACTGGTATTTCATTCAAAAATCTTCTCAGAAAACGACAACCGGATCCAGACCAAACTGGCCATGCGGCATCGTGACCATGCCCAAACCTTAAGTTGTGCTCCCAATGGCTGTATCTCCCCTGGAAAGGGGGGCCATGGCCTCCCTCCCCTAATCCCTCACATTCACTAAAACATATTTTCCTCACAAACTACATGACCAATCTGGACCAAATTTGGTACGATACATCAGAACAGTAAGATCTCATGGGGTTTTGCTCCCCATCCAGATCCACCCATTTAAAGGGGATGAAAGGCAGGTTTTTTCCTCCAAATATTGGTATTTTATTCAAGAATCTTCGAAGAAACCGACAACCAGATCCAGACCAAACTGACCATGTGGCATCGTAACCATGCCCTAACCTTAAGTTGTGCTCCCCAAGGCCGTATCTCCCCTGGAAAGGGGGCCACAGCCTCACTCCCCTAACCCCTCATATTTCAATAAAACGTATTTTCCTCACAAACTACATGACCGATATAGACCAAATTTGGTACGATACACCAGAACAGAAATGTCTCATGGGGTTGTGCTCCCCATTCGGATCCGCCCCTATAAAAGAGGCTGAAAAGGGGGGTTTCGCCTCAAATTCAGGTAATTTATCTGAAAATTTTCTCAGAAACTGACGTACAGATGCAGACCAAACTCTTTATGAAACATCGGGAACATGCCATTAACTTAAGTTGTGCCCCCCATGACCATACCACTTCAGGAATAGGGACCATGGCCCCTTCCCCCTCATCCCTCATATTTCACCCCTCCAGTTGTGGAAATAACCGTCAGTCCCCCACGGGGCTATTTTTTGTTCATGTCTCTTACATGTTTAAAGGGACTGGCAGGATAGTTTGGACTCTTAGATTTATGAGCACTCACTTTTGAGTTGTCTCGTCTGGGTTCGAATCACAACCCAGTGATAAAGAAAACTCACCCTGGTGTTTGTTTCTCATGTGGGCAAGGCATCAATGTGCGTGCTGTCCATCGGAAGGACGATGAATGAGAAGACCCGTCTTCCAGCACCGAGGGAGTTGGCAGACCTGAAAGTTCCCCGGTCTTTTGTGAAGAGTAGGCAAGTTAATTATCACCAGCACCCTGAGCAAATTCTAAATTCCTGCCCTCTCTGATTGCTGGGAAGGCAACGGCAAGTATGGTACGATGATGATGGTGATGATGATGATGATGATGATGATGATGATGATGATGATGATGATGATGATGATGCACCTTTACAAATAGTCTTCTAATTTATTTATTTATTTTTGCAATTGTTATTTTTATCTCTGTCCTCATGAATACACAAGATGGCAAATAATGTCAAACTGACAGATTTTTTTTATCTTTAAAATCACTAAAAATTCAACAGGACATTGATACCATGAAGAGGCACAATAAACATGGCAAGTCTTGATAGACAACCATTTTATTTCTGACAATGGTAAGATTGAACAAGACACACCAAAACGTCAAGAAACATAAAAAGTTTTATTTTGTTTTCATGTATGTTGCAATCGTCGTCTTGCATGGTGTGCACTTGCACAGAGTTTGCAGGTGGCAAAGCACAAGGACAAAAATGCGATTGGTGCTGAGGTTACACCACTGTTATTTTTGGAGAATGTAGTCACCTTGAATAAAATCAACAGCCTTTTTCATCCCCAAAAAATGGCAATTTTCTTTGTTGACCATCGCATACCTCGTCACTGAATGGAATGCAAATTCCAAGCTGACGGCACTGTTCATCGTCCTTCAAATGCTACAGTGAAAACATTTTACAAGCAAATGCCTTAATATTGCAAGAGAAAAGTTTAGTTTCCTTTCAAAAATACATATATATATATATATATATATATATATATATATATATATATATATATATATATATATATATATATATATACACATATACACTGGCACATCCAGGGGGTTTCCTGGTTGCCCAGAAACCCCCCCCCCTCCCCCTCCCAACAAAAAACATTTACCATTACAGTGGCAAACCCAGGTGTACCCTGATCTCCCAGAACTCCTGGTATGTCACATGGGCACGACCACCACTCAGGTCGGTCTCACGAGTCATGATATTTAAGATTGAAACTTGAAGTTTATTGAATTCAAGATATTTTATTTTTAGTTATGCATTTAAATATCAAGTTAATGAACTTTTATATCTTTTTGCACAATACATGCATATCAAAGAATATGTGAATGTGCATTTATTTGAAAGCTACAATAAAGTTTTCATAACGTTCATATGACTTAAATTTTCTGTTATTTGGAAACCCCCCCCCGACCCAATTCCTGGATTCGCCCCTGTGTATATGTAAATATGTATATCTATCTATAATTCCCAGTGTGTGTGTGCGTGTGTGTGTGTGTGTGTGTGTGTGTGTGTGTGTGTGTGTGTGTGTGTGTGTGTGTGTGTGTGTGTGTGTGTGTGTGTGTGTGTGTGTGTGTGTGTGTGTGTGTGTGTGTGTGTGTGTGTGTGAGACCGCTGTTCCTCGACAACCACTGGTCCGATCTAATTGAAACTTGCCAGCTATATTGCTGGGAACCTGAGAATGTGCCTTTTCAAGTTTGATATTAATCGGACAAGTGCTTCCCAAGTTATGGCCAATTATTTACCAACCAATGACAGGACACATTGCTGCGTAGGCGTGGCCGATGCGCCATTTAGTTACCAATCACAGGACACGTTGCTCCGTAGGCGTGGCCGTTGGGGGAAGAGATCCTCAGCCACGTTTCCCATTACGGGTTACAACGTACGGACTTCTGGATAGTGATGACACTGTATTTTAATAGCGAACGTAGTGAGCTTCATACTTCACGCGTGCACATGAGAGAACAGGAAACAACAACAACACAATACCCTGGCAATTTGGAATCCGTGTCGTTGGCTATTACCCTTTTGCTTCCGGTTTTTTTTGCTTCCGGTTTTTTTTGCTTCCGGTTTTTGGCATGGGGAATGATGCATGCCGGGAGATAAAGGCATCGTCGGAGACATGAAAGACCCAAATATCAGACATAGTGTATATTTCCTCCACTGATTTTAATAAAGACAAGTCTGGAGACGGCGATGGTTCACGAGCGGTATTTGACGATGTAGATTGTTTCAGAAGTCAAGGATGAGACAATGTGATAATTTTTGACCAAGTTATAAAAATGATTAACATGATGTGGTACGAGTGACAGGTTATGAGCTGCAAAATGTCGAAAACCCGGTTTCGTTCAACAACTTTCAAAATTTGACCTTTGCATAACCTTTAAAGGTCACAAAACAATGTTGTGGACATTAAAATAAGGAAACAGGATACGTGCTATTGCTTAATGGAGTTAGTTCTTCGAAGAAGGTCGAAAACCCGGTTCGATTCCCGCAACTTTGAAAATTTGACCTTTGTGAACTTAAAAGGTCAAAGGTCAAGGATTATGACCATTGGTGCAAAACTTCCTCTGGAACATTCCAGGAACAATAAAATGTCATATAGGCTATATGGCATTTCGCACTCCTCGGATTATCCATACTTTGATGACATCAGCAGAAAAACAAACTTGAAGGGGGCACCACGGACAAGGTGTTCGAGATAGAGTAAAATGGTTTGAAGACTTTTGGTGGGGAATGACCTCAGGATTATGCATAAAAATTATTGTCATCCCAGCTCTCAAAGTTTGGGCGGTCGTTTAATTTTTATGTTAAAGTTCGTGACCTTGTGACCTTGACCTTGGGACGAAAATGAAAAATCGAGCTCCGTGGGGCTATGCAGGTGCCATTGGTCTAACCAAATACCAAAACCCCTACCAGATTCGGCAAACCCCCTCAGAGAAGATGGATTTTTATGTCAAAATTGGCAATTTTCTAAGTTCGTGACCTTGTGACCTTGACCTTGGGATGAAAATGAAAAATCGAGCCCTGTGGGGCTGTGCACATGCCATTGGGCTAACGAAATACTGAAACCTCTGTCAAATTAGACAAAACCCCGAGGAGAAGATGCAAATTGAAATCGGCTACCCCCTAAAAACACATGTTTTTTGGGCATGGCTCCTCCCATAATGGACGCACCATGCTCATTCTCAGGAAAACACAACTACATCATGATTTAAACCTCCCACCAAAATTTTATCAGGAACGGATCAAAACCCACGGAGCTATGCTCGGGACAGACAGACAGACAAGCTGGTAGGCGGACATGGGTAGTCGACTACCCAATAGAACCTGACGCGATGGGCCCATTCGATGGGAAATGATTTGAGGATAAAGCACAAGAAAATTCATGATTCTAGCTTCAAGGGTTAATGCTGCAGATTGTTTTTTCATTAAAATACCCCCACCTTTAGAGGTTTTTCGGCTGTTGCGAGGCAACGGAGGGGTCCATAGTAACGGTTCTTTCTCACACATAACTCGGACATACCATGAACCTACCATAACAGTTTAATGTATATCTGACTCATAGTCTCTGAGATATAACGAACTTCGTTTTTCACTTGCGAAATCTAAAGATTTCGTAAGTATATTGATGACTTCCGTCCTCTGTTTGCTCCTTACGAAATCTAAAGATTTCGTAAGTATATTGTTGACTTCCATCCTCTGTTTGTGTGTTTGTTTGTTTGTTAGTTTGTTTGTTTGTTTGTTTGTATGTAGGCATGATAACTCGAGAACGGAAGAAGCTTCCAATGTCAAATTACACCAGGTGATTCAGGAGGGTGATGGCTAGTGCTGATTAGATTTTGGTCAAAATCGGTCAAAGGTCAAGGTCACGGTGAGGTCAAATATTCGATTTTTGATGGTTTGGTACAGATAACTCGAGAACGGCAGAAGCTTCCAATGTCAAATTACACCACGTGATTCAGGAGGGTGATGGCTATTGCTGATTAGATTTTGGTCAAAATTGGTCAAAGGTCAAGGTCACAGTGAGGTCAAACATCCAAAACATTCGATTTTTGATGGTTTGGTACAGAATCATCGTAGAAACTTCTGGTTTGCGTCGCTACCTTCTCAAGAGACAGCTTTTATGAGACAAGGTCAGAGGTCAAGTTGACGATTTCGTAAGTACCAGTCTTTGACTGCTTGTTTGTTTGTTTGTTTGTTTGTTTGTTTGTAGGCACGATAACTCGAGAACGGAAGAAGCTACCAATGTCAAATTACACCACGTGATTCAGGAGGGTGATGGCTAGTGCTGATTAGATTTTGGTCAAAATCGGTCAAAGGTCAAGGTCACGGTGAGGTCAAATATTCGATTTTTGATGGTTTGGTACAGATAACTCGAGAACGGCAGAAGCTTCCAATGTCAAATTACACCACGTGATTCAGGAGGGTGATGGCTATTGCTGATTAGATTTTGGTCAAAATTGGTCAAAGGTCAAGGTCACAGTGAGGTCAAACATCCAAAACATTCGATTTTTGATGGTTTGGTACAGAATCATCGTAGAAACTTCTGGTTTGCGTCGCTACCTTCTCAAGAGACAGCTTTTATGAGACAAGGTCAGAGGTCAAGTTGACGATTTCGTAAGTACCAGTCTTTGACTGCTTGTTTGTTTGTTTGTTTGTTTGTTTGTTTGTAGGCACGATAACTCGAGAACGGAAGAAGCTACCAATGTCAAATTACACCACGTGATTCAGGAGGGTGATGGCTAGTGCTGATTAGATTTTGGTCAAAATCGGTCAAAGGTCAAGGTCACGGTGAGGTCAAATATTCGATTTTTGATGGTTTGGTACAGATAACTCGAGAACGGAAGAAGCTACCGATGTCAAATTACACCACGTGATTCAGGAAGCTGATGGCTAGTGGTGATTAGATTTTGGTCAAAATCGGTCAAAGGTCAAGGTCACAGTGAGGTCAAACATCCAAAAAATGATAACTCGAGAACGGAAGAAGCTGCCAATGTCAAATTACACCACGTGATTCACGAGCGTGGTGGCTAGTGCTGATTAGATTTTGGTCAAAATCTGTCAAAGGTCAAGGTCACGGTGAGGTCAAACATGCAAAACATTCGATTTTTGATGGTTTGGTACAGAATCATCGTGGAAACTTCTGGTTTGTGTCGCTCCCTTCTCAAGAGACAGCTTTTATTACACAAGGTCAGAGGTCAAGTTGACGATTTCGTATGTACCAGTCTATGACTGCTTGTTACTTACGAAATCTAAAGATTTCATAAGTATATTGATGCCTTCCGTTTCTGTTTGTTTGTTTGTTTGTTTGTTTGTTTATTTGTTTGTTTGTAGGCACGATAACTCGAGAACGGAAGGAGCTACCAATGTCAATTTACATCACATGATTCAGGAGCGTGATGGATAGTGCTGATTAGATTTTGGTCAAAATCAGTCAAAGGTCAAGGTCACAGTGAGGTCAAACATAATTCTGTAAATTCATGTGGAGAAATGGAGTATTTTTGCTTCGGTCGACGTTATGAGTTCGTTTTAACTTCAATTTTAATTTTGTCTTCGGTTTTTGCGATCGCTTAGGACGCTTAAAACTCGGTTGTCAAAATTCTGGTAAAAATCGGTTGTTTTGGAGACGTTTTAAGATTGTATAAAAAATATTTCACTCGCCGCGTCACGGGTCGTCACATGGTGCAGCGTGCTCGAGCAGAGGCGTCGTTGATCACGTAAAGGTTGTCCGTGTGCGCGCTGACGGTGTTTTCGATAAAGATGGTGTTTCAAAGTCATTTTTATCCCAATAAAGGTTATCGTCGCATGCCTGAGTCGCTTAGCCGTCGGATTATGTAAAGATTGTTGGTGGATGGCCGAATATTACGGTTTTATGACTGATAAAATAATATTAAATAATTGCTTGGAGAAATTGAGATTTTTGCTTCGGTCGACGTTACGATTTTTGATGGTTTGGTACAGAATCATCGTAGAAACTTCTGGTTTGCGTCGCCACCTTCTCGAGAGACAGCTTTTATTCGACAAGGTCAGAGGTCAAGTTGACGATTTTGTAAGTACCATTCTATGACTGCTTGTTTTATTGTTTTCGACCAGGGTTCATTCAACGTCTATCTTCTCCGACAGTTTTCATAGGATCGAGCTGGAAATTTTTGACAATATGGCCGAATGTACTGCCCACAGTCGCTCGTGGCCCGATTTTTGATTTTTTATGATTTTTCATTTGCTCACAACTTGGTCATGGTATGAACCTACCAACCAAGTTTCATCGAAATCACAATTTTAAATCCTGATAATAAGGGTAGAACAAATTTAAAAAACTTTTTTTTTTCGATGAGATCGACTACCCAACAGACAGACAGACACACACCAATAACGAATATAGTAGTCACTTCTTTTTTCGTGAACCAATATCTCTGGCATCATCAAAAAATAATTTTTAATCGTGATTTACGTTATTTGATCGCTGATTCCGAATCCAGGCCGAAGTAACCGGAAATTGCGTGTACAGTTGTGAACAAGTTATCGGTAAAGTCAGAAGCGAATGAAAGAAGAATTCTACGTTCGCTTCTAGTATATATTTTTATTAGATGAGATCCTGTTCTCGGCGGTGTAGTTGTTGTTGTGAAGGTAATGTTGAGGTAATATTAATTTTTTTAGATGAGATCCTGTTCTGGGCGGTGTAGTTGTTGTTGTGTAGTTAATGTTGAGGAAATATATATATATATATATATATATATATATTTTTAGATGAGATCCTGTTCTAGGTGGTGTAGTTGTTGTGAAGGTCATATTGAGGTCATTATATATATATATATATATATATATATATATATATATATATATATATATATATATATATATATATATATATATATATATATATTTTTTTTTTTTTTTAGATGAGATCCTGTTCTAGGTGGTGTCGTTGTCGTTGTGAAGGTAATGTTGAGGTTATATTTATTTTTTTCAGATGAGACCCTGTTCTCGGCGGTGTAGTTGTTGTTGTGAAGGTAATGTTGAGGTAATATTTATTTTTTTAGATGAGACCCTGTTCTCGGCGGTGTAGTTGTTGTTGTGAAGGTAATGTTGAGGTTATATGCAGTAATGTTATCACGGTTATAGAAATGCACAAATAATTAATTTTATCTATCGTATACCCAATCACACCTTTATGACTAAAAAATTAACAACAAAACGAGAGAGTAAATACTCTCGCAGTTTTAAGTCTACCTAATTTTATAATAAAAATATCTCCCACATCATCAAAAAATAATTTTTAAGCATGATTTAAATTATTTGATCGCTGATCCCGAATCCAGGCCAAAGTAACTGGAAATTGCAGCATCGAATGAAAGAAGAATTCGACGTTAGCTTCTCGGCTTTGCCTATTCCATATTAGATAATCACAATGCCCCAATCCAGTCGTCGTTTACGAGAGCGAAGGAACGGCCTGTGTGTTTGTTTTAAAGGTTTTTTTTCTCTCTCTTTTTCTTTTCTCTTCTCTTTGTGTTTTTCCTTGCGAAAAGGCAAAATACGTTTGCGCTAATTGAATAATTGGCCATTAAAACTAAATTGCGAATAATCGTAACTGCGATATGCGAACTTCCGGACAGTGAGGACTTAACTTCCGGATAGTGACGATTACTGTATTCTTTCTCGATTTTTTTTTCTCGATTTATCGACTTACTGTATTCTTTCTTTCTTGATTTCTGTACTTTCTCGATTTCTTTCTCGATTTTCTTAAACACAATGCCCCAATCCAGTCAGTGTTGATTACTGTATTCTTTCTCGATTTTTCTCGATTTATCGACTTACTGTATTCTTTCTTTGTTGATTTCTTTCTCGCGTTTCTTAAACACAATGCCCCAATCCAGTCGGTGATGATTACTGTATTCTTTCTCGATTTTTTTCTCGATTTATCGACTTACTGTATTCTTTCTTTTTCAATTTCTTTCTCGATTTTCTTAAACACAATGCCCCAATCCAGTCGTCATTTATGACAGCGAAGGAACGAAGCTGCGCGTCATGCATGCGCAATGGAATCTAACGAAGCACGAGCTGCTCGCTTAACGCGCGACACAACGCGCATGACAAGGCGTCGTGCAGCTGAAACGGATGAAGAACGAACTGCTCGCTTGGCAGACAAGACTGAACACGAGGCAAGGCGTCGTGCTGCTGAAACGGATGAAGAACGAACTGCTCGCTTGGCAGACAGCACTGAACGTGAGGCAAGACGTCGTGCAGAAGAAACGGATGAAGAACGAATTGCTCGCTTGGCAGACAACACTGAACGCGAGGCAAGGCGTCATGCTGCTGAAACGGATGAAGAACGAACTGCTCGCTTGACACGACACGCGACGCTACGCGCGTGACAAGGCATCATGCAGCTGAAACAGATGAAGAACGAGCTGCTCGCTTGGCAGACAAAATTGGATGCGAGGCAAGGCGTCGTACAGAAAAACGGATGAAGAACAAGCTGCTCGCTTGCCAGACAACACCGAACGCGAGGCAAGGCGTTGTGCAGAAGAAATGGATGAAGAACGAGCTGCTCACTTGGCAGACAACACTGAACACGAGGCAAGGCATCGTGCAGAAGAAATCCCTCACCAGCGAGAAGACCGGTAAGTAATAGTCCATAAGCCAGACCCCGAAATTTGACGGATTGGTATCACCTGGGCAGGCAAATTCCCATGTTTTTTTTAATAGCCCTATGTCTGTAGTTAATAAATTGATGTGATAGACCTTTGTAAGGAGCAGCTTATTGGTGGTTATCACTCGTTGAACATGATGAGGTGAGGACAAATTCTTGTCAAATTCTTAGGGGTCAGAGAAACAAAATCTATCATAACTTTACAACCAACAAACATGGCTTCACGAACTACAACTCAAAATGTCAATATTATACCCCTCTGCAAATTGATATGCGACTTGAAACAATTGGTTCAATAACTAGGTAAATAACAATAACTGATGCTAAAAATCTCACCTATTGCCACCAATGGAACTACTACTTCATAAATTAGGGACCTATTTTGTCTTAACTGGCCAGAATGTGAATGGAAGAAACCCTGTGAGACAACAAAGTGGTTATTGTTCCTTTATTTTGCAAAATGTGCATTCCACAGCAAACGACAAAAGTCATATTTATAAAACTAACAGAAAATTGTTGTTTTAGCATAATGGCATCGTATGAAATCTATTCCCATCGGATTTTCGTGCTAAAATTGATTTTTTTTTTTGGCTTTATCGGGTTCTTTTCGGGTCTCACAATCGCAAAATGATGGAGGTCAAATTTTCCGACCCTCGACCCCACCTGGGGGGGGGGCATTTTTGTTCCAGAACCCCCCGAACTTAATCGGCTGAGGGACATTATCATCGATCTTGCTTCCGTGAATCTACAAGGGTAGAAAAGGAAATGCCGTCTACCAGTGCCGCAATGGACACTGATGACAGACAAACCAATGGTGAAACGATGTATGATAATGCACGATGGCAGGCACACTAAGAACTATTTTCATTCATTAGGACTGAACTGTTCGTAAACCCTGATGTACTAACCATGAGAGATCTTGCGTCAAAATTGACGATCATGCTTACAAATCTCGGAATTCACGATTATAAAGCATCAACAAAAAAAAAATTTGCGAAGAAAGCTTGTGTGTGAATTTGGAGAAACACTGCGGTTTGTGAATGAGAAAAATGGCAGGCTGCTTGTCTTTCCCAGCAGTCTCACCATTGATCACCTCGCAAAACAATATTTTGCATTGAGGGAGCAGCTGAACGTGGTCAATTCTCAGATGGACAGTCGTTCATTATCCAAAGCAACTTTGCACCTCAGGGATACGGTAAAATCTCAAGATGTCAGTATGGAATGGTCACCTGAAACTCAAAAGAATAATTGTTGTGTCCCGGAATCCGTTGTCAGTTTCTTTCAGACACTATTGACAGGAGATACAGATGTCCCATGTTCACCAGATAGAGCGAAGAGACTGCCAAATTCCTTTGGACAGGATATAGTCTATGCTGTCACCCATGAGAAGGAGCAGCCTCCGAAGCAACTTTTGTTGCCATTCGCTATTAAATCATTGACGGGTAACGTTGAATTGATTCATATGTTTAATCGTTTTGGACACGGGGTCTCGTACTCAAAACTAGAAGAAATCGAAACAGCCCTAAGCTTGCAGAAGCTATCGTTGTCTGAGAATGAAGTCCCCTTACCATCTGATATTCATTCTGATGTCTTCACGACATTGGCATGGGACAATATTGATCGATTAGAAGAGACACTTAGTGGTGGTGGCACATACCATCGGGTCAATGGCATTGTTGTGCAAAGAAAGTTGGTTGGATCACAATTTCCGCGAATTACGACCAATGCGCCAATAGTTAAAACAAAAAAAGGAAAATATCAGCTGAAGCAAGCACAACTCCTGTCTACAATGCCGGAAAACATCTTGGGCCCAGGAAAATTGAGACTGTTGAGCATGATATATCTGCGGTTGTCCATGGAGCAGTTGTGAAGAATACTGCTTGGGTTCTCGCGCGTCTGTCTGATGCAGAATTCCAGACAGTCGGAAGTTGGACCGGATTTAACATCAGAGCTCGAAATGACATTGGTGTAGTTGGCGACACAGTAGCATACCTACCAACAGTGAATTCACCTGCTTCCCATTTGTCACCTCTGTATGAAGTGCTTAGCCAGTCTGTTAAGGTCATGGTCAGCTTGCAGCTAAACATGATAGTGTGTGTGTTTGACCAGGCACTATACGCTAAATCACTTGAGGTTGCATGGAAGCATCAAGACAAATTCGGTTGCATCATCCTCCGAATGGGTGACTTTCACACAACATGTACACTGCTTGCTGTTGTTGGAAAGAGATTTGGGGATGCAGGTCTTCGCGATATCTTTGTTGAGTCAGGAGTGGTTTCAGATGGTTCCATTAGGGGGGTCCTCGATGGCAGAAAGTACAATCGTGCAGTGAGGGTGCATAAGCTCATGTATGAAGCGCTCATGCGACTTGCATGGAATGGATTCCTGCAGTGGAAAGAGACAAATGAAGAGGGACATTTAGATGAAGTTCTACTTGTCTTACTAGGACTTGCTAATGATGTCTCACCTCAAACTACTGGATGAAGTCATGTCAAGTGCCTCATGTAGACATGTAATGCAGCTCTTCCATCAATACCTTGACTTCCTGAGGTCTGGAAATGGAAGTTTGTCTGCATTCTGGATGTTTTACATCGACATAATTGAAATTCTCCTTGGACTTTTTGCGGTCAACGAGAGAAGGGGATTGGATTCTGCATTTGTGTTCCATTCGAGAGATAATCCCATGGTGCTTTGCCTACGACAGGCTAAACTATGCCCAAATACCTCCCTGTCGACTATGCTGAGATGTCAAGACTTCAACTTGATCACCCTGAGGTCTACGAACAGTTCATGTAGGGGGGATTCACCGTACAGCTTGGAGAGAAGAACCCATTTGGCAGAATCCCTGTTGATCAGACATGAGAGGAAACCATAAATAAGGACACCCAGACTCCAGGTGGAACAAAGGGTTTTAGTCTGAATCCAGGAGCAGTACACCGGTACTACCGAAATGCTGAATTCAGGAGCACGTACCTGAGGCAGATTAGATACATGCCAAACCTTTGTAGCTCAAGGTTAAACCATGCCGATTTGCAACCAACCAGGATTCTGAAAGATGAGGCTGATGTCCAGTCATTGATTGACCTTCTGCAAAACTCCTGGATTAACCCATTCAGACAGGACCAGATGCCTTAGGAACATTGCAACAGGAACTTGGGCCCCTGGTGATGTCACAAATGACCTGCTGAATGCCAAGAAGACAGGTGAACAGGCTTACAAAGAATTCAAGCATGACCGTCTTGAGAAAGATCATCCTGATGCTGTGAACTTCCATGTCAAGCTAAAGAAACAGGGACTCAAGACATTCGCGAACATTTGTACCAACAAAGTGAGGTTCAAGGGTAAAGACGTCATCATAAAGGCCAATCGAAACTTGTTTGCCCGCATGATAGTCATCGCACAAAGTCGTGAGCTTGGCATGCATGATGTGTTTGCTCACCCACTCGGACCCTTGCCGTGGGCTTTGGCAAATGAGGACGGATCGCTGCGAAAGACAGATAAAGCCAGACTCTTGAACCACATTGGAAAGAACGTGCCACCAGACGAGGTTCTTCCCAATCTCTCCGCCTGCATCATTGATGGAATGAGTGTCGTTCAGAAAATTAATGGAAGCAACCAAACCTTTGCTGAACTTGCAAAGTCCGCTCTTCAGCTTGTATTAAAAGAAGGTAGTCAGAGCCAGAGGATCGACGTGGTATTCGATGTATATATTGAGACATCAATCAAGGATGCCGAGAGGAGTAACAGGGGTTCAGGAACGGGTGTCAAATTTAGGACAATCATAGCCAGCCACAAGATAAAACAGTGGCGGAACTTCCTTTCTGAAGCCGATAACAAAACAAGTCTGATCAAGTTCCTTGTCGAAGAATGGAACTCATCCAGCAATAGAGCGATGGTAGGCAACAAACAACTGCATGTTACATGTGGTGAGAAGTGTTGGAAGATAACCAGTGATGGTTGTTACGAAGTCCACGAGCTTTCTTCCTCACAAGAAGAAGCAGACACGTGGGTCCTATTGCATGTGAAACATGCATCAGATAATGGATACTCAAGTGTATTCATTGTCTCTGAAGACACAGATGTCTTTGTGCTATGTCTGTCATTTGCGAAGGACATCCCCAGTCGTCTGTACCAGAAGCGAGGCACCAAAACCAGAACGCAGTTCATGGATATTAAAAATCTCAGAGACTCTCTTGGCGCTGACATTTCAGATGCATTAATCGGACTGCATGCTTTCACAGGGTGTGACGCCATAAGTGATTTCGTTGGACGTGGCAAGACGGCACCGTTGGATAGGCTAAGGTTGAGCAGCGAGTTTCAGGAAACTTTCGCCAGTCTGGGAGCGACATGGGACGTTTCAGATGAACTGTTCACTGTTCTGCAGCATTTCACATGTCTTCTCCATGCACCTTCATCAAATACAAGACGTGAATGAGCTGAGATATGAAATGTTTCTCGCCAAACGAGGTGAAGTTGAGTCCAGCCTTCTTCCTCCATGGGAGGACAGTCTGTTGAAACATGCAAGACGTGCCAACTATCAGGCTGGGGTATGGAGATGGAGCTTAAAGAGGAATCCTGATATACCTGATCCAGCAGGGCATGGCTGGACAAAAGGAGATGATGGGTTTCTAAACATAGATTAGATGAAGGGAATGCCATCTCAAGATGGTGTGATGGAAATGAGCGCCTGCCAGTGCCGACGAGAGTGTAGACCAGAGAGCTGCATTTGTATTCGCCATGTCTTGAGGTGTACGCCACCGTGCAAACTACAGAACTGTGGAAATCAAAACCCTGACGACTCCGAACATGAAGACTCTTTCTGATTCAGGAGATGATTGTTGCTGATTCAGACGTAATTATCGCCAAGACTTATTATTTAATTAGCCTGCAAATAAATGCACAATCGTCTGGTAGCCTGTAATGTCGTGACGCTCTTGCATGAGCATCCGCGGCCCATATAGTCCAAGAGCATTAGGTCAAAATAGGCCCTAACCTGGACATTTTTGGTAACAAGCTGATTTTTTCAGGATAGGTCCAGGAATATGTCTAGAATAACATACTAAAAGTCCTCATAAATCCTCCTTGAGCGTTTTCCGCAATCCAAGATGGCGTTCAAAATGGCCGCCTCTTCTGTTTTTCTCATAACTTTGCAAGCAGGTTTCCCCAAAACACACTTTAAATGTCTACATATATGTTTTGAAGTATGAGGAACTCATTAGAATACATCTTAAGAGATGCTGAAGCACGCAAGTACCAATAAGACCTCTTGAGTTCTTCCAAAAGTCCAGGCAGAAGCAGACGCCGACACCCTGATTGTCTCCACAGCACTAGCACTGGCAGAGTCAGAACATGTGCCAGTTGCTGTCGTTGGTACGGACACAGACTTACTGGTAATGCTAGTTGCTCGGGCAACCTCTTCCACAGATGTGTACATGCTATGCCGCAGTAATCCTGTCACGGTCTTCAACATTCATGAGATTCAGCATGCCATAGGGGACACAAGAAATCACTTGATGTTTCTTCATGCTGTGACGGGATGTGACACGGTCTCTGCGATCTATCGTCAGGGCAAGCGTAAAGCTTTCAACATGGTGCACAAGAAGCGGGACTACGACTTGCTGGATACCTTCACAAACAGTGGAAGCACCCATGACGAGGTGGAAAAAGCTGGGGAAGGCTTCATTCTTAAGCTTTATGGAGCCAGCAGTTTTGAATCTCTTGATGACTACCGTCACATCGCATACAAACGGGCAATCGGTCACAGTTCCCTGAGTTCATCCTTTCAGCTAGAAAGTCTACCTCCAACTAGTGCTGCAGCAAAGCAACATTCATATCGCGCCTATCTTACCGTCCAGGAATGGATGGGTAACTCCTTATCTCCAACAGAATGGGGCTGGCGATTTCAGGACGGGACTCTTACCCCGGTAGAAACAGACATTGCTGGATTGCTGGATTTTGGACGCCATTTTGGATTGCGGAAAACGCTCAAGGAGGATTCATTAGGACTTTTAGTATGTTATTTCACACACATTCCTGGACCTTTCCTGAAAAAATCAGCTTGTTACCAAAAATGTCCAGGTTAAACCCTAATGCTCTTGGACTAATACGTTATTGTGGTGCCAAATTAATAGTTGTGATGATGGAAACGGTTGTAATAAAAAGTATCATGTAAAGCTTGTTTGGACAGTAACTAATTGCTTTTGCATTTAGAAATAGGATGCAATGTGTAATTTTTTTAAGTACAGCTGACGATATGGAAATGAATATGATGGAAATATTTTCAAGAGATGGTTAAATTCTTGAGCATCAGTACCGGTTGTCCTTAAAGTGCCCATATCTCATGACAGGACAGTCTGATAGTAAAAAAGACTGCACCAAACGTTTTCCTGTGCCCGAAAACCTGTAAGAATGGACACAAATATGACAAGCTTTATTTCTACCATGATATAATTACCTTGACTGCAATGTCGATCGAACCGGAAGTCGGTGATAGCTACTTCCGGTCGATTCGCAAATGTCATGAGAAGACTCAGCGTCATCTGGAGCCCCCAAAACGACCCTAAAATCGTAAAAATCGGTGAATTATTAGCGAAGAAAAGCACAGATTAAGTTCGGGGGGTTCCGGAACAAAAATGCCGCCCCCCCCCCCGGGTGGGGTCGAGGGGTCGGAAAATTTGACCTCCATTTAGCGATTGTAAGACCCGAAATGAACCCGATAAAGCAAAAAAATCAATTTTAGCACGAAAATCCGACGGGAATAGATTTCATACCACGCTATTACGCTAAAACAACAATTT
>NC_140965.1:73683974-73688974 GCF_056783735.1 Eptatretus burgeri
CGTCAAATTTTCGTGTGCCATCATGTGTAGTTTTCCCCTAGTACATTTTACCTACGGATCCCTGAGTGCGACATTCATGGTATTCGTGTCCCCAAAATAAATAACCTGAGGGCTGCGTAACTATCTAAACAAACTCACTCACACGGACGACTTAAATAAAATTGCCGGCGCTAAGACATACATGCCGGGGCGCACTCATATTTACAGTACATCTTAACCTTAACTTACAAATTTTACACTAAACCATGGCCCAGGATCATTGAACTCTGCAAAAGAAAGCAGTTAGCAGGGAGCCAGGCTGCCCGCATGCAGTCTCTGGCTCAAAACAATGCAGGTGACAGGGAACGTGGCTGGCTGCTCACACGCAGTCCAAGGCCTTCCCTTTTGAACTGAACGCAGTGAACCACAACGGTGCATGGGCTGCACAACGTAGTCTCCGTGCCAGCTCAAGTGGCACACGCAATGAGCACAACGAATGGATGGATGGACACAAACACGGTGCACGGGCCGCCACTGCAGGCCCGTGTTGTAGCTGCCAACAGGGCAGTTCTTGCAGCTTGCAAACTGTTGCTTTTACGGATCCTGGCGCACATGGAAATGAACAGGGGGGGCAAAGCAAAAATTGAACGGGGCTGGTGAACGTGGGCAGTGGGCATGGCATGGCAAAGGCAGCAGGCAAACACAGCCCGCAGATGAACTGGCCGGCACAGGCCTTGAAGAAAACAGCCAGCAGATGAACTGGCCGGTACAGGCCTTGCAGCACAACAACAGCTGCCGATGAAGTTAGCCGGCCTCTGCCTTGCAGCAAAACACGGCCAGCCGATGAAGTTGGCCAGCCTTTGCCGTTCAGTGGAGGTTGGTGGAGGGAGTGCGGTGGTGCTGGCCACTCGGAAGGCGGGCTCGGACCTACCTACCTGTCTCCCTCCCACCTATCGCCTTTGCCTGTCACTGTACATACCCACTCCCTTAATTTGTCAAACCCCAATTTAGCCCCAACTTAATTTTTTTCTGTTGTTTTTATTTTTACTCCCCCACTATAAATCGTCCCCTAACCCCCTTTATCGTCCTTGTTCGGCTCACCTATCCTGTCACCTAGCCTACTCCCAACCCCTACGTTCCCTTCCCGGAGGGGAACAAGGGAGAGCTAACGTCCTGTGTCGAGGCCCAACGAAGCCTCAGAATGGCCTCCCCAGAGTTCGGCGATCTATAACCAAAGTGGGTCCAGCGGCCCACAACGACAGCGAGGGGATGGATGGTGCGGAGGTGTACACTTCCTAATCTACCCTATCCATTTAACTGTTAAACTACCCCGGGGCTTTCAACAAGCGCCTCTCGCTTAAAGTATTGGTTCTAACAACCCAGATTCCCGTCGCCTGTGTTGGCGTCCTCACAATTTCGGGCCTCGCCCCCCAATTTTCTCTCCGTGCCCTCACACGGTCTCCTGGCTGGGACACGTGGCTCCCTTTGGCAGGCACGACCCTCTGCCGAATCTCCCGCTATGGCACCCCCGGGCACTACACTGCCTCCGAGCCTACCAGCTCCCTAACACCGGGGAGTGCCCCCCATGGCACCTCCCCTGAAACGCACACGTGGCAGGCCGGCCTCCCGGGCCCCTTTCCGAGGGTCACCCGTGCCCACAACACTGCCCACGCGGCTAATGGCGCCCCGGGCCCCCGCACCAAGCAGGCGCACCCGTGCCCACTACTCTATCCCGGCCCCCATGGGCCCATGGCCTACCGCGGCCGACTAGCCTGGTGCCCGGGGTACCCACTCAGCGATACTCACCTTTCGCAGCCACGCTCCCAAGCCCGTCAACAGGGCTCCTGCACCCCTCCAAATGGGTTTCGAGCCTACACTCCCACCAACAACAAAACGACCTCCATTTTTCAATTTGACTAACCCAGCTAACTCACTTTACTCTGACCCCGGGGTCCCTTGGGCGGGAGTCACTCCTCCCCCCAATCACTCATCGCACCATGCATTCCCCATTCACTCCACTCACACAGACCCGCTGGCCTCACTCACTCAACAAGTACTCACCTCACAACTCACCAACTCTTCAACACACACACCGCTGAACTCTGCCATCCTCCTAACTACATCCCCTAACTAACTCGTGCTCCCACGTCGTCCCTTATACTACAGCACGTTCCTTTTAACACTACGTAGCTAAACTACGTCCCCTCTACACATTCACTGTCGGTCACTGTCTCCAAAATAATCCCATAAATCAATTTCCCAAACTAAATCTGGCTACAATCCCTCTAACTAATCCATTCCACGGACTCCATGAGGACTTACCCCTGCCCCATGAAGTCGGTCTAACTAAGCTAACCCTTCCCCCTAACTAGTATCCATCCTGTGCCCAGGAAAGTGAGGCTTTTTTTTTTTTTCATGCGCATCACCAGCGCGGCAACCCACAGCTCGCGCACTTTGCACCTGCCTGTGACGTCATGCAGCTGCACGTGTTCCTCGTCCCTCCTTGGACGGCACCATCCGGCAGGGATACCCCTCCTGCCGGATTCCAACCCCACGTGCAGCCACGACGTCACCGTGCGCATAAAAAAAACAAGCCCCACGTCTCGAGGGGTTCCCCACGCGAACACATGTGCTTTGCCCGTTGGAGCTTAACACACACGATCGCGTGGAGAACCCTTCCGGTCCAAATCCATTTACCTGCCTAAACTTTGTCCGTCCGCGGGATCGGCAAATCCACCGCGTGCGTTTCCGGACCGGGACTTCACTCTCGCAAGCGAGCACGTGGTGGTCTCGTGCGTTGCACAGCACGAACCGCGTGCTCACTGCTGGGTGAACCCGGCACGGTCCCCGAAACAACTACAGCCGCTACTCGGCTTTCTTTCCTCTGTCGCCGTCTCCGTCTCCATTCCACACACGCATACCTGCGTGTTACGACGCACACAGTCCACTCCATCACATTCACACGGGGAGACGCGGCTGCGTGCTCCCGCATGCCAACCGACATCTCCCTCTCATACCGCTCTCTCACACACACGGTCTCCCTTGCACACGGCCGTTCACTCACGCGTGCGGGGCACTCACCCGCGGTGCCTCATCCACACACCGTGCCTCACTCACACACGCGGGGGCACTCACCCGCGGTGCCTCTTTTACACACGGCGTGCTGGGAAGCACGTACTCCGGCACCATCGCCACCACACCACTCACACGTGGTGCCTCACTCATACTGGCCGTTTCACTCACACACACGGCCTCACTCACACACGGTGCCCCATCCACACCCGGCGTGCTGGGAAGCACGCACTCTGGCACCATCGCCACCACACCACTCACACACGGGGTCGCTTCCACACACGGTGCCGCACTCACACCTTGCACCACACACACAGGGACAACCACACTGGGGATTTGTGTCCCCACAAGGGTCTCCGGGGCCTCTACACCCCCCAAGCTCTCCGAGCACCCGTTCACAGCACTCGCCTCCTCAACCTCGCAAAGCACGACCGAACTCACCTGGTCGTGACTCGCCTCAAGGGGGCATACTCCCTCCCCTCGTTCCTGGAGGAGGCCATCCAGGTGCTCGCACTGGGTCTCCACCCAGTCCGCCAGCTCACCCCCATTATCCTCCACTACCTCTGTGTGTGTGTGTGTGCGTCACTTACCCCGTCTTCCTCGTGTAGTCTTTCCTCTATTTTTTCTATCTCCCGTGTCTCTCCCAACTCTTCACCCTTTACCTCCCTTGTCTCAACTATTATTTCCTTTGTCACGGCCTTCATGCCCGCCTGCAGGCATCGGCCCATATTCTGCGTCTCACCCCGGAACTTTTTCATTTCTTCCTTCATGTTTGTTTCCATTCCGTTTATTTGCTTGTTCATTTCGTTTTTCATTTCATTTGTATTTGTATCCATCTTTTCGTTCATGTGTTGTGTATTCGCATCCATCGTCGTTTTCACTTCATTCATTTGCTTGTTCATGTCTTTCATTTCGTTTTTTATTTCATTTGTCATTGCCGCATTCATTTGTGCCAGCATGGTGAATAGCTGGGCCATGTCGGATGCACTCAAGTGAGCCGTTTCGGCAGGGGTTGGGGAAGGGTTTTGGTGGAGAGGGGGGGGAGGTGTCATACACCGCGGCCGCTGCCGCACCCACCTCGGGTTCTGGGTTCAGTTGGGCGAGTCCGTGTTCCTGCACAATCAACATTTCCTGCACGGGGATTCCATCCTGGACCATGGATTCTACATTACTACACATATACATTTCTAATACCCCCGGCTCCCGCTCGCCTTGAGACGCCATCTTGCTTCTCGTGAAGGGTTAATTTGCTCGCTCGTAATTTGGAGGGAATCGGGGGTCGCTTCTCTCACCCCTGGACCGATTCCCGTGAATTTAGCCGGAGACAGGAGAGCCCGTTTTCCTGTTCTCCGATACCAGTGCCGTGAGGAGGGCGATGAATTTGTATCGCACGACCTGACACCAGTGTTGCGGATTCCGCGCCCGCCGGCGTGCTGACGGCCACGTAACTCGAATCGCGGCACGTCGCCCACCGGACGGACAATCCAGTCGTGACCCTCTCGGACTAACGCCGGGAACAAGTCACGGGTGGACCTTTCGGTCTCACCGCGATCGAGCCAATCAGCCCCCGCGTGGGATAGGGTTGCTCGCCAAATTCGACCTACCTAAGTACCCACGCGGAGGGTAGACCGGGCGATCGCACCTCGCCGCAGGTCGACTTCGGACACGGGCCACTTAAGCGACCCGTTCCGTACTATCAGAATAACCGAGCGGTGTTATCGTCGACCTCGACGGTTCGATTAATTATCGGGCGTACTCAGCCCACTACCAACCCTTTTACGTGAAGCAAGATGAGGGTTCAATGGGGGAAAAGACGAAGCGAAGCGGGAGAACAGTTCAACAATAAAGCACATTTATTCGCGGCACACGGGAAGCACACAAATACAATTCCACCAAATGCACACAGAAAAAAGAAAACACAATTCCATTTACACAAAAAGCAAATATAA
>NC_140965.1:73703974-73848974 GCF_056783735.1 Eptatretus burgeri
GTGTGTTGGTCCCAATGAGTCAGGAACTATGAACCAGAATAGCACTAAGTTCCTTGACTTTGCAAGAAGTCATGGACTTAGGGTGGCTGGTTCATGGTTTCAGCGCCCACAAGCTCATCGCTGGACTTAGTATTCCAACGCTGGCGGTGTGGCAAAGGAGATTGACCATGTCCTCATTGATGGTAGTTGGAGGATGATCCAGAACTGCAGGGTCTACCAGAGTGCTCAGTTCCTCAATACTGACCACAGGCTTGTTGTAGCAACTCTAAAGCTGCACCTTAAATCCTGGAGAATGGTACCATCCCAGCCTAGGCTGGATGTTGGCAAGCTCAGGGATGAGAGAGTTGCTGAGGAGTTTGCGAACAGGCTGAGTGGACAATTGGGGGGTCTGGGTGCTTTGAGGGGTCCTGAAGAGTTGTGGAGTGCCTTCAGGATCACCTTCCTTGATGTTGCCGGTGGATGTCTTGGAACTCACCGCAGGGCAAAGAAGAATTTTGTCTCTCAAGGGACACTGGATACCATTGACCAGAGTCGCAGGGCCAGGCTGAATGGCAGAGCTGAGCTGTTCAGGGAGCTGAGGCGTAAAACTGTACGTGCACTGAGGGTGGACAAGGAGGCCTATGTGCGAGGAATCTGTGAGGGGGTAGAGCATCACCTGTGGACAGGTGATTCTCGTCCCGCTTACAGGGGAAATCGCGCATTACATTCATCCAAGCCCATACCTCGGAGCACTGCAGTTAGAGCAGAGAGTAGTGGGCTCTTGACAGAGGAGTCTGAAGTGAAGGCCCGCTGGGCCGGTTATTTGAGCGGTTGTACCAGGCTGATCCCCCAGCTGTCGAGTTGGACGTCAAGGGTGTTACAATCCCTGTTGCTGACCCTTGAATCAACTGTGGTCCACCTTCGCTTGTGGAAACATGGGCTGCGGTGAACCAGTTGAAACAGGGCAAAGCTCCAGGGATCTGTGGCATCCATGCCGAACTTCTCAAGGCTGGTGGAAATGCTGCACTCGTGTCGTTGCATGCAGTTTTGTGCTCTGCCTGGAACACAGGCATCTAATCGTCCCAACTGACTGGAAGAGGGGCCTTGTTGTTCCTCTCTGCAAAGGGAAGGGTGATCGCCAAGACTGTAACAACTACCGAGGGGTGACGCTGCTCTCAGTGCCAGGCAAGGTCTTTGCTCGGATAATTCTTGATAGGGTTCGCCACCATCTGCTTGAGCACCAGCGTCCAGAGCAGTCAGGCTTTACACCAAAGAGGTCAACGATTGACTGTATCCTTGCTCTTCGTGTCCTCACCGAACGCAGACGAGAGTTTCGGCAGGGGCTGCTTGCAGCCTATGTTGATCTCTGTAAAGCATTCGATTCAGTGAATCGGGATGTCCTCTGGAGGATTCTTGGTCTTCGTGGGGTGCCACCAAAACTGATCGATCAGATGTCTGAACTCTACTCTGGTACTGAGAGTGCTGTGAAGTGTGTTGGTACAATCTCTGACTTATTTCCATTGTTACTGGAGTTCGTCAGGGGTGTGTACTGGCCCCCACACTTTTCAGCACTTGTATGGACTGGATTCTCGGGAGGATGTCGGAGAGATTAGGCTGCGGTGCATCGTTTGGGAATGTCAAGATCTCGGACCTTGATTTTGGAGATGATGCATTCATCTTTGCGGAGACTTTAGATATCCTTTTGGGGGCCCTCGAGGTGCTGAATGAGGAGTCGGAGCTGCTGGGATTACGGGTTTCTTGGGTCAAAACTAAGATCCAGGCTTTCGGTGACATCTTGGATGCTGCTGTCCTGTCTGTGTCTGTTTGTGGTGAGGATGTTGAGGTCGTGGAGAGATTCACTTACCTTGGCAGTGATATTCATGTCTCTGCTGGTTGTGAGTCAGAGGTCAATAGACGTCTGGGTCGGGCCTGGGGAGTCATGGATTCACTGGATCATGGGATGTGGCGCTGCCGGTACCTGTGCGGGAGGACGAAAGTCCGAGTCTTCAGGTCCTTGGTACTTCCAGTCTTGCTCTATGGATGCGAGATTTGGACTCTGACCAAGGATCTGAGACGGAGACTTACTTCACTTGGTACCAGGTCTCTTCGGAGAATCCTTGGCTATCGCTGGTCGGATTTTGTGTCCAACGAGCGGTTGCTGAGAGAGACTCGGATTAGATTTGTTACCTGCATAGTCCGTGAGCGTCAGCTGCGGCTGTATGGATATGTGGCTCGTTTTCCTGACACTGATCCTGCTCACCAGATTCTCTCAGCGAGGGAGTCTCATGAGTGGAGGAGGCCAGTGGGCCAACGACGTGCCTCATGGTTGCAGCAGGTTGACCATCATCTCAAGGAGATGGGGATGGGCCTGGCATTTGCCTGGGGGATGGCCAGACGGAGGCCCCTGGAGTACCGGCGGAAAGTGGACGCAGCGACGCGCTGTTCTGGCACATGCTCCCATACCTGACCTGATCAAATATTTCGGGTCAGGAAGGAGATATTTCGGCTGTCCACTTATTGGGCAGCCTTGATGACCTCGTGATTTCAGCGTTCTCTCTGTAAGGAAGGTGATAACTACAAAATAAAACTGTGGACTGGCAATTTGAAATCGCTTCAAAATTAAACGTGTTGACGGACTTAAAATCTGTCAAGACAGAAGATGTTTATTTCAAAAATTCCATTCCTTTGTGGTTTCCTCCATTGTGTCCTTCTATTCCTGTCCTTGGCATGCGTAGTCATGACAGAAGTTACAGAAACCTATTATAACTCCATTTCCAACATTGAACATGTAGAGTATTTACAAAACATTTTACAAGCTGTTAGTGTATATATATATATATATATATATATATATATATATATATATATATATATATATATATATATATATGTATACACGCACTTACCCTAACCCGTACAACACACACAAAATATGATTAATATAAGGACAAAAACTTAATCTGACAGGGTGGCACATAGGTAGTGCACTGACCTTTGAACTGTCAAATCGGGTTATCTCAATCCGACTATAAACTGTCGGATTAGTGCTTCACAGGCTGGGCATTGCATCATCCATAAAGTGGGCTGTCCCTCAGATGGACATTATCCAAGTGTCATGTCCACTGGCATTAGTAGACGCAAGTTTAAGATCTGCTGTCTTTTGCGAAGAATAGGCAAGTTATCAACAGCACTCTGAATAAATTACAAATGATTGTCATCTTTGGTCGAACGTAATGCCTGACCAACCGATTCATGAAAGACTCGGTCCCAAAACTTCCCCGCAGGTTGTGCCGCAATAAGGCGGGATACATTTTGGCGGTTGAAGTAGTTTAAATGCAAAAAAGTCACAATCAGTAAGGTATTGCAGCTATCTAATATTTTGTATTTCATGCTTTTGCTCTGGTAAGATCCGCTCACTTCGCATGACAAACTTTCAAATAGCTCGTCAATTAATTGTTGAAGAGTTGAACTTCTGTATGTCTTGGAAACTTTGCCTAGGGGTCATCAAGGGATTTAGAATTTTTTTTTTTTAGCCAATCTACCATGGTGTTTAGGTGAGCTGTAAAAGGCATACATATGTCCTTCAATCAGTCAATCAGACAGTGGGTCCATTATCACAGGGTTCGCATTTCCATGGAAGACCAAATTTCCAGGAGATTTTCAGGACAATATGGTTTTTTTTTTTTCAAGGACCTTTCATAAAAATGTTTGATGAAGCAAAGTGACATTGCTTCATAATGTCACTTTCATGAAGCAAAGTGATACTTCAAGAATATGAATGAAATCTTGTTTGTTTGCTGTTATTCCATATTCCATTGAATATTTTAGTAACTAGAAATGCCCACTCCCTTCAGGAACAGCCTGGGGGGAGGGAGGAAGGATAGTGGGGGGAGATTGGGCAAATATATTTTCTGCCGTGGCTAATAATCCCCCCTCTCTGCAGCAGGGAGTCAGTAAACCACTTGCACTGTGGCATGTGTACAGGAAAAATTTGTAAGTTGTCCTCATGTCCAAGTGGTCTTTGATTTTTAGCATTTTTACCTCTGTGTTGGTGTTTGATGGATGTTGTTAATGTGCAACCTGTGTTGATGTGAAGGGCTTTGTTTTTTGTGGTCTGCTGAGTGTTGAGATGTGTGTTTGATTGGCTCGAGGCCCAAGATGAGCTGGCGTAGTTAATGGCTGATCTAATATACTGTTTGGATATTAGTGATGTTTCTTTGTAGTGCCTGAAGTTGGTGCCAGTGAATACCCTAAGTGTGTTCAGCCTGGGTGTTCATGGTTTTTTTTTTATGGTTGTGATGTGATCTGAGAATGACATGGATGTGTTAAAAGTGACGTTGAGTATTTTTGTTTGGTGTGTGTGTGGGATCGGGATGTTGTTGTGATGTGTGGTGAAGTGCTATGTTCCTTGGTATAATGTGTTAAAAGAGTGATTGTTGAATTTTAGAGGGCTACTCTCAGACTGCTCATGGTGAGCCAGGTTCGTAGGGTGCTGAGGAAGGGTTACAGTTGTGGTGTGGTAGTGTTAATGTTGTTATGAGTGGAGGTAATGGTTATATTGTCTGCATACGAAGCTATTTGTATGTTCTCTGGTGGTTGTGGAATGTCGTGCATGAACAGATGAAAGAGTGTATTGGAGAGGACTGAGTCTTGAGGAACTCTGTTTGGAAAGTATGACGTGCTGTTATAAATTATGAATGACTAGCTGCATGACAGGTAGTTGACCAGCCAGCGTTTGGTATTTTTGTGCATGTTTGTGTTGAGTATTTTGTTTGTGAGTAAGAGTTTTGGGAGTGTCAAATGCTTTGCTGATGTTTACTGTGGTGAGAATAGTGTGTTTTGGTGGTTTTCTATTGTTGAAGCTATCAAAGGTGTTTTGTGTGAGGTTTGTGAGGAGAGTGGGGGTTGAATGGTTTGGTCTGAATCTGTGTTGGAATGGGTATGTGAGAGAGGGATGTGAGGGTTTGTGAGTGTGAGTATTTGGCATTGTGTAACTTTGGAGGGTGTGCAAAGTCTTGTGATAGCTCGGTCTGCAGGAGGCTGCTTTGGTGGGATCTTTGTTTAGTATAAGGATGGAAATGATTTTGCCTCATTTCCAAATTTGGGGAATTTTTGAGTGTTGCTCAGAGAAATTGCTTCTATTTGTGAGGCCTGATATGCCGTGTGGTCAAAGGTGTTATAAATGTAAATTGGAGATGTTGTCAGAGCTGGTATCATGCGAGGTTTTGATGTTTTTGATGATTTTTGTTGTTTGTGGAGGAGTGAATGGCGTCACAGTGGTGTCAAGTTGGCAGTTTAGTTTGCGTCTTTTGATACTTCTTTCCTCTTTTCCTTTCATAAGCCTTGGGCGAGAGGTGGGGTGACGACCCGAAGCGACTTGCTGTGACCTGAATCCCGCTTCTCTGTTGGGCCACAGTGACCATTGTCACGCCCTGCCCAGCTCCTGGGGCTGGGAGCGGTCTCATTTACACATCCAGCGTGAAACGGCCTTGACTCAACATAATGTATAAGCCAGCAACCTGGCACCGAATGTGCTCCAAGTGCAGTCTGAATGCCGAATAGCAATGTACACCCGCCACCCACCCCCCTCCCCCATGAGCCAAAATGCACACCCGGGCCCCGTACTAAACTCCCGGATTGCTCTTCCAGACCCCTTCTCGTCGCCCATCTTGCCGTGTTCTGGCAACTTCACGAGGGTCGTATCAATCCCATGTGCTCACCCGGGACATTTCCGGCGAGATGCGGTTGGTGCTATTAATGTCCGTTGCTCGTCCCCGCATCACACAGTCCGAGTACATTCTGAGTTTTGCAGCACACCTCTGTTTATTGGCGAATTGTATCAAGACAGAGGTACGAGGAGGTGTGGGAGTATTTTTCTAGTGTGTGGGAGGTGTTGGTGGTCGAATTTGTGAGTTTTTGGTGAGCGAGGGGTGAGCAAGGTGAGATGTCATTGGAAATTGGTGTGCAGATTTGAATGAAATAATGGCGCACCATGCGTATGCTGTACAGCATGTAGTGTTTATAGCGGAGGAAATTTGTTGGTTCCAAGCTGCAGGAGGCATTGTAGTGTGCTTATTACTCATCGCATTTTGCATGACGTGTGTGCTTGCTTGCTTGACTTGATTTGTACCATGGCTAAAAGGAAAGGGTTGGAATAGAAATCAGAATAGAAAATAGAGATATAGTTAATAGACCTAGCTGTTCGACCCACGCAACGCACATCGTCCCGTTAACCTATGAGACATGAGGGGAAGGTGTAACTGCACGAAGACTAACAAAATAACTGCCGGGGGATCACTATTTTGGGTGCCATTGTCTTAGAGGCATGCGGTTTCGTAGAACGGCTACATTATATTCCCTATCAACACCAGATCATAATTCTGAAGTTTCAATTTGATCAATGAAGCGGTTCAAGAAAAAGAGTTTTTTCAAGATTTTCGCTCAATCCAATATGACTGCCAGACAATGTGACCTTTCAATTATTCGTGAACATCCTGGTATCCACAATGCTCGGGGAACATATTTGTGATGTTTCCCCTTAATCTGTCAGGCCGTTCTGGAGAAGATTTTTGTCGGTTTTCGGGCAAATCCAATCTGGCTGCCAAGCCATGTGACTTATGACATCATAGGTGTGAACATTTTGTTCCTCATGGATTGGTGGTCACACCTGTAAAATTTTGACTCTGTCTGTTCAGCTGTTTCAGAGAATATTTTTGAAGGTTAAAAAAAAAATGCCTGCCGAACCACGTGACCAATAATGTCATCAATTTTTTTCTGAGGACCAATTTATTCTTTGATGGCCCTCAAAAATTTTCATGCTGATCGGATGTAGCATTCTACATATATTCAATTATGACGTCATAATGAAGGAACTATGTCATTAACAAGCTGGAATGAGCTAAGATCCTCGTCCTCTTAATGATGACGTCATAAAAACGAATATGACGTCATTGTGATGTATCAGGTTTCCGATAAATTATCTGTGCTAATGCCCGGCTTGATTCCCGCAAACAAAATTCAAACAGCTTGCCGAGTTTCAGAGATAATGGTATAGGCGATCGCCATTAGTGGCGATATTATGACGTCAACTTTTTTTCTCGGAAGAATTTCCAAAATCGGAGATGGTTACTGCCTGCGCGTGGGCTTTCTGCATATACATGGCAAGTTTCACAAAGATCCTCTCTCTCTCTGCAGCTGACTCTGCTTGCCTGGCTCGTTCATGAGCAGATCTATCAGCAGTAAGACGACTCTCTCTCTCTGCAGCTGACTCCGCTTGCCTGGCTCTTTCATGAGCAGATCTATCAGCAGTTAGCTGTTGCCGTGCACATGCAGTTCGAGAATTCAAATAACAGGAGGAGAATGTGTATGTTTAAAAAGTCAACGAATACGAACATTTTGTATTTCATAAAACCCTAGCGCTTTTAACCATGAAGCCTTTTGTTACGATTAATATGCCGGTGCACTATTCGAAAGCCATTTAAAAATAATATATATTTTTCATTTTTATGGAAAGCCACTTAGCGCATCCTGGAGCTGAATGTTCGGTCTATATGTGTGTAAAGTTTCATAAAGATCGGTTCACTGGTCTAGGAGCTTATTGGTTACAAACAAACAGACAGAAGGACTGCCAGTTATGTAGTAGATGACCAGTGAACCCGTTGTGACAGCGGTTGATGAAAATAATAGACACAAAATTTTAATACTATTTAGTGGTCAAACTTTAACTTGAATAAAATTTGAGCATTTACTTCAGGAGTCATCCTTCAACGAAGCACGCGTCTAAACACAATTTTATTTATTAACGCACACGGAAGTATGAGATCAAAATGACGATGTTTATTTTATGCTTAAAAATAAATCGTTCTTTTTCTATGCAAAATGTTTGTTTTTTTATAAATCATTTCAAGAAAAAACAAAAAAGATATATCCAGCGAACTAGACCGTCGAGGTTGTTTGCATTGATCATATTCTCCCGAAGAGTAGTTGACCAAATCGGGAATTGATTTTTTAATAATTTTTTTGTTGCACGATTTTAACGAAGTTTGATACTGCACACCGCAGGAGAAGGGTGAGTAATGTGGGCTGAAAATGTTTGCGCTATTGTGTACCATTTTGGCTGTATTTTGGGAACATACGAGATGAGAGTTTTTGTTTTATATATATATATATATATATATATATATATATATATATATATATATATATATATATATATATATATATATATATATATATATATATATATATATATATATACACTAGGTGAATACACCCGACGTTGCCCGGGTTCTTTTTGAATGAATTTAATCTTCTGTACATAGGTCTGACGAGAGCCCAGTATCAGTTCCTTGGTGGGCCACGGCAGTCACAGCTGAAGAGGGTTGGTAAGGGGAAAACACCCCCCCCCCCCCGGCCAAGGGGCCTCAACACCTAGCCTATAACCTTCCCGGGGGTTTCCCGACATTTTTGTTTCAGAGGTTTCCTCCTATATTTCACCATTCAGGAGATTAGCGCGTGCAGACAAACAAACAAACAAGCTGGTAGGCGGACATGGGTAGTCGCCCACCCAATATAACCTGACGCGATGGGCCTGTTCGATGGGGAATGGCGTGATGATTAAGCACAAGAAAATTCATGATTCTAGCTTCAAGGGTTAATGCTGCAGATTGTTTTTCCGTTAAAATACCCCCACATTTAGAGGTTTTTCGGCCATCGCTAGGCAACGGAGGGGTCCATAGCAACGGTTCTTTCTCACATATAACTAGGACATACAATGAACCGACCATACCAGTTTCATGTATATCTGACTCATAGTCTCTGAGATATAACGGACTTCGTTTTTTTTATTGTTTTCGACCAGGGTTCATTCAAAGTCTATCTTGTCCGACAGTTCTCATAGGATCCGGCTGGAAATTTTGACAATATGGCTGAATGTACTGCCCACAGTCGCTCGTGGCCCGATTTTTGATTTTCGAAAAAATAATTTTTTTATGATTTTTCAAAAATTTCAAAGTCCCGTTGCTAGGCAACGGTGGTGTCCATAGCAACGGTTCTCATTTGCACACAACTAGGTCATGGTATGAACCTACCCACCAAGTTTCATTAAAATCGCCATTGTATTAAGGGAGCACTGGACCGAACAGACAGACAGACAGACAGAAAGACAGACAGACAGACAGACAGACAGACAGACAGACACACATATCGACGGAAAAACTGATAATAAGTGTAGAACAAATTTCAAAAAAAAAAATTTTCGACTGGATCGACTACCCAACAAAAACTTCAAATTGGGTGGTATGTATGTATGTATGTATATATATATATATATATATATATATATATATATATATATATATATATATATATATATATATATATATATATATATATATATATATATATATATATATATTGTTGCAAATTCGCGCCCGCCGGCGTGCGAACGACCGTGTGTAGCCAAAAGTGGCCGCCTCCCCCACCGGAGCGGACAATTCAGTCATGACCCTCCGGGAACTACCGCCCGGAGCCAGTCACGGGTGGGGGTTTAACCTCACCACAACTCAGTCTGCATTCTACCCACGCGAAATAGGGTCCGATCGCCGAATGGACGATTTACCGAAGTACTCGCGCGAGTAGCGTACCGAGGAGTTGTACCACGCCACAGGTCGACTCCAGGCACGAACCGCTTGAGCAGCTCGTTCCGTACTACAGGGATAACCGAGCGGAGTTATCGTCGACTTTGACGGTTCCAATTATTTACCGGGCATTTTAAACCCACTTTCAATCCCTTATGTGATGCAAGATGGAGATTCAATAAAAGGAAGGAGACCAAGCAAGGCAGGAAACAGGTCACCAAGCAATGCACATTTATTACGGAAACACAGAAGGCACGTATATTACAGTCAAGACAGAATGCAACAAATAACAGTCAAGACAAAAGCAAATGCAATACGAATGAATAAAAGGGCAATTATTTACAACACTTATTCAGTTCCACTTGTCGGGACTCGGCGCCACATCACTCATTCCAAAAAGCAAAGGAAAGAAAGCCATCCTCACAGGCAAGGAGGCAGACAGGTCCGTGGACCAAAAGTGCGTGGAACCTGGAGGAGCGGCCAGGTCCACGAGACCGAGAATGTCTTACCCGCATCCTCGTGACGTGATGGTGGGCAAGCCGCAATGTCCACGCCGCTGCGCCCCGACTCCGTACCCCTGGCGTGGTCGGCGAGCCCTCTCCGGCGTGCTCCGCGCAAGCAGTTTGGTTGGCACCAGGTTTAGGGTGGGGGAGGAACGGGGCCCCCCGGCACCATCTCAGCGTGGATGGGAGGGGGGGGGGAATTGCTGATGCTCAGGGAGAGGGGAATGGCTGGCTGGCTTGGACCCTGCGACAAGACGAGCGACCCTCACACCGCAACCTTGATGCCGACTGCCGTATTCACTCTACTCGAACTCGAACTCTTCACTCACCCCGACCAGCCGCCTGCAACTGAACCGCGCGAGTCGCCTTGTGCTCGCGTCTTTATAGGCCGCAGGAGGAGCCTATATGCAAATTTCAGGATCAAAACGCGATTGGAGGCGGGGCCACGCCACCCTCTGTTTAGCCATTGGTGTGGCAAAAAGGGGCGTGAGCCTTTTTTGATCCGAATTCCTCTCATAAAGAATCCACGTTCATCGTGCTTGGAGGCGGGGCCATACCGCCCGATGCTCGTCCATTGGACAGAGAAAAAGGGGGCGTGAAGCCTTCCTGATCCAAATTTCTCCGTGAGAGGAACGCATTCGTACTCGCGGCTCGACGCGTTCGGCATCAATCGCCGAACGGGCCCTGGACAGCACGACGTTTGGTGTTGACTTGTGGTGTGGTTGATGGTTGTAGAAGGAGATAGGCGAAGGTGGTGGGGGTTTGCTGTGGTGGTTTGGTGGTTGACGGGCGTCGTTTGGGAATGGCGGTGAAAAAAGTTTGCGGGATGGAGTTGTGAAGGTAAAAGTAGTGGCTGTTAGCCATTTTTCTTTCTCTATTGTTATTTTCGACCATTAAGCCGCCAACAATGCAAACTCAAAGCGTCGCAGCCCGGATGAATCACACATATTCCCTCTATACAACGGGTTTGGGCTAACTACACATGAACTTACCGATATATCTCACCTGAGGACTCTTTATGGTGTAATGCGAATTTCCACAACCGTAACAATATGTTTGTAGTAATGTTGAGCTCATCTCGGCAAGAGGTTAAAGTCCTGCGATGTCCCGATCGGCTCCATTCCTGGAAAAAATCCATATTAATGGTGGACAACACATGCACAGGTCGTGAGGAGAGACAGGAGAAACCTTAAAGCTTTTAAGCCCAACTGGTTTATTTCCCAAACCACGATAATAAAAAGAACCAGGAATGTCTGAACTCGACGGAGGCGATGATGGAAGGTTGTGGTGGGGAAGAAAAGGAAAATACCGAATCGATAATTCACAATTCTGTACAAATCGGTAAAAGAAATCGAAAGAAACTAAGGTGCTTCAAAACGGACTCGGTCACAGATGGGAAGGGAACGAAAACCGGGGACTCGGCTATGGGGCAGTGGGGATGAGCAGGTATTGAGGATGGATGAGGAGCAAGACGACGAGGAGATGGGCAGAATAACGGGGAGAACAAGCTCCAGGTAATGAACAGAGGCAGGCAGGCAGGATGACCTCCTCAACTCCTTCTCCTCAGTCTCCCTCGGACTCGCACACCCTCTCAAATGTTCTTTCTCGACCAACTGCCTTTTTTCCTCCCCGACCTCACCTCAGACTTCAACTCTCACCAACTACCTCGATCGTCCTCTCTCGACCAACTCCCGATTAGCTTCTCCTTTTCCTTCCTCCTTGGCAATGCTCCGCCCCTTGGAAGGCGTTCATACCTCTGCCCCCGCCTCTTTCGTTCCAAGTGTCTTGGTGCCTCCTGGGAGAGGTTTACATAAAGGTTTTACACACAATTTCCCAAACCAAAATCCCTAACTACTTATTACCACGCACCACCCTCTGTGTGGCACACATGCAGACAAGACAATTCTAAAGCTGACTTTTCCCAACTTGTACATCGAGATGGCTATCAACTCGCACACGGACCATGCAACTCGACACATGCTCTATGGAAATATCTCATCCTCCCCCCCCCCCCATCCCCACAAACTTAACTGTGCACACATACAGGTATTAATACAGAGATAGTAGACAAGACAGAAAGATGGAAGATTTTCCCATTTGCTGCTTGCATGGAAACGGTCCAACGGGTCTTTGCAGGTGCTCCACCGGCCTGGTCCTGTCCCCCGCCTATTCCCAGAACAACAACTGCACAGCAAGGATCAGTTGGAATATGAAATGTTGGGGAGACACTGGAATCTCAATCCACTTTGCAGAGAAATAATCCAACAAGAAACCTGTAACAGACAACAATCACCTTAACTCCAGCAACCTGCCAATCAACCACTGAATTGCATTTCTGCCTTTTATGGGGTTCTCCCTGCCCCCTACTCGCACGCTCATTGGCTTATCGTGCGACCTTCTTGATGCTTCCTCTGTGGCATCCAGCCATTACTGACTGCTTCTCATAACTTATGCTTCCTTCACGTAGCTTCTGGTTTCCTTGTGCAGCTTCTGGTTTCCAACGTGTGAGAATTGCTGCAGTGAAAACACCAGTTTCAGCATTGACACAAGCCTGGTGTTGGCTTCGTGGTTAGGGTGACGGCTTGGGATCCTCGGGTCCTGAGTTCAAGCCCCGTTGGCCGCTGAATTAAAATACACCAAGAGGTTGACTCAGCCTGTCATCCTTCCGAGGTCGGCACAATGAGTATCAGTGTAATGGTAAGGCGGATGATGTCGATGGTTTAAGCTGGCCATTCATTGAACCGAGCCCCTGGTTTGTTGGCTTATTTGAATAGGAACTGGGGGTAAAGCATACAAAGTGAGGACTTATGGGATGAGCCGCTGACGACTGGGAGAACCACAAATAATTATCATATGAGATGTTGGAGAGTTGAGGCATTTGGGATTTGAGACAGATTAACTGAAAGAGAAGAGTGCTGTCCAGTTTTTTGGAGTTGGCTTATCTAACCGTGAAGCATGGCAACATATGCTAAGGCTTGCATGGGGCCCGGAAAAAGTGATTTTGCATTTGGTTCAGTGTCATTTGAGTCATTCCCTTTCACAGCTCTCTTCATGAGTCTACATTTTAGCTGGACAGTTTTACTTGCTTTTGACACCCTCAGTGTTTTCCTGCCTGTGTCTCCAAAGCGTCGTCACGAAATCTGTTTTCCAGGCAACCTTGGCTACCAACAGTTATCTCTCTAAACTTGCTCTTGCTTCTTGTTTGTCACCGCTCTGCATCCTCTCATCAAACCTGATTTTACTGAGGGCTTTTTTTCCGTCCACCCGATCAGATGTTATTTATTCCCCTTGCCGTTTAACCTCCCTGCTGGCTCTTAACAAGTTATTATATTGGTTATTGGTTATCACCTCCACCACCGAAGGCGATGGAAGTTATGTTTTCACCCCTTTCTGCTTGTCTGTTTGTTTGTTTGTCTGTTTGTTTGTCTGTTTGTTTGTGTACATTATATCTCAAAAAGTTGTTTACAGATCTGGATGAAATTTTGTGGACAGGCTGGGTGTGTGACGAGGACAAACTGATTCGATTTTTGGTGAAGATTTAGATCTAGATCTGGATCCGACGACTAGAATTTTAAAGTGATTCTTCACCATTGAGAGATCAGGCTCAAAATGGTATATAGCATGATATTTCAAAAATGTATTGGGCCAAATATGTTCTCATGGATCAGGCATTACGGGGCTGAGGTATGCGCTCCACCGAGTGCTCTTCTCGCTTATTATTAGTTTGTGTTATTGAATGGATCTCATAAATTAAATATTTATTTATAATCAAGATGGCATTACATTGCTTCCATGATGTTGCTGTAACTCGGCTCTCTTAGTTAAACTATTTGGGAGACTGAAATAATGGGTATCTACTCAAACTGATCAGCAGTCTTGAGCTTGCAATGACGAGAGCTCTGTAGTGTGGAGGTGCCTAGCAATATACTTATAAGAAAAATAGTTTTTTTTCCTGATTGTGTGCATTGTACTTACACATGATGGGGGGAGGGGTGGGATCGTTGGCATGACTTGAACGAGTAGAGTTTTATTTTATTTTGATTGACAACACAGGCTGTTGTGGTTTAAATAAAAGCTTGGGTGAAAAACAATATATTTTAGTTTGAGCTTAAAAACCAAAAAGGGTCCCCTGGGTGAAAAAGTAAAGAACGAAGATGGGAAAGACGTAACAATTAAATTTGACCTTGATTATTGATTTGTGACGAATTGTTGCAAGTTGATAGAAACTGGGAACACACTCCTGCGAAGGCTTTTCCAAAGAGAGGCAGTGCCGGTTGAGGATTTTAAGAAAAGGGGAACTGCAAACTTGGGAGGGGCAGTGTTGAGAACTACTTGAAGAAGAAAGGGGAAGTGGAGGACAGAGAGTTGGATTGGGGGCAGTGAAGGAACAGAGTTGGGAAAGGGGGGTTGAGGCTTTGGAGGTAGTTTAGGACTCGTGGTCGGGAGGGGGTTTGTGGATTTGGGGTTGGTTGGGGGGGGGTTAAAGACTTGAAGAAGAAAGGGGGCAGAGAGGACAGAGAGTTTGGGTGGGGATGGACAGAGTTGGGAGAGGGGTTTTGATGATTTGGGGGTAGTGACGTGGCTTGAAGACTTGTGCTGGAAAAATGGGGCTGGGAGGGGGAGGTGGGTGGTTGAGAACTTAAAGGAGAAAGGAGTTGAGGACTTGAAGTCACATTTTACATAACGCAGAATTTATACGGGTCCCGGCCATTATGCTGTTGAGGGACATTCCTAGCAAACTCCCGAAATAGTCCACACTCTATTGGGAACTACTAGTGTAATGTGACTCCATTATTAGCCCGTCCACCGCAAAGCGGGAGACGGGGTTTTTCAATCGCTTGTGTGGGTCTGTCTGTCTGTGTGTCTGTCCAGGCTGTACATTTTTATTTTTATTTTTACCATTTGAGCCTTTGACATCAAATTTTCAACAAACTTTATTATGAGAATATGGAGAAGACAAATTAATAATTTGGTCAGAAGGTCAAAGGGCAGCTTCACATAAAATCATCAATTTCATCCAATTGACCTGAAATTTTAATAATCATTTGAGCTTTTGTTCTCAAATTTTCAACAAACCTTTTATTTTGAGAATATAGAGAAGACAAATTAAAAATTCGGTCAAAAGGTCAAAGGGTACCGTTCGTTGTTTAGCATACAGAAGAAGAAGTCCGAATACAAAACAGACCGACTTTGCATTTTTGGATGCTTTCTAGTTTTGCTTGTTTTTATTTCATAAATTTAGTTTTAATTTGAAAAATTGTTTTAATTTACATGCTATGGTGTACTGTTGATTCTCTTTTTACCTGGAGGAAAACAAAATGTACACTCTTCAGTAAACCCTTAAACATTGCAGGTTTAGTTGTCATGGTTTGGACGATTCGCACGCAACTTTTCTGTATATTATTTAGTTATCGCGGGGCTTAATTTCGACCATTCACGGTTTTTGAGCTGAGTTGTGACTCATTGTTTGCATCCACATAGGTGGTTATCTCGCACAAGAAGCCTTTCGTAGTTTCTTGCGAACCGTTAATATTAAACAAATCCACTGTGCGGTATATCTGTAAAAGGTGAGGCAAATATCTGTGCAAGTGTTGCCGTAAGTGCTCCCCCCAGTGTTTCTGGCGCTCAAGCGTAAAATGATGGACAAAAGTGAATCTCGTGCAAAAAGGCTACGGATTTCGTCCGAATCTGTCCATCACCTTTTGAGATATCGTGCTACATATCATTTTTGGCCCTATCTCTCAATGGTGAAGAAGCACTTAAAAATCAAATTCTCGTATCCGGATCCAGATCTTGACCAAAATCTAATCAATTCATCCTTATCACAAACTCAACCTGTCCATCAAATTTCATCCGAATCCGTCCATAACTTTTGAGATATCCTGCTCACAGACAGACAAACAGGGATGAAAACATAACCTCCGTTCACCTTCGGTGGTGAAGGTAATGGTTTAAATAATTAATAGGTGAGGAATTGCGGGGGTGGGGGGGTTAGAAACATTGCAGAAGGGAGTGGCCACTATTAATGTGCTTTTTAATGTTTTATCTGCTTCAACCCAGCAGAGACTTCATGATAAACCCGATTTATGTTTATTTTACATGTTTATATCAATTGTGATGTGTTTATTTTTGGCTGCCACCCACCTTCCTCTACATTTTCTCCAAGCAAGACCAGGAAACTACCCCCCCCCTCCTTTCCCATTGGCCCTTGGTTTTAACTTTTGTGGTTTTCAATAGCGCAGCACTTATCAGGAATGTAACCCACAATATTTAAGGTTTATTGCATTTACAAAATGGTTGATTACATAAATAAATCCAAAGTATTTTTTTAACCACGAAGACGCGTGAGTATACCCGACTCTTTTTCCAATTTTCTGAATAAGCCTTTCAATAAGTTTATTTGAAATCGTTTGGGATTGATATCTTCTCTTTTTTTTACCCATATATTTATAGTCACTCGTACCATTGGCATTGAAATACCTTTTATCTTCCCAAAATCATCCACTGTTATTAACCTTTAATGATCCAAATCAATAAATGTGGTTGGACATCCATCCACGGCTCCCTCTCAAGTGAGGGTATTCAAATGTTATGAAATCTTTATATATGTATATGTATTAAAATCAGAATATCTCTTCCATAAAATACTTTCTAAAAATTTTCAGAAAAATACACGTAATTGAAGCTTTTCAAAAAATTTAGCAGTGGAGTTTCGAAAAATTATCTTGATGTCCAGAAACTTACGGAGGAACGACAAAGAAACAGACATATGAAGAGGCCATTTGGTCCATCATGCCAATGCCGTATCCACATCCCAGCACTCCCGTTTACTGCAGGTCGTGTTAGTTATACAGCTGATCTCAAGAAGAGAATTTGGTCTGGCTACCGTCACGCAATGGTCTTCTCTTTTCACCAAGTACCCAGAGATTGTTAACGTCTTCAATATAAATGCACGAGTGATAACCAGCTTTACATCCTCATCTGAAGGGTGATATGTTCTGGGATACAGTGAAACTCTCTTGGAACTCCATCAAAGTGGCAGTTATTGATCAAGTCCTACCCGATCTAATCAAGGACAACAGCCAGACGAGATGGCTCATGGTGATTACACGACTCCTTGAGCTATAGCTATCCCTCTTTCTTCGCGTTTAACTCTTAAAGAAATTCCTACACATTTCAGCAATATCATTGGATGTTGAAAGATAATAGATTGTGGGATACAGGCAATAAAAGAAAAATGTATCAATGGGGAAGGTTTATGGTTCACTCGATATATTATGTATGCAGCTTTTTGTGCCTATTTCTAATATATTTAATCATCACTTTTTCCATCTGTGCAACTGTTTATCTTTTGCCATGTTTTGCTTTGTATTGTTGATGTTCAAAGATATTGTTTAATATTGAATCTTTTGCTTCTTGAAGGAATTGATCAATCACCTCGGATCTGCTGGCAGCCGTAGCTCGGATGCTGAACCAGGCGTTGCCGCAGCCCAGACTCTCGAATACTCCACACAACAAAAACACCTTCTGGTGGATGGCCCAGATAGCAAAATACTATTTTTGGAGGAGAAAAACCTCGATGAACATGAGCCTGTAATGAAGGACGAGCAACAGGGGTTTCATCAGGCCACCACAAACTGTGCTCTTGGGAAATCTCGAAGCGTTATTTATGGAAATACATGCCATGACCTGCTTAATGGGTGGTTTGAGCGTGTTTCTCATAGCTCAGGCCTTCAAGTTAACTTTCCACCTGCTGCTCACCTTGAAGAAAACCAGTTTGCTTATTCGTCATCAGTCAAAGAAGTTGCAGAGCAACAGGCTCAAACGAGCTGGGGAGAAGTGGGATCAACTCGGATTCTACCCATGAGTGATGCTCATTGGAGAAAAGTCGTATCACCACTCACTCCATCTGAAAGAATTGTGCGTGGGCGAAAGATAAAATCTTCTTTTAGGCCACCCCTGAGTGGTGCAAACTGGAAAAACCTTGGAACAACTGGGTGGCCATCATTGCAAGAGGGGAACTGGAGGGAAAAAGGAGCTTCCCAGATTCCACGCCCTGGTGGAGCACACTGGAGGGAGCGTGGGCGATGGTTTCAAAAAGGAGTAAGGAAAGTAATGCCTGGACATCCAGGTCCTCCGGGACCGATGGTGGGTGGATATCTTTGGCTCCTCTCTTTTCACCTGCTGCTCATAGTTGTTTTATTACACATTCTTGGCATGGTCTGAAAATATCCCGAACATCTAACTTAAATAATTCTCCACTTTGTTTGGTGAAAATTCATCTGCGCACTGAAGATACATTGCGTTGAAGGGATGTTTACTTTCTCTAGTGATATCTTCCTGTGTGGCTATTCAGCACTTTTTACAGGCTTGTCTGGAGCAAAGGTCATTCCTTGGTCAGCGCATCTTAGCTCGGAAATCCTTCCACCTTTGTTGCTCTCTTATTACCCATGTGTTATAATTTATATGGATAGTTCAAGAGCTTAAATTCTTCAACCTCAAGATGAAAAAGAAATATCCTTTTAAAACAAAATTGTGAACAATGGCAACTCCGATGACAAGATTATCAAATTAAAAATTAATAATCCTAACCAGAACAATGGGCTGGTGTTGGTGTTGGCTTGGGGCCTAAGGGTCCTGAGTTTGAGCCCCTGTTGACTGTTCAATTAACACCAATTGGGTTGACTCAGCCTGTTATCCTTCTGAGGTCCACGAAATGAGTACCAGTGTACTGGGATAATAACAATTCGGGGTAACCTGTGTCAGAGTGGCGATCCACCCAGGACTGTGCTCCTTGCCAATGAAACTGCCTCAGCAGCCCGATGTGCCTTTACAGCACGAAAGGAATGGTATTATTATATTATAAAACAGAACAATAGGCTTCCCACCTGTGAGCTTGGAATAATACTAATAATAATCTATCTATAATTCCAGCAATATATGTGTGTGTGTGTGTGTGTCTGTCTGTCTGTCTGTCTGTCTGTCTGTCTGTCTGTCTGTCTGTCTGTCTGTCTGTCTGCGACCACCGTTTCCCAACGACTGCTGGTCCGATCTGATTGAAACTTGCCAGGAATATTGCCGGGGCCCTGCAGATGTGCATTTTCGAGGTTTGATATCAATCGGACAAGCGGTTCCCAAGTTACGGCCATTTTACTGCCTTTTCAGTGTTGAAAAGGTGTATATATGGCAGCTGAAGCTGTCGTTCCACCTTCTCACCTTATCATGCCAATTTTTTCCCAAATTATTAATAACCGGACGATCACCGGTCTGATCGGATTGAAACTTGCCAGGAATATTGCCGGGGACCCGCTGATGTGCCTTTTCAAGGTTTGATATCAATCGGACAAGCGGTTCCCAAGTTACGGCCATTTATCTGTCGACCAATAACAAGACACGGTGCTATGAGATCACAAATGACGTCACAATTAATGTTTATTTATTTATTTATTATTTTTATTTTATTTCCACGATTGACGGTCCGATCTGATTGAAACTTGCCAGGAATATTGCTGGGGACCCGCTGATGTGCCTTCTCAAGGTTTTATATTAATCGGACAAGCGGTTCCCAAGTTACGGCCATTTATCTGTTGACCAATGACGAGACACGGTGATATGATGTCACGAATGACGTCACAATTAATGTTTATTTATTTTTTATTTTTATTTTTTTGCACGATTGACGGTCCGATCTGATTGAAACTTGCCAGGAATATTGCCGGGGACCCGCGGATGTGACTTTTCAAGGTTTGATATTAATCGGACGAGCGGTTCCCAAGTTACGGCCATTTATCTGTCGACCAATATCTGCGAGATAGGGGGACGGGAGAGGGGGATGAGAGCAGGGGGGAGAGAGGAAGGGCGAGAGAGGAAGGGCGAGACTTGGGGGGGATGGAGGGGGGCGAGAGAGGGGGGGCGGGAGAGAGGGGGCGAGAGAGGACTGCACATACTGGCACGCACCTATGGGCCCGCCCCTACGGGCCCGTACTAGTAATAACAATAATAATAACAATAGCAATGGAGGCCCAAGGCATTCAAAACAAGTTGAAAGATGATTTGAGGTTCAAACTAGTCCTGGACAGATCTTCACTCCACTGGCAATATGCTGTTTGAGTATAATACTCATTCATGCAATGTAAAAAAAAAAATTCATTGTAGTATGAATAACACATGTTGCAGCGGGTTGTTCCAGCTCACAAAGTCAAATTGCACTTTAAATATTTTTAACCTTCAAAGCCATAACTTGTACAAATCTCAATATATTTATTGTTGCACATGTCGAAGGTGATATATTGTGTAATGTGTGCCATTATTGTAATTTATTTTGATGATCAAATCCTATCAGCGATGAAGACCATGTTGCATGATGTGGATATGGGATAGCTTTGTGAATGATGAAAATATATTTGTATGACATTAAAGATTTTTTGCAATTTCCTCTCATTTGTTCCTCTTTTCTCTTATTTACCAGGAATACTTTTTTAAGATCTCTGTAAGATTCTTATTTATCATTCCCTTAGCTCCAATTATCACAGGTACAATTTTCGGTGCTCTTTAGCTTCCAGTAAATTTTAACTTCATTTTTGAGATCCTGGTATTTGGTCATTTTCTTGATCATTTCCATCGTGTAGGCCAAAAATCACTGGGTACTGACACCTCAGTTAGCAATGCCCTCTTTTCATTTTTGTACCTAAGTACTAAATCCTGTCACAATGCTTTGTTTTCTACGTTCATGCTCAAGGGGATCATCAGGTCATGCATAAGTGTTACATCCTTGTTTTCAATTATCACTTTTGGTTCATGGTCCATGAGTTTTCTGGGATGGGGATATTGAGACTTCTGCAGATGTGCCAATGGTTTACTCAACATACTTTGTTATGCCTTTGTGTGGAGAGTTGTTCTAACATGAGTTTTCTCCATCCCGATAAGAGGTGACTCGTGATTTCTGTTTTTACATTGCAGAATATACACTTGTCCGATTGACTCAGTCCCGCCATTTTCTTAAAGCCATTAGTGTAATGTCTCTGGTCGTGGGCATTTATTATGATTCGTTCTCCACCTCTGGTTGAGCTGACCTCTTAGCTATTCCAATGAGCCTTCATTATATATTCCCAATCTGTCCAACTTTTTAAAAATTCTTTTTTTTTTTTACATCTCCCTGCTCTTTTATCATTATCCCAGTTTGATATTTTGTGTGTGTGTGTGTGTGTGTGTGTGTGTGCACGTGTGCGTGCGTGGTGAAAATGGACGTTGATACCTCGACCTTTATATGTGTCTCTATGACTCGGCTGGCCACCTATTTTGGCCGATTGTCTGGGTAGTGTGGCAACTCTTGATTCGTTGTTATGCAGTGGGTTGTATGAATACCTCAATATGGTGGCTGAATTGCCCCACCTTAGGTGTTAGGTCAAGATTTGGAATATGGCTCATAATATTAATAATAATAATAATAATAATAATAATAATAATAATAACAATAATAATAAATTATTCCAGGAATAAATCAGCTACTCTTCATGAAAAGACATTGATCAAAAGACAAAAAACATTTCACAGATCTCCAGTTTAATGTCAATTTGAGGACTCGGTGCATTCTTTGATACAACACCCTGGCTGTAAAACACCAGGCTGACAAATTATTTTCAGATCGAGAATCAAACCTAGACTCAGCTCAAAACGAGCACCATACCTCTGAGATATCCTATTAAGTTTGATTACAAATTGCTGCTATGAGTTGTCCTGGAGAGGAGGTTGGAATCTCAGTGTCTATTTACCCATTGAAAAATTGACATGACACCACAAATAATCTTCATGGTCCCTATGCATGGATCAGACGATTGAACATATGTGGGATCAGTTCCTGAGATTTGTTAAATCACTCCATGAATAATTGTTTATCCCAATAACAATACAAGAATGAAGAACTATATATTATATAATCACGGTTTATTGTCAGGCCAGATCATATCTGTGACTTGCTGCAGGTACCATGTAAACATGTACCGACCTGTTTCATGATTGGGTTGTCTGCGACTATACTGTCTCCCCCACCAGGTTTCTTGGTGAGGAGGGTGTATGGATATAGACACCCAGCAGGATTAAAAACAAATCCTGTCAAAGGGTGGAGGAGCTCCTTATGAGCCAACGACCATCCATATCTGGTGCCGCTCTGTGTCTGCGGACATCCTCCTGCAGTTGGGTTATTTTTTTTCGAGAAGGTTAGTGGCAGGATTTGCACTCTGGCCACCGTAAAACCCTTCATTCAGCAAAACACATTAAAAAATAAGAAAGAAAACTGAAAACCCACTCCGTGGGAGCACCTCCTGTGCAGCTGCTCTTCACAGGGCAGCTACTGGATGACAGGATTGTGGCGAACCCTTTGGGTCCCCCTTCCTTTGATGACAGGGAGAAATGCATGTGGTAACCTTGCTGGGTCAGGTTGCAGTGATGTGTGTCATGGTGATGCTGAGGTGTCACCCACCAGAGGGCGATCTCCTCAAGTTATCCTGCAGCGGTCCCTTCGGGTGGGTACCTGGAATGTTCTATCCTTAATAAAGGATGATCACCTGTCTCTGCTCTCATCTGAGCTCCAGCATTTGGGCATCAGTGTTGCAGCACACTCTGAGGTTTGGAGACCGCATAGTGGTGAGATTGTGGTGGGTGGTTACACCTACGACTGGACGAGTCGCTCTGATGCTTATAATGCCCAAGGAGTTGCTGACGCTGTGTCCAATGAGCTATCTCTTATGATAATTGAGGTAACACCGGTCAACGAGCATATTATGAGAATGATGATTCATTACTTATTGGGTGTCTTTTCCCTCGTCTCTGTGAATGCTCCTACTGAGGCAAATGATCTCACCATGAAGAAGACATTCAATGCCACGCTCGGCTGGTTCATGGTTTCAGTGTGCACAGGCTCATCACTGGACTTGGTGTTCCAACGCTGGTCGTGTGGCAAAGGAGATTGACCCTGTGCTCATTGATGGACCCTGGAGGATGATTCCGAACTCCAGGGTCTACTGGAGTGTTCAGTTCCTCAATACCAACCACAGGCTTGTTGAAGAAACTCTGAAGTTTGTTGGGGTGTGTACTGGCTCCCACACTTTTCAGGGCTTGTATGGACTGGATTATTGGGAGGATTTTGGAGAGATCAGGCTGCGGTGCATCGTTTGGGAATGTCAAGATCTCTGACCTTGATTTTGCAGATGATGCAGATTTTGCATCTTTGTGGAGATGCTCGAAATCCTAAGGGGGGCCCTCAACGTGCTGAATGAGGAGTTGGAGCCACTGAGATTATGGGTTTCCTGGGTCAAAACTAAGATCCAGGCTTCCAATGACATATTGGATGCTGCTATCTTGTCTGTACCTGTTTGTGGTGAAGATGTTGAGGTCACAGAGAGATTTCACTTGCCTTTGCAATGATATTCATGTCCCCACATGTTGTGAGCAGGAGGTCAATAGACATCTGGGTCGAGCCAAGGAAGTCATGAATTCACTGGATCATGGAGTGTAGTGCTGTCGGTATCTGTGCAGGACAAAAATCCGAGTCTTCAGGTCCTTGGTGCGACCAGTCTTACTGGACGGATGTGATACTTGGACTCTGAAAAGGGATCTGAGACAGAGACTTAATTCCTTTGGTACCAGGTCTCTTCAGAGAATCCTTGGCTATCGCTGGTCGGACTTTGTGTAAAACGAGCGGTTGCTGAGAGAGATGAGATTTGTTGCCTGTATTGTCCTTGAGTGTCAGCGGCGGCTGTATGGACATGTGGCTTGCTTTCCTGACGCTGATCCTGCTCACTAGATTCTCTCAGAGAAGGAGGCTCATGAGGTGAGGAGGCCAACGGGCCGACCACGTGCTGCTTGGTTGCAGTCGGTTGATCGGCATCTCAAGGATATGGGGATGGGCCAGGCATCTGCCTGGGGGGTTGCCAGATGGAGACCCCTGGAGTAATGGCGGAAAGTGGACTCAGCGACGTGCTGCTCCCATACCTGACCTAACCTGAAACTAATAATAACTAGAGAGAATCTGAAAATGCAACGCCTGTCCATGTCCACTTTGTATTCAGAATTCTTCTTCCTCCCTATTGCTAAACATGACAAACAGCTAAAAAAAAATACCAAAAAAATTTATGATTTTAGGCGACCTTGACCTTTTAACCTAAAATCAACAGGCTTCAGTGACCCAATGTGCAAACACTGCTCAAAGTTCAAGTCAATCAAATGAACATTTATGATTTTATGCACCTTAACCTTTTGATATTAAAAAAAACCTCCCAAAACAATCAGCTTTGAGCTTTTGATTGATGGACCAATTCATTGACCTAATATGCAAATTCTTAAAATTTCATGTCAATCGAATGAAAATTGACGATTTTGTGATGCTGACCTTTGACCTTTTGACCAAATTATTCAATTGTCATCTCCATATTCTTATAGTAAAGGTTTGTTGAAGATTTTATAATAAAATTTCAAATGGTAAAAAAAAAAGTTTCGGCCCGGACATACGCACACACCGACACACACAGACACACACATAAATGATTGCAAAGCCCTGTCTGCTACTGCACAGGAGGGACGTGCTCATAAGATATGTAAAATGCTACCAAGATGTAAGGCTGGAAGTCTGTCAAAAGTGTTTGATTAATTCATGTAGCCATTCGTTATTATCGACGAGTTAAAACTTTTCCCCAAACTCATTAATTTCCCATTTCTGAGATGCAAAAATGGTGAACTTTCCTTTAAAAAAAAAAATATATATCAATCTCATGTTTTCCTTCCACAACGAGGAAACTTCAACGGTGAATGAGGGACGGAAGATCATTGAAACAGAGAACAGTGATGGGCAGACAAACGTTCACAATGCTTTGTACATCCTCCTTAATTTTGAACAATGATGTTGTAAGCTCCTTTGTTCATGTTTGGAATGGTTGTGTGTGAGTGATTACATTCTGGCTTTATGTTCTACCCTGCTGCTATTTCTCACAGGGATCCGAAGGTCCTGCAGGAAAAGAAGGAGAAAAGGGAGACAAGGTGGGTTCAGGAAGTAATTTTATTCGGTTCTGAGAATTTGCTATAATTATAATTACACAGTACTGTATTTATATTGTCACGGCCACAAATGTAATATTGGTCATAATGAAACTTGCAGGGCCATTCATAATTATCATTCAAGCCATGGGATGTCATTTCCTGGATATTCAAGTTGAATCTTCCTGCCTTTATTTTCCGAACAACCCAGTTTTGTATCGTCAGACATTTGTCAGCGCAATATCAAAAAAGTATGAAGATTTAATACATTGTATGTGACTCGGAGACGTTTTCAAAATGATATAACAAAGGCATTTCAAGAGGTTTTGTTTAACCTTTAGAGATTCATTTCTGAACAACATATATATGTACCTCCTTGACCACCCCCCTCCCCCCCCAAAAAAAACCTAGGAGAATTACATTTCTTGGTGTGTGTGATTCTTCTTAGGGTGATACTGGTCCAGTTGGTCAAACAGGTCGCAGAGGCGACTCAGGAATCCCAGGTCCTCCAGGTCTACCTACAATGCTCAGGTGGCGGGAGAATGAGGACGAGTGGCGAAAGTTCACTGTAAGTTTATGCATCGGACACTTGTAGAACACTCTGACATTGACAAATCAACCATGGCAGCACTATTTTAAAATAAAATTTGCTACAATGTCGAAGCTCGTGGAGGAATTGGAACATATCATGGAGCAGGACTCAACAGGATAAAAGGAACAGCAGAAAGAGAGGGGAAAAACATCAACAGCAGTGTCTGTTGTAGGGGAGAATGAGGAGTAGGAAAGGATGCAAAGGGAGGACAAGGTGTACACAGAAACAAACTCTCAGGAAGGAAAGACTGGAAACTTGGAAAGAGTTGGGCTTCGGGTAAAGGATTAATGGGGGTAAAAAAGATCATGGTTTTTGGATGGGGGGTGATCTGAAATGGTAGTGAAGAGCTTTATATGCTTCAAATGCATTTTAACAATGATATCTACCTGTGTTGAATAATGTTTACCTTGTTTAAGAAGATTTTAAAGACTTTTTTTTTAAACATCTGGATCAACAGAACTATCTGCTACATGTACTTGTGTTGAGCCCTCTGGAAGGATATTAAGTTTCTTCTCTTCTGTTAAAGCATGACTTGCTTCGTCAAAAAAAATTGATTTATAACTTTGACTCTCTTCTGGTACTTCATTGAGCATTTGTCAGTTACGTTATCCATACAGTTTTAACATTCCAAGGGGTATCTTTGCCTATTGCTTGCTCATTTGGATTATTGAAGTTATCATGGTCGCTAGATGCAGCACACTTAGCTTTAAGCTGTTTAATCCTGGTTAGATTCCATACTAAACTATTAAGCATCACTCTTTTGATTTACAGGCAAGTTGATGCATCAATGAGTGTACCACCCAGCCCATGGGATGTGAAGCTGGGAGACCCGTCCATCAGCACTGGTTGCAGGTGGACGTTACATATGCCAAATTGCCTTTCGCAAAAAGGACCGAATTGTGTGCCAGGGTACTTTGAACAAATTCTAAACTACTTTTGGAACCAACATTTGGCACTGCATCAATGGCACAGCAACACTCCCAGAAATGATGCAATCAGCTGTTTCTTCCTGTGCAATAACATATTACAAAACTGTCCTGTGCTTTCATTTTCCCTTGGTTCCTTATCTGCCAAACCAAATATAACAACAGTAAATTTTAAATGAAACCAAAACCATATGTTTTGACGGAAGGTTCCTCCATTATTTTGGCAGTTCCATCAATCATGCATTTTTGTTTAACTCCCATTCGTCGTACATGATTCTTGCAAAGAATGCAATGATAGGAGGGAAACCACAGGGTAACCTTTCCAGGTCAGATTGCAGTAGTATGTGTTGGGGTGGTTATGTAATGCATTAATTTGCATTCTTGCCATTCAGCCTGGCCCTGCGACTTTGGTCAATGGTATCCAGTGTCCTTTGAGAGACAAAATTCTTCTTCACCCTTTGGTGAGTTCCAAGACATCCACTGGCAACATCAAGGACGTTGGTCTTGAAGGCACTCCATAGTCAGGTCAATATACAGTTTAACCCCCCAAAAATTGCTGCAAAAGGTTTCTGATTCTGGTAGGTTTTAGTGTACTTAATAACATACTAAAAGTTTACCAAAGTATGACCACCGGAAAAGTGTTTTTTTCAAGATGGCATCCAATATGGCTGCCGAAACCTTTTGATGATCATAACTCTGTGACTATCAACTCAAATTTGATGATCTTGGTGTCTATCCCTAGGTTTTTGGGGGCAAAGAACACATTAACATCATAAAAAATGATGTTGGCCTATTATGTAACACAAAAATCCAACCTTTGTCCGTAGAATAAGTTTCAGAGCGTTCAATTTTGAGTGTCATCCTCCTCCTCAGTATCGACCTCTTGAGTGTTGTTTGGATTGTCACAGTTTTCAGTTTGGCAAGGGCCACATGCAGCAGTGCAGGGGAGTCCATAGCATCTACAGGTGCATCAAGAGGATTTGCACCCCCTCGAACAGTTGCAATGGATAATTTTCAAGAGTTCATGAGGCGCAGCATTGTTTTGGGTCATAAATGGAATCAACTGATCATTTTCCTGTTTCCATCCCCATTCAGTTGGGTTCATTTCATTTGCCATCCCCATCCATACCATAATTTGAAAGTACACACGTTTGAGATGGAATCTTGTTGCAGGTGATGTTGGTGGAAGCCGTTCAGGAGTGACAAATGCTTGAGCAGTTGCCACTTTCTTGGTGAAAATGATATGGCGCAGTGATGATAGCGTATCATTAGACTTGCCACTAAAGAGATCAACCACAGGTCTTTTCCAAGATCTGATATGTCCTCTTGAGATTTGTTTTGAAGGATGAATGCACTAGCACAGGACTTCATGACAGGATCAGATTTCACTAATTTTCGGAAGGCTGACTTTTTTCCGATGCCAAAAATCGTTGAAGTTGAATCACCGCCTGTGTAGGCATGTACAAAGAGCAACTCATTGCACACATCGTCTCCTAAAGTGTCTTTCAACAGGTTAATGTTATACACTTTGTGTTCTTTTGACTGCATGTTTGTGTCAGAACGGAAGTAGATGATCTCATTGTCTGTTGTAGAGTAATGAAGGAGCAAGATCAGCAAATCTGTATCCTCACCGCCCAACGTTGTGGTGCAATGACGGGATCGTTCAACAGTTGCCTTAACGATATCAACGTCGGCATCCCCTGGTGACTGAATGACATGCCATCCCCTTTTAGTTAGTGCTGTGCTGATGAGAGCAATCATGTCTGCCTTGTTTTTGTCACGAGACAAAAACTCCTCCTTTTTGCCTGAAAACTCTGTTTCTGCAGTGAAACTAACAATAGGGTGCAGGTTTTGTCCTCGTCTCTGATGTGTGTTGTCTTTTATGGAGGGACCTTCACCATAGCCATCGAACACCACTGTCGCTAGTCCGTAATGTCTCACAGTGACGTCTGCATAAGACTCAGCTATTGCATTATATGAGTCGCCTTTCTTCCACGGTAAACGATGGAGCAAAGAGCCACCATCGAGCACGTAACAATCTGTTTTAGGAATAGAGTTCATCACAGCCTCACTTGATAAGTCCGCAGCGTGGTCTCGAATTGCCTGAGCAAACTGAGGTTTGTCTGCTTTTCGAAGAATATTCCTGACCTCAAAGAGGGCTGGAGGGTAGGGGCTGAGTTCATACATCAAAACATCATCAAGGGAAAGATATCCTGACCTTGACACCACAAGGAAACGCTGGAACAGATATAAAAATGTGATATATATATATATATATATATATATATATATATATATATATATATATATATATATATATATATATATATATATGATATAAAAATGGTGAAAATGTGTTCATTTTTGACGCCATATTGGATTTTGATGTTACATAAAAGGCCAACATCATTTTTTATGATCTCAATGTGTTCTTTGCCCCCAAAAACCTAGGGTTAGACACCAAGATCATCAAATTTGAGTTGATAGTTACAGAGTCATGATCATTAAAAGGTTTCAGCAGACATCTTGGACGCCATCTTGAAAAAAACACTTTTCCGAGGGTCATACTTTGGTAAACTTTTAGTATGTTATAAAGTACACTAAAACCTACCAGAATCGGTTCAGAAACCTTTTGTAGCAATTTTTTGGCGGTTGAGGGGGTATTTTCCATATATTGACCTGACGACCACAACTCTTTGGGATCCCCAAAGCACCCAGACCACCCCAAATCTCAACTCGGCCTGTTTGCAAACTCCTCAGCTACCCTCTCACATTTGAGCTTGTCAACATCCAGCCTAGGTTGAAATAGTACCATTCTCCAGGATTTAAAGAGTAGGTTTTGGGTCGCTGATGACCGCGTGATTCGAAGGTTGTAATCACATTAATAATCGGGCAATTATTTTCTTACATTTGAAACTCAAAATATGCTAAAATTAACTTTCAAGTCAAAACTTTTGTCAGTGATCGAAATACAGACCGGAATTTAGCGAAGATGATGTGACGTCACGTTCTCCGAAAACTTCGTGAACATTCGGAAACTGCGTGTGAACAATGGCGAGATGCGAATCAGAGAGTGATTTCAGCGGCGATGAAATTGAGTGTTTTCATTCTGATATTGTCGAGGACGAGTCTGAGGATGATGGGAATTTATACTATGGAGTCTCTGGCCCTGAGCCATATAAATTTGAGCCATTTGCAAATGCCAGAAAACGGCCTATTTCGTGTACAAGTGGCAGGACTGACTGCCCGGCAGTTCACACTGACAGACTCCACCAGACAGATTGGTTTGTAGATTTTCATTTTCTTGTTTGATGCATTAAATAATGTAAAGTTTGATTCGTCTGTGACTTGATATAATAATTTTTAACCCTCTAGTCACTCAAGAGCCAGAAATAGAATGAATCGATAATGGACCCAAATATATTATACACCGTAGCCTTGGCGTTGAAGTCTTTCTGACAGCTGAGCTTGACCCCAGCGAAAGTGAACAGTTAGTGCAAACCCCAACTTTCAAGAGACTGTTGTTGCATATAAATACCAAAACATGTTTTGCCTCATTGGGAAATATTCTACCAAATTTAGAAAAAAAAAGTGGAAAATTGATAAATTTTTTACAATTGAAATGAAATAGCCCAATTTGCTGATGCTGTTACAAAAGTAATTTAATCAAAAATAAGTTGATTTGTTGAGAAATTTTTTTCATGCTTGTGTTTTTCAGAAAGTTTATTTATGTGTTTTTCCATGTACTCTTAAAAAATACATTTCAACGTTTTTCTCACTTAAACTCAACAACTGATTCTGTGACAGAGCAGTATCTGGAGAATTGTCAACCAACAAGTCATATTCACAGAGTGGTGATCAGATGTGTTTATGTCTTCGTAATCCTCGGCTGTGAAATGGTCACCACAAATGACAAGTCTATCCAAAGGGTCCTCTTTACCCGTTTTCTTTGGGGGAAAATTCGCTCGTTTTGTTTGTACAAATCTTATCCACTGCCGGCGAATGTTTGATTTCTTTGGGAATCGGTGGGAGCGATTACCCACTTTCCAGCACTTTTCGCAAAACATAACGACTCACGTACGAGGCATGATGTACAGATATCCAAATAACTTTGTTCTACAATAATTCAAAATAAAAAGGATAATATAGACAGGTGCAAGCTCAAAAAAGCGAAAGAACGATCCACTGAACTGGACACTTCTTCAATGAGTGAGTGAGCGTCCGCTTTGTTTTGGAGAACGTGACGTCACCATCCATATATGGGCACGCGGCTGTTTTTTCAACAGCCTCGAGAAATAACAACTTCGGAGTTAAATTTCATTAATTTTCCCAATAGTTGGGCAACCACAATAGTTTGCATTGAACTACTTAATGCACATTTAATCATATTGATAAATTTTCAGAACATGTTCGGTGACCCGCAACCTGCTCTTTAAGCTGCAACTCCAGATTTGCTACAACAAGACTGTGGTCAGTATTGAGGCACTGAGCACTCCGTGAGACCCTGCAGTTCTGGATAATTGTCCAGCAACCATCAATGAGCACATGGTCAATCTCCTTTGCCACACCACCAGCATTGGACTGCCAAGTCCAGCAATAAGCCTGTGGGTGCTTAAACCATGAACCAGCCACCCTAAGTCATTGACTTCTTGCAAAGTGAAGGAAATTTGTGCTATTCTGGTTCACATTTCCAGACCCATGGGGACCAACACATGTCTCATATCCATCCCTATCAGTTCCAGTCAATGCATTGAAATCCCTCAAGACTTGAAGAGTGTCTTTCTTGGGGCACTGATCAACCACAGACTCCAGCGTGGTGTAGAATGCGTCCTTCACGGTGAGGTCAATCACCTCCGTTGGAGCATATTCAGAGACCAGGAAATGATTCCCAAGGAGTGACAAATCCTTAGTCTCATAATACTCTCGTTGAGTAGTTTTACCTCAATTATCATTGAAGTCAGCTTTTTGGGCACAGCCACAGCAACTCCTTGGGCATGCTAATCATCAGAGCGACCAGACCAATAGTAGGTGTAACCACCCACCATGATCTCGCCGCAATCCGGTCTCCGAACCTCCGAGAGTGCTGCAATACCGATGTCCAAACGCTTGAGCTCAGATGATAACAGAAACAGGTGATCATCCTCTCTTAGGGATAGGACATTCCAGGCACCTACCCAAAGGGACCATATCAGGTTAACCCAAGAAGACCGCCATCTGGTGGACGACACCTCAGCACCACCCCGACACATACGACCGCAATCTGACCCAGAAAGGTTACCCCGTGGTTTCCCTCCTATAATCAAAGATTGTGAGTCCCGAAGACTTTGCCCCAATCCCGTCATCCGGTGAGCTGCCCTATGAATGGCAGTTGCACAGGAGGTACTCCCACGGAGTGGGTTTTCAGATTTTTTTTGTGCTTTTCGAATGTTTTGCGGAATGCAGCGTTTTACAGTGGCCGGAGTGCAAATCCTGCCACCAATCTGCTCATAAAGAGTAACCCAACTGCAGGAGGACGTCTGCATACACAGTTGGGTACTAGTTATGGCTGGCCATTGGCTCGCAAGAAGCTCCTCCACCCTTTGATAGGTTTTGGTGTTCATCCTGTGGGGTGTCCATATCATACACCCTCCTCACCAAGAAACTTGGTGAGGTACATGGTTTAGTCACCGACAACCCAACCATGAAACAGGTTAGTCCAGTTTTACATGGTACCTGCAGCAAGTCACTGACATAATCTGACCTGACCTGACACCATGTATGATAAGTCGATACCAAATTTTATATTATTGGAGCAGCTTTATTTATGACCCGATTTTAATACAACAAAATGTAAACGATGGAGTGTCCGATAGCATGGAGCAAAAATCCTTGATCAACTGGAACTGTTGGAGAGAATAACCAGTGTTCTCACCAACATCAATGAAAACATGTTGCGATCAGCAGTAGCGAATGTGCTAGTCCGATTAATGAAATGTGTTGATAGCGCTGGAGCATATGTGGAGGTTTAAAGAGGTGTGCATAAACCTCATTCGACACTCTTTCAGTTTCAGTTTGTTTCATAAATAAAACTGCTCCAACAATTTTAAATTGGGTGTTGACTTATCATACACCCTGTACATACATACTGTACATACATACTATACATACATACATAGAATTTCCTTATATTCGTATGATGCAAACCATTACCGACAGATTTTTCATGATATACAGTAGACTAGGCGTAAGTCGTCACCATCGGGACCGAGAAAAAAGTGACGACTTAGAAATGTGACGACTTACGCGTATGCGAACGTTCATGATGGCTGTGGGGTGAAGGATGAAATCGCGCGTGGCCTGGACATGTGTGTGTGAGAGCCGGCTATTGTACCAAAAGGAAAACACAATCCTCGGGGCATAGGTGGGAGTTCATTGGTGAGTTGGAAAGTGATCAAGCAAAGATGGAATTCATGAATCAGTTTATCAAAAGTAAAGATAATGAACAACTGTAAGACAACAACTTCGCCTGCTTATCACCATGATGGGATTTACCAACGAACCCCAGAGACTTTTCTGGCAGCATCTGCCAGAAAAGCCCAGTCTCATCGGCATTGTACATGTCCTGAGGCTGATACCTTTCCAAGATGTCTTTCAATTTGCCATCCTTCCAGTGGTGCACCACTGCCGAATCCACGCTGCCTGATTCGCCGCACTTCTTGACTTTGCCGATTCCCCACCTCACTTTGAATCTGTCTATCCATTGCATCGGCAAGGTCTCGGCATCATCATGCCCGAGGTCCGCAGCGAACTTACGTGTCTTCAGCAGCAACATTTCACCGTCCAACCGAATATTTGGCTGAGCTGACATTTGCCGAAACCAGATGATGAGCGCATCATCGACATCTTCAAAGGATACACATTTCACACTTACCACCGGCCTCGCGATCTTCTCCACTTGTCCAAATATCTTGCCCTTATTCTTCAAGATATCGTTCAATGTCTGCCGTTTGATGTCCAACTTCTCAGCTATGGCTGTTTTCTTCATCAGTGGGTTTTCCTCGCAAAACTGGATAATGTCGTATTTTTCTTGGTAGGTTTTAGTTGTAAGCTTACGCTTCGTCGCCATTGTCCTGTCTGCAGTGCGATCAACGTGTGTACGCAGTTATAAATAGCCTATCACTGGCGGTGTAAACCAATGAGCGAGCATCACGATTCCATGAAATCGGGCTTCTCACGAGGTAGCAGTTCCATGTGACGAGTTAGTGGTAATTTACTTGAGTTTCCATTACATGGGAACGGACAACATCTGACGACTTAGAGGAAGTGACGACTAAGAGATGACGACTTACAGAGGGATGACCCTTTATTCATAGGGACTTAACATGAGATAAATTCGGGAGTTTTTGACGCTGCCGACTTAGGCGAAGTGACTAGTTACACGCTGCCGACTTACGCCTAGTCTACTGTATTTCTTGGGTTACTTAACAGCCTTGTACATTCCGAAGACATGAAAACCAATGTGAATTGTGCTCTGTGTCAATCAGTGAGTGAATGAGAAGGGAAGATAACCTCAGAGATAAGAGCATTTGCCTCTGAGCTGTCAAGCCTGGGTTCGAATCTCATTCCATTTATAAACTGTCATCCTGGTGTTTCACAGGCAGGGATAAACATCAATGTGTGTGCCTTCTCTCAGATGAACGTTAAATATGGATTTCCCATCTTCCCAGCATGTTGGTGGACATTAAAAATCACATGATGTCCTTGGCTTGGAGTAGGTGTTTTATCACCGGAACCCAGGCCCAGCTCCTGTTCAAACCTACAGCGGTCAATGCATCAGCAGCACAGCCGTGCCCCGAGCAAGGATACAAACCTGCAGCCACGTCATGCTTAGGAAATAATAAAATCGTGCATCCACACCAGTTCTCATATCTACTATGGCTATGTACCCTGGCAATGAAATGAATTCTGAAATGATGCACAATGTAGGACTTTCGATATGATGTAATCAATCCCAGAATGCTCGGCACACATGCACACAAACCCCAAGAAACAGCGATGTTCAGCCCACCCTAAAGTATATCATGTGTGTGAGATCAGGATTGTTACCTAAAATGGTTCACAAAGCTTCTAAAGGAAGCTGAAATACTTGGAAAAGTATGAAAGAGTTGGAGAACTATCTCAGGTCACCGAATGAGCAGCTGCCCATACTGCAAACTCCCAACCATGTGGGCCGGTGCAAGGCCCGACTGGACGGGCATGTGCTGTACAAACCCATGACAGATTGCGATCAGTGAATGGACTTTCAAGCTTGCAGGAATGCCTCCTTTGAACATGACAGGCTTGGTGATTTATTTAATGGACAACTGTAATTGGAAGCACAAAGCTGTGCATATTTGCCAAGTAACGGCAAACAACTCTTCGACAAAGGACATCTTCACCACGTGAAATTACACAAACTCTGTGGATCTGGATTGTGTGCTTCTGAACACCGATAGGAAGGTAATATCTGAGGCTTGTGAATGTACAGGGTAAGTTTAAAATGATTATATTTATCATTGAAAATTTTGTGGGTTGGAGTAGTCGGAGCTGTGATGGAAGTTGTAAATGCATTGCTTGTCGGTGTGTCCAGATCTATATATTTTTCGGTTTAAAATCGTTTTTCTCGACAACCATTTGTCTGTTAAATGCGAAACTTTAAACGTACTGCAGGAGGGACTCCCCATCACTTGTATTGACAGGAAATGGTACGAACTCGACTGGTAGATCAGGACAAGAATTTGGAATTTTGCACACAATGGCTTACACTTTTAGCAATGTGCCGTGAGATCTTTATTGTCAAGTAATGAATGCTGACATATGGAGAAGCAGGTGAAACATTCCCTCTGAACGAGATCAACGAAACACCCTGCCTGGAAAGCACCAGGTTGGCAGTTCATAGTCGGCCTTGGCATTGAACCCAGATGAGACTGCTCAAAGTCAAGCACACTCCCTCTGATCTATCCGATGCTTATTCACAATCGAAGAGACAAATCAGACTTCTTCAATCACTCCTCTTCCAATGCTTTGCTCATTTGGAGTAGTTTTACAATCCTTCATTGAAAGTATACTCCTTTCTGTCACCAAGTTTGGTTTCTGTTCTTTATTAACTTTTCATGTGTAACTTAATAATATGCCAAGTTACTTCACATCAAAGTAAAAAAAAAAATAGTCACACAGGGAATGATAAATGTAGACAACATCTGAACGATATTGGAAAGAAAACTCCTAATTTATTGTCATTTCTTTTTATTTATAATGACCATCAATAAATTACCTAATGGAATACCCTATCATTCGGATTAGATCATTGGTTACAGATGGTATTATATTTTTATGATAATTTTAATTTATAAATTAAAAATTTAATTCATTTTGCGATTTAAATTTAGCCAAAAGCGATTTAATTATAATTTCAGCCAACAAAGGCTCATCAACAAACCTACTACTACTACTACTACTACTACTACTACTACTACTACTACTACTACTACGACTACTACTACTACGACTACTACTACTACGACTACTACTACTACTACTACTACTACTACTACTACTAGTACCACTACTTTAAGGGCCTCAATTATTCCCATCTTGTGGGGTTAGCAAGGGAAAGTATTTGGTAGAGGTGTTTCATGGACTGACTGGCCGGGCCTGATGTTCAACTGGAGCTGGTTTGTTGGAGAGTTTTTAATTTGTTCAGGGTGCTTTCGATAACTGGCCGCTTCTTCAGAGAAGACAGCGTAGAATATTTAACCTTCACCAGCCAACGCTGGCATCTGGGACGCCCAGGTTACCAACATTGTGAAGCAACGCTCTACCTGCCTACCTGCGAAGCATCAATCCGACAGTTTGTAGTGAGGTCAGGAATCAAACGCACGCAAGACTTTCTCAAAAGTAGGTGATCTCTGCACCATCCTGTTGGACACTCGTCTGCAAACCTATGACAGCAAACTCGTACTCTCTTACTTCTCCCTATAGCATATACGATACTGATGTTTCCCTTACCACGTCATAGCAGTTGATGTACAATATTGAGTGGGTTGCCAATTTCTAACAATGACTTGGATATTAACTAATCCCGACCATGCTCAGGAATGCCTACAAATCGGCCCAAATTTTATTTGGACATTTTTAGGGTGTCATCTGCAATATTCTGTAATCTCCAAAGATGTACATTTTTATGTGCTGGAGGCTGAAACCATCGGGATATTATTGTATTTGCTTGCCTTATGTTGCAATATGCAGCCGGTTTTGACTTATTGGCCACATTAGACCGCAAGAAACCACCAATTTCACCCACTGCTGGCATTCAAAGGACTATAAAGAAAGCCAGCCCCTGTAAACACTGGAGCTCGATCTTGTCAAGCCGCAGTCTTTCCTGCATATTTTTCTTGCATTTTCAAAGAAATGCCTGGCATGCAGCCTTGACAGGCATTCACTGCATTTATGTGATTCTCTTCTCTTCTCTTCAGCTGCCTTCTGTGCTGTACACATAAACATTTCTCTTCACTTTGTCTCTTTACAGAAGACTCCGTTTTTCCAGACATTGTTGAAAAGCTGGCCTGTAAGTATGAATTTTGCATACTCTTTTATGAGAGTGCTTACCATTATGATTTCCAACAGTTATCATACAAGGGACTATATAATGTTCAGAAATATGTTACAATAGAACAAATCATGATGCTGGAATAAATTTCTAAACTGATTTTTGAAAACATTTCCAGCATGCAGAATTTGATGCTGAAGAATGATGCTTCATTTGCTGTTTATTATTTCAAAGGAAATTATTACTTGGTAATGACATGTTCAACAAATTTATCAGGTTGGCACAAACTAAAGGAAACTCCTCCACACACTTATCAATACCACATACCCACTCGAATTCTCTCCCCTCTGCCCTTTCCAAGCCCAATTCTTCCCCTCGTAATGCAAATTTGTGACCTGCAGTGATTGATATGCCTACAAATAGTGAAAAAAAATAATGCAAAAGGATGTAAGGATGTTATGCCAAATAAGTTATCATGTGAAACCTTCCATACATCTTTCTTTGAATAATGGTTGTTGCTTGCCCATCACTGCATCCATTTGCAATGATAGTGCATGTTGATTGTTTCCATGTATGAATTTGACCAGTGAAATATTAAACGGTTAATACACACAGATGCACAGACACATGCACAGACAGACACACACCTGCGGCATTTTCTTTTATGAACTCATCAATGTATAATCACATATCAATGTGTGTATATAATATGTATATGTCACGTATAATATTGTTACAGCCACGGGTACCGAGTGTATTATGAGGGGGTTAATCCTCGTTTTCTCCTCGGAAGAACCGGACCTGGGGCCACCGGTCATAATTCACTTTGTGGTGCGGTGTGTTGCTTAACATCCATGAACGCCAATCAGTTAACCACGAGTTCGAGTGTCCACCATCTAATTTGCCGTTTAACTCGAGGACACGTGGCCCCCTGACAGGGGAGCTTGCACTCGGCGATGAACCAATCTTATCTTGATTAGATCTTAAGTAATGTGGCCGAGCATTTACCGCTGGTGCACGCCAGCCATGCCAGGTTAATTAGTTTGGGAATTATAATCTCCCAGTCTATATAGATTTGACTAATGCTGGATCAATGGAAGAAAATGACAATCATGGACAGGTTGAAATGTCAACAAGGAATTTATTATTCAGAAAAATTAATAAACTGAAGGACTTTTTATGTCCTTGTCGATTAAATGGATGAATTCAAATCAAACGTTCAATCAACAAAATAATCTCAAGCAAATAAAGAATTCAACAAACATTGATAGAAAATGGACAAAGAGCAGATGCTTATCATTATGTCTTACTTAACAATGAAACACGAGACATGGGTACCCAGCAGATTCAGGGGAAAATAAATCCAGTCTCAGCTTACCAAGGTAGAAGTCATTGTGCATCTACTAAAATAAACCAAAATGTGTGAGTGTGCCTGGGTGTACCTCTCCAAATGAGCTCTCCACAGCCCGGCTCGTTTCCGCTGCCAGTGCCCTGCCTCACCGTGCACCTACCCGCAAACAGGCTCAAACATCAATCGACGTCATATCATCACCCCAGGAACCAAGAATACCAAGAGCCAGGTACACCAAGATCTAGGTATGCCATGAGCCAGGTACGCCAAGAACTAGGTATGCCAAGAGCCAGGTATGCAAAGAACCAGGTATGCAAAGAGAACCAGCCAGGTATGCAAAGATCACCAACTCTGATCAGGATCTCTGACCAACTGTCATCAGGATCACCTACCAACCACTAACAAGGCAGTCCTGCCATCCTTTTATAGACGACCAGTGTGGGCAGAGCCTCAAGCATGACTTCAGCCAAACCCAACTTGCCTATTGGCACATCACTACACGAGACCTCCAACCGTCCATCCTCACGGTCATTCTCTCCCGACCATCGAACGAGATGCAACTCCCAACTAACACAGGCCTGGCTTTTGACACAATGTTCGGGGCACTGGATGAATGTCAAGGGGCAATTATCACCTCTCTGTTCAGTGCGACACGAAGAAGAGCCAGTTCGCATCTACAGAGCTGCTGAACGGGATGTCGATTGCCGATGGAAAAAGGTGCGTGTCAAACGTCGATGAAATAAGGTGCGTGTCCAACGTCAATGGAAAAAGGTGGGTGCCTGAGATAAATGATCCGAGGCCACAGCCATGTTTGACCAACAGAATGAAATGTTCAGGAAAAGCTTCCGGTGTGATTAATGACTCAAATGTCCTGTAAGTCCAATGTCAAAATGATAACCAAAATAAAATGTGTAAATAAATTGTGTATTTCCAAGCCAATGTGTCTTGATGGAAAGGGAAAAGAACGAGTATCCGTTGGGCTAACGGCTATCTTATCGCGTGCACGAACAGTGAATATTGCTTATGCAGAAATGAAAATTGATGTAAAATCATATGTCATGAACGTGTCGTAAAGAGGAAAAGATAATCCCAAAATAAAGAAAGGGAACCTATTCTCTACTCTTCTACAATGCATCAAAGAGTTAGACTCCCAACAGACAAGGGGATGGGTCTATTCTGAACATGCATTTATGGAAATTACTGTCTGAGGACCTGGATGTTGTGTGCATTACTCAGATAAGATTCTGAAATCCACAACAAATCAGTGTCCAACAAATCTAAAATCCACAACAATATGGATAATGATATATCAATATGTCACATAAAATATGTATAATGACATATCCATCCATCCATTGGGACCATCCTCTGAACAGAACAAAGGCGCTGCCAAAGCAGTCTCCTTGGCTATTGGGCACAATCCTGGACAGGTCGTAACTTCGACACAGAATACTCAAATGGCTAAATAATCCCAGCAAGCTGGTACTCATCTTGCCAACCTCAGAAGGATGAGAGGCTGAGTCAAACCCACCTGGTATTAATTCAATGTAAAAGTGGGATTTGAACTCAGAACCTTCGGATCCCAAAGCCACCACGCTGACCATTAAACCGACACCAGGCATAATCACATACCAATATGTGTATAACCACATTATATATATATATATATATATATATATATATATATATATATATATATATATATATATATATATATATATATATATATATATATATATATATATTGTTCCGGCTGTGGAAATTCGCAGAACACCATAAAGGTTCCTTCGTTCAGTTATTCCGGTAAGTCTGTGTTCTGTTAGATTTTCCCACCGTTGCTTAGAGGGATTTCTTCGTGTTCACCGGGCTGTGACCCTTTGAGGGAGGTATTTCTTTTTCTATCATTATTTTGGACCAACCATACCTCAACAACCAAATCACCACAAACAACATCGCTCCCCTTAACCACAACGCCAACCATGCCACCATCACCGCAACCACGATCGCCTCTACTGCCCACCACAACCAAATCGCCACCACCAACATCGTTCCCAAACGACCACAACCAAGCCACCACCACCTTCGCCCTTTTACCTCCACAACCGTCAACAACTCCACACCACAAACATCGCTTCACCTTCGTTCCCGAAACGACGCCATCTTTGCGCCAACAGCGGCGGGATCCGATCAAACGGCATCGCTGCAGGGAGAGGCAAGGGTTCTCTCGCCGTGCAGCACAAGTCTGGTGATTTCTACCACGTCCACATTGTGTGGAAGCTTCGCCTCGAAAAACGGATCACAGGAGAGAAAGAAGCGGGGCCTGTGGGGGTCGAAGGGTGTTGGTTTCTCCCACGTCTGCTTTGTGTGGAAGCTTCGTCTCAGAGAATCGGATCCAGAGGGCCGGTGATCTCGACCACGTCGCTTTCCGCCCAGGGTCAAGGGTCAGAGAGCAAAGGCCAAATCTCGTCCCCCCGGCCCTATATAAGGGCGAGCAGAATGGAGCTTCGAGGCAGTCTGCAGTCTGGAGGGGTCGGAGAGCCGAGTGGAGCCTGAAGTCTGGAGAGTCAGTCGGGGAAAGCCAAGGAGTTGCGTGGAGACCACAGCTGGGGAGAGCTTGCCAGCGCCAAGGCAGTCTGAGGTGATCGGACCTCGGCGCCGTTCTCGCATCGCTGAGGAACGGACGGGGTCTAAGAGCATTCGACTCTTATAGAGCATCAACTCTTATAGAGCATCAACTCTGACAGAGCACGAAAAGACCCGTTCGTTCCTCTCAACCGCGTTTCCGGCCGGGGCCCGGATCGCCTCGCCTTGGCAAGGCCGCAATCAGGCGTGGCTGTCCTAGTGGCCGTGGGAAACACACGTCACGACCTGCCCATCGTCGCAAGGCTGCAATCAGGCGCGGCTGTCCTAGTGGCCGTGGGAAACTGACGTCACGACCTGCCCATCGTCGCAAGGCCGCAATCAGGCGCGGCTGTCCTGGTGGCCGTGGGGAGCAGACGTCGCGACCTGCCCATCATCGCACCACGAGGGTGCGGGTAAGCCGTATCGGTCCCATGAGCCCATTCGGTCAACCAAGGCTCACGTACTATAAAGGTCCACGGACCCTGTCTGCCACTCTCGTCTATGAGTGGCCCTTTCCTTCCTTTTGAGTGAATCTTGTGGCGCCGTGTCCTGACAAGTAAAAACTGCCTAAGGGACTGTACATTTATTAATTATATTCGGTCGTAGTGCTTTGTTTTCTTGCTTGTGTTTGGCTGTATAGTTGCATGCGTACGTCCCGCAATCTTCGTAAATGAACTGCATGCGTGTTTTGCTTTTGTTTCTATTTGACTGTGTATGTGTACGTGTAAAATAAATGTGCTTTGTTTGAATGTACCCCGTTCGTCGCGTCCTCCTTTCACCATATTGGAAATGCCATCTTGCATCGTGGAATAAATAGTGGGGTTTCAAACACCCGTAAAATAGAATAGGATCCGGCGAGGTCGGCGATAATACCCGCTCGGTTTTCACTGCAGAACGGAACGGACCGCTTAAGCGGTTCATGTCCCAAGCCGACCTGCGTCGAGGTACGGCTGCCCGGTCGGCTCCCCGCGCAGGTACTTAGGTATATCGAGTTCGGCGAGTGACCCTATCTTGCGCGGGTAGACAATTGGCATGGCCATGGTGGGGTTGAAGACCCACCCGTGACAGGGTTCCGGCGTTAGCTCCGGAAAGTCACGACTGAATCGTTCGTCCGGTGGGCAACGCAGTTGCGATTAGAGGTTCGCGGCCGATTGCATGCCAGCGGGAGAAAATTTGTAACAATATATATATATATATATATATATATATATATATATATATATATATATGTATATGTATATGTAAATATATGTATATGCCTATTTTTTTATAAACACGATTGGGTTTGATTTCTATATTGCGAATGTTTTAAACGCTGTGCGGTGTATCAACACGATTGGGTTTGATTTATATCGAGTGAATATTAAACGCTGGGCGGTGTATAAACACGATTGGGTTGGATTTATATCGAGTGAATATTAAACGCTGGGCGGTGTATAAACACAATTGGGTTGGATTTATATCGAGTGAATATTTAACGCTCGGCGGTGTATAAACACAATTGGGTTGGATTTATATCGAGTGAATATTAAACGCTGGGCGATGTATAAACACGATTGGGTTTGATAGGCTCCTGATGTTGGCTTCGTCCTTCTTGATGTCGCGTATGGTCGATTCATTCAAACCATAATGGCGTCCAACTGTGGAAAACCTTTTTCCTTCCCGAAGCATATCAAGCCCCTCAACCTTCTCCTGGAGCGTCAGGACCTTCCTCTGGCGCTTCGGTTCCTTACCAGAAGCCTTAGAAGGTGCAGGGCGTTTGGGCGGCATCGTTGGGCTTGGAGAAAAAACGTAGAAATATTCGAAGTTCACAAGCGAAACTTTGTCTCGTGCGTTGTGTGACTGGTCGAGCTTAATAATTTCTTATTATTAAGTGGTTGCCATGGCAACCGGGATGCTGTTTTCCATCAGTTCCTGTCCGCACTCTAACTCCCAAAGTTTTCAACTTTCACGTTTCATATTTGGTACACAGGTACAGACTGTGGAGACGATGTGTTGCGACATACGTTCATCATCTAAAGTGGTTGCCATGGCAACCAGGATTCTGTTTTCCATGTCGTCGCACAATTCTGTATATACCTTCTTGTTCGGACGTATATTGTGCTCACTTGCACTCTTGTTACTGATTACAATATACAAATATATTGCTTTATAATTATACTTCACTGCAATGCTTTATAAAAAAAATATTAATTATTAGAGTCGTCTTATTTGTCCAAAATTGCATGTTCTGTTTGCTCACGGTGGCTGCTGAGACAGAAGTGGAACTCATCACTAAAAAAAAGATTCCGTTTATTAAATCATGCGCTTATTTGATATGCTGTGCAATGGCAGTGCAAAATTGGATCCTTTCTCTTGGTCTGGTGTTGCGGTAATTGTATCCTGTGTGGATACAGTTTCAGGTCGTCATGTGTAATTGTGCCACCGGTCGTGTAACAAGTTCCCACCACCTGTGCAAGTCGGAATGTCGACTTTTTCAGAGACGCCTGAACAGCTTTTCTTGCAGGCTCTCGCTTGTCGGGTGTTCTCACTGAAGGTTTTTGACCACCGTGTCCTTCAATGTGGTTTTTCACACTTCCAGTGTCTTTAAAATTTTCATCAATATGTTTCATTGTTTTACTGTATACAGGGTGAGTCAAAAGTAGCGCCCGATTTTTTTTTTTATTTTTTTTTTTTCGGCTTTCAGATTCTTTCTGGGAAGTCATGTTGTTCATAATTGTCTTGCAGATTATTAATTTTGGTAATTAATTTATTTTTGATTTTGGTGGTCAGATGAGGCATGTTTTAAGCTTAATGGCACAATTAGCAGACATAATTGTGTCTACTGGGCTGAGAATAACCCAAGATTGACAGTTGAGAAGGAGGTAAATTTACCTGGAGTGACAGTTTGGGCAGTCATATCTCCATGAGGGATAATTGGACCCTTTTCCTTTGAGGGATCTGTCACTGCAGAAATTTACCTGGATATGATGCAAACCTTATTTTGGCCCAGGGAACAAGATCAGGACTGTTATTTCCAGCATGATGGAGCTCCACCTCATTATGAACGTGATGTTCGTTAGTGGAGGTCGGCGAAATGAGTGCCAGTATACTGGTCCCGGTGTATGCCCCGGTTAGAATAGGTGTACCATATCCCTGTGTGTCGTAAGAGGCGACCAGGGTTGGCGTCAGGAAGGGCATCCGGCCATAAAACATTGCCTCAAGAAAAAGCCAACCCCTGCACAGCAGGGAAAAAATGGCTGTAAAAACGGTCATTCATTATATGTTCGTTAGTGGCTTGATGAAAACTTTCCCAGAAAGTGTATCAGCAGCTGCGGTCCGATCGAGTGGCCGGCACGCTCCCCAGACCTTACACCTCCAGATTTCTTTATTTGGGGGCTCATGAAAGACCTTGTTTTTCGTGAAAAGCCTCGTACCATTCAGGAATTGAAGGCTCAAATCACTGCAAAGTTTGAGGAAATTGATAACGAACTCTGCAGACGTGTGTGCCGCTCTGTGCCTGCTCGGCTGCAATTGTGCATCGATCACGAGGGAGGGCACTTTGAAAATTGTAAGCAAAACAGCTTGGTACATTTCCGTAATAATTTTTCTTGAATAAATGGTTAGATAAACATGTCATTCATTTATTTCTACCTTCTTGTACACTGTAATACAAATGGCCAACAAACAATCAACTGACAGAAATCGGGCGCTACTTCTGACTCACCCTATTGTGAAATTCTTGCATTCGGATAGACCCTATGAAACTGCTTTTGTGTATAAAAATATGACCATCACAAAAAACGTCTCTTAAATGAGTGTTCACTGGGGCACAGAGAAATTGTTCGACATTGTTGAACTATTCTTCTTCGTTCATATGCAGCACAAGGCTGTGGGGTAGCTTCATTGGCTGAGTGCATCGCTGTGCCCGCTGATGCAATGCCCTCTGTTGGTTAGGCCAGGAATTTGGAATTTGTTCATTGTGCTGGCGGTAGCTCGCCTACTCTTCGCGAAGGACATCGTGTGATCTTTAACGTCCCCAAACTGAACGTGGCAGATGGGACGCCCAGTTTAACGTCCATCCGAGGGACGGCACACACACCGATGAATCGCACTGCCTGTGAAACACTGGGATGACAGTTTATAGCTGGGTTGGGATTGGAAGAAACTTGTATTGTAAAAACTTTAAACCGTGTTCTTGAGGCGACCTGAAAAAAAAAGAGGGTCGCATTAATCAAACAATGACAGCTGTTTGAAAAGTTGCACATAATTTTTGACCAGCGTGTACGTGATATTTTTATCGCTTTCTTGCATTGTTTCATTTTGTACCGGCACATTCATTTAATTTTCACTGAATTAATGTGACCTTCAGCTGTGATATTTATGTGTTGATGTCATCGTAATCATCTTGGCCCAACTTCGTATTGTTTAAATAAATAAATAAATAAAAAACACACTGAAATTTAGTTCCCAAGTGTTTGTCTGTGCATTTCAGCGTAAGAAAGGCGTACCTGGACCTCAGGGAGTTAAAGGAAAACCCGGAGCAGTGGTAGGAATCAATTTTACTTCATGCATTCATTGTTGTTGTGTTTTGTGCACTACCAATCTTTATGAGAGGTATAGTTGGTGCAGAGAGCAATAGTAAAACAATGTTTCTTGTCTGTCCTTTTGTCGTACCAGGGTCCATTTGGCAATCGAGGCGAACCTGGAATGAAAGGAAAAATAGGGGAACAGGTGAGAAATTCTCAACATGGAATTATTTTTCTGGTTTTGATGTGCTATTTGTAAAGGTGGCGACAGTTGTGTTTTGTGTGAACATGGATCAGCTTTGAGAAAGAGAGCAGTGCATATCCCATCAATCCCTCTGCTGTGCAAGTTGCTTTCATGTATTGTTTGGGGACAGTTGGAATTTCATGCACAAAACAAATCATCCAAAATCCCTATATAAATGGGTTATCCCTGACTTAAAATTTTTTTTTTAAAAATCGAGCATTTATGTTACAATCGTAAACAAAACCAGTATTGCATTACCTGTGATGTTACCTTGTTTCTACACCATCTGAGTTACAATTGATGACGTTATCTTGGTCAGGTCTGGCCATTGAATTGACTTCCTCCTGTACTGTGTAGGGTCCTCCAGGATTGACTGGATTCCCAGGGCCTCCTGGAAAATCTGGTTTTCCGGGTACACCTGGGCCTGTTGGTAGACCGGGGCCACGAGGTCACAAAGGTCCAAAGGTAAACGAAATCTCGTCAATGCATCATTGACTTCAAAAAAAAACAAACTATTTTATTATGATTGTTGTTGTAATCTTTGCATTAACATTATATTGATTTAGTGATTGTTCCTTCTTGTATACTGCACCATTATAAGCTGCATATTCTGATAAAAGTATCCATAGTCATTCTTATACCTCAACAAGCATCATCACTTATGGTTCTGTTACTTCACCTCCATAAATGACAAAAGTATGATTGGCAAACTTTGTCGATGCCGCGTCATTCTCCATAATCTGTATCCTCTTCAATGTTCTTTGTCTCGTGGTCAAGCAGCGTTTTTATCCCATCACAGAAACCTTCCTTCTGGAGTGTGCAGCGATAGCACACTTACAGTCGAGCTGTCTGATCTGGGTTCAACTGTCGTCCTAGTGTTTCACGTGGCAGGGTGATTCATCAATGTGTGTGTCATTCTTCGGATAGACGTTAATCTGGTGCCCCATCTGCCAGCATTAGTTGGTGCACGTTAATGTCCTTCAAGTGGCCTTCGCGAAGCGTATGTGAGCTCTTGCCGGCACCATGATCAAATTCCAAATTTCTGCCCTGACTTCTTGAGTTGGAGAGGTGACAATCATGATTGTGGGCCAGTAACTGCTTTGGCATCACAAATACACTGCATTTGGTATGATACATGATGATGATGATGATCTGATCTGTGTTCAGTCATTGACCCCACTATAAATTGTCAGATTGGTGTTTCGCAGGCAAACTGAAAACCATCCAATTTCACTAAATCTGCCAAACTTTCACATCAATAACTAAACATGGTGTTTTATTTGTAAAATCAATTAACATTAAAGAAAAATAAATATAAAATATCTAATTTCCCTTCCAACTGGAGACTCTTATGACCCCAACTCAGAAGCACTAAATTTCATTCAATCTGCTGAAGTTTCACACCGATGAGGAAACATGTTTTGATTGGATGATGTTTTAGTAATAGAGTAAATAAACATAAGTATAAAATTATTTCGAGGACTTGCTCGATACAAGTACCATATGAAATAATCATAAATGCAAAAAATACAATGAAGGAAATCAACTGGGGTCTTTTTGGACCCCATAAAGGATTTGCTTGTAACTCTGTGCAACAAGGTGGGATCTTAAAACATCATATCCATTTATTACCAGTACATGCAGGTAAACAAATTAGTAAAACATGAAATACATTGTTAAACGAATATAGAAATAACATATCAAAATGTTGGCCGAGGGTCCAAAAAGACCCCTGTTGGTCGGATGAGGGTGAAGCTAAGTGTGCTGTCTGCAAGCGTTAGTTGGTGGACGTTTTACGTGACACGGTGTAATTCTCAAAAGAAGGTGAGTTGTCACTGGCACCCTGGAAAAATTCCAACTTCTTGCCCAAATTAGCTTCAGTTGAGTATCAGGTCTGATTAACTGGTTCGTGTAAAGACTTGTGAAACTTCCCTCACAGCCGCCCCCACAAGAAGGTGAAATTAATTATGGGCATTAGGTAAGGAGTAGTTGGAGTAGAAGTGTAGTAGTACTTGTGCAACATTAGATGCTGTCTGTTATACCTTTCTTTAATCGTGTCTTTGCTTGTAGTCACCTCTTCAGTGGCTGCGAAGTGTCTTCACCCGAATTTTGTTTTACATCCATGGGAAATAAGTGTAAGTTGTGTGCACTTCTGTCCAATGAATATGATCGATGAGACAAAATTTCACACTCCCAGCACTCAAACATGTCACAGACATTGTAGTTTGCTTGAGGAACAGGACATGGATATTGGCAGGATTGGGGTTGTTCGTCCTTTGATATCGAAGATGACCAATACATCAGTTGGTTGGGATTAGTGCGCAGATGGCTTGTGATTTCAATTCTTGCTTCTAACTGTCTGTTGACAGAATGGACAAGACTTGCATATTGTGTCACTGAATTGGGAAACCAACAATTTTTGAGATCAAAAGGTCGAAGGTCAACTCAAGGTCAAACTTCTAAAATCATTTTCGATCTGAAAAAAATAATCAATTTTCATCTGATTGACTTGAGCTTTGATTAAGATTGTCATTTTTAATCTTAATGAAATGGACAATTTGATGTATCCATGGCAACCTTTGGAGAGGGGGGGTGGAATTTGCAACTCTGCACGACATCTTTTTCTTGTTTGTTTGTTTGTCTGTTTGTTTTTGTGCAGAGTATCTCAAAAAGTTGTGGACGGATCTGGATGAAATTTTGTGGACAGGTTCGGTGTATGACAAGGATGAACTGATTAGATTTGGTGAAGATCTGCATCCGGATCCGACGACTAGAATTTTTAAAGTGATTCTTCACCATTGAGAGATAGGGTGAAACCAATATATAGCACGATATCTCAAAAAGTTGTGGACGGATTCGGACGAAACATGGCGGACAAGTTGGGTTTGTGACAAGGAAGAGTTGTTTCGACTTTGGTGAAAATTTGAAATTCTCTGAAGAAAGAGCTAATTTCTGCACGAGGTTGTGGGATGTCGACAGCACGGCGGGGAGTCTCAGCAGTCACCTCAGATCAGGCTCTCAAAGAAGAAGAACATCCTGGAAATCGCACACCAATTGTGAGACTGAGTGAAGCGAAGAGGCGAGAGGCGAGCGAAGAGAAGAGGCAGCGAAGACGAGAGAGCGGGCTAATGGCTCCACGCTCCCCCTTTTATAAGCCCCAGGTGAAGGGTTGGGTGATGAGCGGAAAGCAACGCACTGTGACCCGAATCCTGCTCCTCTATTGGGCCACAGCAGCCCAAGCCATGCCCTGCCAGGCTCCGGGACCAGAAACCATCTCAGTTGCCCACCCGCTTCGGCACAGGTCGGTACTCCTGACTCAACATCGTAGTCCATGAGGCCGAGCCCAAAATTTTGGTCGTTGGTACCAAACAAAGTGCCCTGTTCTCGTGAAGTTTTTTTGTAAAGATGGGTCCCCTGGGGTATCAAAATCACTTGATAGCAAGGAAATATCGGTCGCTTATATCGTGTAATGGCACTGTTTATACGCGGCCCCCTCTTGCACAAAATCGAAGATTTGGATAATTTTTATACACCATGGATTTGAGTTGGGAGCGTTTTATACTGTTAATATACTTTAATGTGTATAATCTATATGTCAAAAGAAAGCTCATGGAGTACAGTTTATCGTCGTATAAACATAAGAAGAAAATAAAAACACTCACAGACACCCGACATGAAATACTGCGGACTCCTTGATGCGAAACAAATGTTTTTCTTCACTTAGAAAAAAATGTGTCTTCCAACATGTAGAACGACATTAGAAACTTCAACTCAGGCACTATAATAACAGTACCTTGAATACATCTTAATATAATTTGAACCTTGTCAATAAATGACACCTTACATATATAGGAAACAAATTCTATCATCGAAAATATGTAATTATGTGCTTTCGACATCAAGTTGATCGTTTGGTCCAGATTTCAAATGTCGCAGCTGTAACAGCAACACAGAAATAAAATATAAGGCACGTTATAAGGCAAACACATTATTATTGTTATTCAAACACAATAATGAAAGTACACAATCTTGGAATATTTGAACTCATAGTCTTCAGTTTCATAATCGTCTTCGCTGCTCAACTCCATTTCGCTGTCTGTACCGTCGTTCATTGGTTGGTTTTCACATGGGCTCAAACTACAAATGTCAGAACACTTCAATCCATTTGCAGCACAGGGACATTGAGGAACTCGACAGGACTTCCGACATTTGCAGGACAGCATCTCAAGAACAGCGTCGGGGGCCGGTGCACCATCCATCCAGTCTACGGCTAAGTGTCTGTCATCACCATCGCCAACGAATTTCCAGCTATAGCCTGCAGGATTGGGCGTCTTGGGATCGTTCATCAAACTCTGTCTCCAAATTGCGGTTTGATAACACTGAACAACAAAAATTTTTTACTGGAGATGTGTAAAGTGATTTAGACTAATTTGGGTACGCTGATTTCAAAAATCATAACCGTTTTGCTGTATCACGTCAGGATTTTCAGTAACAGAAATATTCCCATTGCCTAGAAGTCAGGATTTCAATGAAATTTACAAAAATTCATTTATTCATTTATTTCATCATGAATGCTTCAAAATTATAGAAATTACAGAAAAACTCCACTAGAATGTAATTAAAAATGCTTTAGGCATTTGGCTTTGCGTTTGTGCTGCTCTGTGTCAGTTTCACGATGCAGGAACCAGCAGAAATCGCCCATCATGTTCGGGTTGTGCCGCCCTTGGTAACGCGTCTCCATGAGTGAAATCTCTTGGTGGAATCGCTCGCCGTGCTCGTCCGAGACTGCTCCCAAGTTGTCAGGGAAGAAGTTCAGGTGCTGGTGTAGGAAATGAATTTTCAGGGACATCCTGGAGCCAAGTTTCCTGAAGGACTCCAGCAGCTGCTGCACCATTTCTTCATAGTTGTCCGCGCGCTCGTTCCCCAAGAAGTTGTCCGTCACAGCTTTGAAGCTCCTCCACGCTGCCAGCTCTTTGGGGTTTAGAGTTGTCGGAAAAGTTTCGTCCTTCATAATCTGTCGGATTTGCGGTCCAACAAAGACACCAGCCTTGATCTTGGCCTCCGACAAGGTGTTGCCAAACTTTTCCTTGAGGTATAAAAACCCACGCCCATTCAGATCCATTGCCCGTACAAAACTTTTCATCAAGCCGAGCTTTATGTGGAGTGGTGGAAGGAAAACCTTGGCTGGGTCGACAAGGGCGACATGCTTCACGTTGTGTCGACCAGGTACATGCTCTTTTCGCTCTTCCCAATCTTTCTTCGTCCAGTGATTCTTGTCGTCTCTGCTATCCCAGAGACAAAGGAAGCACATGTATTTCGTGTAGCCTGACTGCAGCCCTAACAACAGCGCCACCACTTTCAAGTCTCCACAGATGTGCCAGTTGAAGTCATTGTACTTGATGGAATCAAGCAGCTGCCGCATAGTCTCATAGGTCTCTGTCATGCCGAACGCGTGAGCCAGTGGGACTGATGGTTTCTCGTTGCCATTGTGGAGCAAAACAGCCTTCAAGCTGTTCTTCCCGAGTCGATGAAGAGGCGCCAGTCTGCAGGATCGTGATCACACCCAAGTTCTTTCAACAGACCGTTGATGTCACTGCAGAATGTCATCGTGTCTTCCATCTCAAAGAACTCAGCCATGTCTCTGTGACGTGCTCTGAACAAGGATATCTTGGTGTTAGGTTCAAGTAGATTCCACTGCTGCAGCCTTGATCCAAGCAGCTCTGCCTTCGCCTTTGACAGCGAGAGATCTCTTACAAGATCATTTAAGTCTCCCTGGTTCAGAAGGTGTGATTCTTGAGTGTCGGGTTCAAAAGGTTCATCATCACCATCCTCTTCACCACTGCTTACAGCTATGTTCTGATCAGCTGGAGGTGTTGGAACGGGGTTCTCGTCATCATGAGGCACAGGTTTACGAGCAGAGACGCAGTCAGCGTACTTGATGTGACCTTTATTCTTCTTGTTGAAGCCGGCGATGCTTGTGCAGCAGAAATAACAATCATCATGATGATTCTGCGGCTCACGCCATATCATGGGCACCGCAAATGGCATGCTCGCGCGCTTGCCCACCAACCACTGAGTCAAGGTTGTGTGACAGCTTGTACAGCAGATGTGTGGTGCCCAGCTCTGTTCTTGGTCCCCCACCTTACACCCGAAGTAGTGAAAGTAGGCGGCCTTCATTTTCACTGCTGTAGATATACTTCGCTGTTGATCTTTTTTGGTCTACCGACCACAGACATAACAGAAGTTGTCAGGATGATTGGTACAGGAACGCCTACTCATCTTTATCTGAAAGAAAGAAATATAACACAAGTTAACAACAATTGTACGAAATAGACATGTTAAAGACATATGTAAATTTCATTGAAATCCTGACTTCTAGGCAATGGGAATATTTCTGTTCCTGAAAATCCTGACGTGATACAGCAAAACGGTTATGATTTTTGAAATCAGCGTACCCAAATTAGTCTTAATCACTTTACACATCTCCAGTAAAAAAAAAAATTTGAAATTTGTTGTTCAGTGTAATTTGCTCGCCGTGCATGTTTTCCAAGACAATCTGCACATGGCGGTAACTGGTAGGACTCTTTCTCACCTTTCTTTGCACAAAATAGTTTGTACCGAAACTCGTTGACTGAAGCATCTCCAGATGTAGCATCATACATGGCACAAACAAAACGTTCCAATCGAGCTTGAAGAGAAGACGAAAGACTCCACTGTTGGCCAAGCTCCTTAAAGAGACTCTGGAAATTCTGATTTTCTTTGACCAGTTTGAATGCTTTCATTTTCCCACAACCTGCGAAGGCACTGATGGAGTCGCAACCAGTGAAAGCGTGCAATCCAATAACTGCCTCCGAGACATCAGATCCATTCATGTTGACAACAGCTGTGATGTCTATGTAATGTGTGTGAGTTTTAGTCCCACATTTCTGATAAAGAGGAGCAGTAATTTGTGTACAGAACGCCATGCTCAAAAGGAAGACATCTGTGTCGTCCGCCACAAAGATTACAGCTGCACTTCCGGTGTCACTTGCGTGTTTTCCATGAAGCAGTACCCTCGTGTCTGCTTCTTCTTGCTGGCAGCAAAGCTCCGGTACATCTTCAACTGCTGAGTCAGTAATTTTGATTCACTTCTCCTTTGAGGTTACAAACATATGCTTTGACTGCAATAATGACCTTGAATGTGGTTGTTGCCATTCCTGAAACAGAAATTCAACGAGTTCAGTCTTGTTGTCACTACTCTGCAGGTAACTTCTCCACTGACGGACAATTTGTTGGGAAGTTATATTCTTGGACTGTTTGCCTGGATTCTTGCTTCATCTCGCTCTTTCGTGGTGTTTTATGCTGTGTGGTTGATACACATCAAGCACGATGTCAATCCTAGTACTGTGTGCACCTTCTCTAATTGCAGAAAGAAGCAAGGTGTTTGCAATGTCTCCAAATGTTTTCTGGTCCCCCTTCATCTTTTGAACCAAAGCCATGCCATCAATAATCATGGCTGATGGTGTGGGAATGTTCTCCGCTTGTGCATCTTTTTGTAATGCTCTGGCCAATACAGCTTTGTTTGTCTTCCTGATACTCCCATCTTCACAGGTGAGAGACCATGGCAGCGGACCTAGGGGATGTGCCAGGAGATCTTTCATATCCAGGTTCTTTCTTGTTTGTGCAATGAGTACCATTTGCCCAAACAACTTTCGGTCTGCTTTCAGAATCATTTCTTTTCCATTTGAAGAAACTTTCTTTTGCTTCTTGGTCACATCTGAAAAGGTCTTGAGCCTCAACTTAGGTAATGGATCATGAAATTTCACGACTGGTGGACTTGATGCGAGTCTTTCAGACTTAAAGCAATGATAAGCTGCCTCACCACGCTTTTCTGCTTCTCGCAACTGTGTGGCAATCTGCCTTGTTGCAGCAGCAGCTGTAGACAGACTGACTAGTTCTTGTTGATTTTCTTCAAAGGGATTAACCCAGTTTTGCAGGGTTTATACAACAGCATTGACAGCCAGTTCATCCTTTTGAATTCTGCTGTTCTGTAACTCTCCATGTCCATGATCAGATTTGCCTGTGACTAACACGTCTCGGAGATGACGCAAGAAGGATGACCGGTATTCTGCTGTCAGGAAGAACCGACTCACTGCACCAGGTTTACGACTATACTTGCGCACTCCTCCCGCAACTTTTGTGTCACGATTGGCTGTCTCTTCAATTGCCTGGTCCAAGGGTATCTTAGCAAAGGGATTCTTTTCTCCGAGTTGGATAGAAAACTCCTTCAAGGAAGTGTTGAAGCACTTCTGGATGGTCATTTCTGAGCTGGTACATTTCAGCGTAGTATACTGGAAGGTACCGGGCATAATTCTGTCGGTCATAGGCGAAGCATCAGACAATCATGCCACGAACTGCAGCCATGTGCAAATTCCAATCACCTTCTCTGGAAGAGCGAATTAGGGCCAGCAATACTCCCCCAACCATGTCAAAGTATGTAATCCATAACACTGAAAGAGGTCCATCGGTGTGCCGTAGATGTTCACAATATTTCTCAATGTTCCAGCATCTGCAAGAACAATTCATGGTTCAGCGTCTCTTCATATTTGGAACTTTGACGAGAAGTGTCCAGAAGATCACTCAGTAATTCCAATAACTGATTGATCTAGTTCATCTGTGTAGGTTGTTGTTCCTTCAGCCAGAGCAGAAATCCCGCCCATAGCAATCTGAAAAGGGCCTCGTATATGTATTTGTGCGTTCGGAGAGACCTGTTGTACTGTCTGCCTGCCATGACACTCGTTACAGATCCCTCTGCCACTATTCCTGCCTCAATGCAAAGGTCACGCAGGCCTGCATCCTCAAAACGTTTTCCAAGTATTCCCAGAAAGTTGCAGACCATATGAAAAGAGCCGAGGCGAAGAATTACTCCGGGATTTTGACATCTGTGTTTCCACAGAACTTCTGCCACTTTGGAATAGAGGGCCTGGTCGAATACCACTACAACCTCTTGAAGATGTAGGCTTTCTTTTACCTTCATTGACCTGTTCAAAATCTCAGCTGCTGTCACCATGCTGGTTGCTGGAAAATTGATTTGGTTAAGATAGCTTATGTTGTGCTGATGAACTGTCTGGTCCTGTCTCATAATGATGTTGATTCCTGTCCATCCTGGAATAATTTGGTTTTCCGGGTGCATTTGCCGTAGAGGAATCCAGATCAAGTCCTTTCTGTGGATGGATTTTTGAGGAAGAGCATGGTATTCTTCAGCAACTGTTTTGCTTCCAGGTCCTTCTCTTTTCCCAGTGTTATAAATTGGAAGCTGTTGTTCTTCATATTTGATAGAACGTTGCTTTTTCTTTTCTATTAAAGGTCATGCCGATTCCAGCTTCGGACCATACACCTTTTGTTGGACAATGATGCCATTGACCCTGTGGCTTGTTCCTGCTCCTGTTGCAGTTTCCTCGAGGAAATCTATATTGTCCCAAACGAGAGCGGAATAGATGTTGGGGTTAACACAATCAGGAAGTGGGGCAGAATCATCTGAGGATGAGGCTATTTTCTGAAGGCTCAAGGCAGGGTCGATTTCCTCGAGAACAGTATATGAAACTCCATGCCCTAGTTTGTTCATTATCTGGATGATTTCCGAGTTTCCTGTCAGTGTTTTCACTGCATTTGATAGCAAGATGTGCTTCGGTGGTTTCACATGACCACAGGTGACACTGTAGACCAGATCTTGGCCATATGAATCCACTAACAGTTGAATTTTCTGCGAGGCACTGTGATAGCTTGGTTCACCTGAAAGGACACACGTTATGAAGATTTGCAGAAGTTCTGGTAATCGGAAGCCACTCCAGTTCACCAAAGCGGGTGTGAAAGGCCACACTTGATCCTGGCGGATCTCTTTTATGGAAGATCGAATTATTTGGCCAGCTTTGATAACGACAGAAGAATCACCAGATGTTACTGCTGTAAGGGTTTCTATCTTGTCCTTGAGCTTCTGGTTCTCTTTCACAAGTTCGTAGATTGTGAGAGTGTGAGGGAATACGAGTGTTTTCCCTTTATCATCTTTACAGAAATGTAAAGTATCTGCAAATTCATTTTCAATATTTCGTCGAAGATGCTTCTTGGTGGATTCTTTGGTCATGGTGATCCCTGTGTTTGACATCACCTCAACGACGATTGCTGTGAGATCAATCATCTTTAATACACGAGGATTCGTGAATAAATCATCACGGATAAATGTGTAGAGCGATTCGTTCGCACGTCTTTCAGCCTCGTTGTACAGGCAGTATTCGTCGGCATCAGGAGACGCATCAGTTGTTGCAGTTTCACCGCCTTTATTAGTGTACATGCGGTAACTTGAGTGGTGGTAATGTGACTCAGCGGCAACTAAGTTTCTTGACGCAACTGCTAAGATCTTCGGGTCGCCCTTTTGCATTGCGCACTCCCGTATTCTCTTATCACATCGCAGCTCTGTGCACTGTACAATTGATTCTCTTGTTCTTGATGTTTTTTTTTTTTATACTTTTCTCTTTCACAGAATATGCATTTTGTTTCGTAAACCCTTGCTGTTGAAGGCTTTGACCTGGGAAGATGTTTACTGCTACCAAATACTGTGGTTTCACCATCATCACGCCTTTCTCGATGTTTTTCTAAGAGATGAAGGTCGCGTTTCAATGTAAAGCGTGACCGACACTGTCTATGGTAAACTATGTCAGGCACCTGTCCTTCTGATAGATTTTGAGCTTTCTCCAGCAATGGGGCATGCTGACGTACACATGCAGCATTTAGAAATGTCTGCCATGATGAAACATCTTTTGGTGAAGTGAGCGGAGCTTGGGAATCTTCCTCTGGATAATGGATAACACAAAAAGGTTTAGATCTTTTGCTTGGGGGCGAATCTGTTTGAAAAGCGGTCTCTGAGGACCCTTCACATACCTGCCAACCCTACCGATTTGCGCGGTAGCCTACCGATTTTTCTATAGCTCCCAACACCTACCGATTTTATTAGTCAGACATACCGCATTTGGAAATTATTATTGGAAAAAAAATAGTTGTGTTTTTTTCAGTTTTGCATTCGTTTCTCACTGCCAAGATCGTATCACACGTGGCTGCTTCTACATTCTACAAAACTCATGCCTGACCTTGATGTCTTATCTCGTCAGCGATTGGTTATTGCTTCCAAACTAAGCATGACCAATCAAATGGGACGATAGGAAACAGCGGGCATTCATTTCCAGACAACGCGCCATTGGCATTTTCCATTCATGATCAAAGACTGCAGTTAACAGAGAGGACTCATCGCTTCAGTGCACGACAACAATGCAAACACCAGAAAGGAAAAAACCACCCCACGCTAGGTCAATGAGTTTAAGCCAAGTTGGACAACAGAGTTCAAGTGTATCAAGGCTTCGCTTAAGGGAGACGGACATGCCTTCTGTGATATGTGTCGATCAGACTTCTCCATCAGTCATGGAGGATACAATGACTTGAGTCGCCACATGAGCAACTCCCGCGCGGTGGCAACCACATAAAAAATAGCCTTCCAGCCAGTGCGAGAGATGCCGACGTCAATCAACGCCGAGGTTTTATTTCAAGGACTGTTGATGGAGCACAATTTGCCTCTGGCCCAAAATGACCATTTCTCCAAGCTGGTCCCACGGATGTTCCCTGACAGCGAGATCGCGCGTCAGTACGCATGTGGTCGTACCAAGGCGACTCGTATTACGTGCACCATTGCGGGTCAGTCAGTTGATCGCATCAAGCAAAATGTCGGCCGGAACGATCTGATGTTTACCCTGGCAACGGATGGAAGCAGTGATGATGAGGACAGGTTTTTCCCAGTCTTGATCACCCATGAAGATCAGATAACGGGCCTAATCACAACATCATTTCTCGACATGCCAGTAGTCAATTCCGCGACTGGTGAAAATATTGCCATGGCATTAAAGGACTCTCTACGAAAGTGTGACTTAAGCCTGAAACAATGCATTGCTTTCTCGTCAGACAATGCCTCAGTAATGACTGGTCGACATCGTGGCGTCATGGGGTACCTCCAAAAAGACACAAACACAGACATATACCTGATGGGCTGTCCGTGTCACTTAAGCGCCCTGGCAGCTAAGGCAGGTGGCAAGGCTCTGAAGGGTTTTGATCCTGAGGACTTTGTCATAGATTTGTACTACCACTTTGACAAGAGTGCGAAAAGGAAACATCTGCTCCGAGACATGCTAGTATTCTGTGATGTGACCATATGGAAAGTGCTAAAAAACGTCTCAACTCGGTGGCTGAGTCTCCACAAGTGCCTGGAAAGAAGCCTGAATCTCTGGGATGGCCTGCGGTCTTACTTCTTGACACACTTTGACGACGATGATGACTATGATGATGCACCTCTACAAGGGAAGGAACCGCAGAAGCGGAAAAGGTCACCCAAGACTCGAGGTGGGCCGAGAGAGCAGAGGCTGGTCAGACTCTTCAAAGATCCAACTGCACAGCTTTACATCCACTTCCTGCATGCTGTCCTGCCCAACTTCGATGGCTTTAACACGCTTCTGAAGACCGAGGCTCCTATGATCCACCGCCTGTACCCCTCAATGGTGAAGCTCTACAGAAGCATCCTGTCCTGTCTGGTCCTGCCCTCTGTCATCCAGGGTGAGGAGGACGTTTTGAATGTGGACTTCACTGAACAGGACAACCAGAGGTCGAACAGGGAGCTATTTGTTGGTTTCCAGGCAATGCAGCTCATTGTGAAGAACGCCCAAGAGGGGACCAGTGGAGTGACGAAATTTAGAGCAGAGGTCCGAATGTTCTACGTTGGTTTCCTGACCTACATGATGGACAAATTCCCATTCCGGGACCCTTTGATCAGGAATGCGGTCATCGTGGACCCAGCCTCCTCCAAGACAGCTTCCATGCAGAGCCTACTTACACTGGTTGAACAGCTCCCTGCATCTGTTGTCCCAGAAGAGAACAGAGATGCGCTGTGCAAAGTTCTGCACATATCAGTCAGATGTCACCCTGCCAGCATATGACCCAGATGAGAGGGTGGATGTGTTTTGGGTAGCCATGGAGAAGATGACGGACCCTGCCACTGGCACCAGCCAGCCCGTTTACCCATCGCTCTGTAGACTGGCCAAACACGTTCTGCTGATCCCTCACAGTAACGCCTACTGCGAGTCCCTTTTCAGCATGGTCAAAAAAATGACAACTGATCAAAGGAGCATGTTGGGACGTGGCAAGGAAGGTCACGCCAAGTCAAGCGTGCACGAGGACAGCCATGGCGTCAGAAACACTCTGTGTGGTTTGCTGGCAGGGAAGATTAACATCTTCAAGCCGGATGGAGTCAGCTGCTTCTCGTGGAAGCCAGATGCCGACCTTCTTAAGAAGGCCAAATCTGCCACCTACCAGGCTCTGAATAGCTAAATGTGCATCTTAACTATTCAAACCTGAAAACTAAATATTTTATGAAATCAGAGTGGCCAGTCATTTCATTCATAAAGATGTATAATTGAGTTTATGTAAACTCTTGTGTACACGTATGGGCACATACATGTGGAGCTTGGACAGTCAGTAATTTATGTAAACGTGACTGATGATCATGATGTCTTAGAAAAATAAAGATTGGTGAGTATATCAACCATGTTAAGTTTTCTCTTTTTCACTCTGAAAATATGTTAATATATTTCAGCTAACTGTGGTCTCAAAATGCAGGAAATTGCACCATTTTGCTTCATTTTTTTGAAAAATTCCCGGGGGGGCATGCCCCCGGACCCCCCTAGGGACGCGTGCGATACCAGCCTACCACTTTTCCTTAGAAAAAGGTTGGCAGGTGTGCCTTCACCACTGTTAGAGGATTGCATGGCTATTATTCTTTATGCTTGATTGGGATACCTGAAATAAAGCAACAACAATCATTTGTTATAATGAAAACAAACGCAACTTATTGCATGAGTGCAGTCTCAAATTACTGCATGAAGCAAAAATGTGCATTGCAACAGGACAGATTTTTGCATTTCAAGCCTACAGACAGACAAAGGAATGAACGATTTTGAATATATGCTTTCAGATGATTAGATATGTTAGAAAAACACATAATCTATTTCTATCTACCACCAGTACAATATTTTTTTAAATGTTCAGGGATAAGGCCACAACTCAACACGATGGAGTGAATCATCACTTGTACTCCAAACTGTAAGGAATTCCCTGCATAGATTACCAGACAAGTGATGGCCGAGTCCTGGTCGGCCTATTGAGTATCAAATTTCATCAATAGATGGATCAGCCACTGAATACGAACACCTATACTAAATATTCTTAAACATAACACAAGACACTAATATCGCTTTTTAATTTTGATGTATTCCACTTGTTTTGATGCATGACAAGGAAGGGTTTGATTACATCAAGTCTGGTTTTAATGGAATCCTCAAATATATATATATATATATATATATATATATATATATATATATATATATATATATATATATATATATATATATATATATATATATATATATATATATATATATATATATATATATATATATATATATATATATATGTAGACATCAAAATCACTCCTTTATGTGGACTATTTCCAAAGTTATGACACTTTTTGTATTTGCTGAATGTTGGATTTTACATTTTGAAAGAGTTTCAATTTACTTTATATATTTCAAGTAGTGTATATAACGTCATAGTAATGAAATATGCAGCTATATATGCATATTCTGCCATGTGGATTAAAATTTCTCAAATATTGAAAAACAACAGGAATTCAGCGTCGGTCATTTTGAATTTGGCTAACAAAACGCTTCAGCTACTCTGTTTTGCTTGCTATCATGCATTTCCACAACATAGAGGTCATAAGCTTTCCAATGATACCAAACACAACCGGGCACTAATTTGGCACCGCCAAAGTGGTTGGCCTCATGGACTATAGGGCATGCTCCCTAAGCCGGAACCCTGGCCCTGAACGTGCTCCGAGTGCAGTTTGAATATAGAATAGCAACGGACTTTTCCCGACACCCATAGGCCCCATCATGAGCCAAAATGCACCCCCGGACCCCATACCAAACTCCCAGATCGCCCTTCTTGCGACCCCTCCTCGCCGCACCTGTCCTGCCATGGTCTGGCGACTGGACGAGGGTTGTATCAATTCCACATGCTCACCCAGGACGTCCCTGATGAGATGCGGTCAAGCATCATGCAGTGCTGAGGCCAACCTAAACTCTGGCTAAAAGGAAAGGGTTGGAGTAGGAATCAGAATTTGAATTGGAGGCACTTACTCGACCTAACTACGACACCTATCTGCGAGACCCACGCAATGCACTTCGTCCCATTAACCCACGAGACATGGGGGGGGGGGGCTAACTACACAAAGACGAATTAAATAACTGTCTGGGGATCACTGTATGTTGGATGCCACTGCCTTAGAGGCATGCGGTTTTCAAAAACTGCAACAATATGTTTGTTCTGCAAAGGTACAAATCAATTGATAATAACAAGTTCTCCACTGATCTAGTGATAAAAATGGAATTCACACTGGAAAGCACTGCCTATGAGGCAAATGATATTGTCCTGCAATACAATGAAGCCTTCTGTGAAATTTTGGATGGGATGTGCATGCTTCTGCGACAACGAAGAAGCGCTCTCTCTATATCAAACCTAACCGGTATGATGACAATGCAATGGAAGCTCGCCTAGCTTGACGGCACTTTCAGCGATAATGGTGTAAGACCATTGATCTCAACTATAATATATGGATAGCTCATTGGCCAATTGGTTTCATGTGAACAACCGAAGCCACAGGGCAGCCACGATACCACTCCCGTTCACAAAACATTCGAGTCCAGGGAGTATATGTAACAAGCTATCTGACATAGTTTTCAGAAAGGAAGTTTTATTGTCATTATGAAGAAAGGTATGAATAACTGCATCTAAGATTGCTGCAACTTTTGCTTCGACATGTAACTTGTACGGGAATCCTGAATTTTTTTTTTGTTTTTTTTTCAGAATTTTCAAGAGTTAAAAGAAAATTTTTGTTCTGAAATTGTTTGGAATGTTTTATGACACAATTCAAAACACGCTTTCATTAAAAATTTCACACCCTATTGTATTCCTGCGAAAGAGTTCACATACGTTTTGAACAAAATGGTGGACGTGTGGCATCAAGCCGCAAAGCGGAATAGCTATCCAGATATTATTAGTGGAGATCAGTGCATAAGACAGAATCAGATGCTGATCACAGGAAGTTCATCAAATCCAAATGGAATGTTTACGAGACTGTTTCAGCTGCCAATAAGGATTATAATGGCGGCAAACTCTCCAATTACAACACCAAAGACAGGTGCAAGACTGTAAACGAATTACTTAATTTTGCAACAAAAGTTATTCCTGAATGTAGTGATCCATCTAATATAGCTAATGACTTTTCACATTACTTTGTTAGTTGAGAGGAGAAGATTTCATCCTTGTCAAACATCCAACCTTTCCACCAAGTTTCGTCTGAATCAGTCCTTCACGTTTTGAAATATCATGCTATATATCGTGTTTGGCCCAATCTCTCAATGGTGAAAAATCACTTTACAAATTATAGTACAGTCGCCGCATCCAGATCTGGATCTTCACCAAAATAGAATCAGTTTGTCCTTTGTCACACTCCCAACATGTCCACCAAGTTTCCTCCAAATCTATCCATAACTTTTTGAGATATCCTGCTCATAGACAAACAGACAAACAAACAGAGAGTTATATCACACAAACAGGGTTGAAAACATCACCTCTGCCCACCTTCGGTCACGAAAGTAATTATACTTTCAGCTTTGATGGTCAGGAGATCCCTTATTCCCATACAATCCAAAATTTCAGAGTGATGTTTGACCATGACTTCAGGATGTCTGATCAGGTCGCACAGTTGTCTCACTGTCTTAATTTGCAGATCTTAATCGCATCAGGAAGTATATGAACAGCGATGCTTGTCATAGTGGTGTTCGTGCACACCTGTTCTCCAGGCTGTATTATGGGACCGTAGTTCTTGACTTGATGGGATTACGAAACAGTATTTGTGTCATTTACATAAAGTGCAGAACAAGTGTCCCTCACCCTAATCCTCTCTCGCTCTCGCTCTCACTCTCTCTCCCTTATATCCAGAGGCAAAGGGTACTATATAAATATAATCATTATTATTAATCTGATATTGCTTCAGTATTGTACAGATACTTAACATATCAACTCGAGTGAGAACAATAACACCAGATATCTTATCTTGCCATTTAACTCTCTGGATTTTTCTCCGATAATTTAAGGGAAAGCGATTCAACTTCTTTGTTTGTATTTGGTGGACTGTCCAAGTTTCACATGCATATAACAAAGTTCATAGAACTATCACTCGATATACTTTGAGCTACGTCTTTCAGTTAATGCCTCTACAGTCTCAAGCTTTAGCACGCAATCTGCCGATAGCCTTGCTAGCTTTAGAGAGTTGTATATTTATTTCATCATCAATATGAACAGCTCGAGAAAGAGTGCTACCAAGATGAGTGAATTTATCCACTGCTTCTAACTTTACTCTGTTGATCATAATATTTGGTTCGGAATATATTTTTCCTGGAGCTAGTTTATACATTAGTTTTGTCAGTGTTGATTGCGAGTCCAAAATCTGCAGATGCCGAGCAAAAACGATTTATGCTTTGTTATGAATTCTGATGTGAAATATCATTCAGTCCTCAATCATCTGCAAACAATAAATCATTAACCGTATCTTCTTTCAGTTTCATTCTGACCCTGAATCTCTCCAAGTTTGAAAAAAAAAAAAATCCACCATGAGTTTGATCATTTCAAGAAATGTCTCTGTGAGAATCATTGTGATAGACATCAAAGAGTATAGCAGTAAACATCATACTGAAAAGTGAAAACACTCCTTTGTTTTACTCCAATTGTAATTGAAAAGGTATTCAAATATTTTCCATTTTCAAGCATGTTATCGTGGAATTGTCTCACTATGTTGATAAACTTTGCAGGATAGTTCGAGATTATTTTCCAAAGTTCTTCATGGTTAACGGTATCAAAAGCCTGTATGTTGGATTAACATAAACTGTGTAAAGATCAGTTTTGTCCTTGACATTTTTGCTGGAGCTATTGATCAGCAAAAATCATGTTAATTGCACTGAGATTTGTTTTTTTCTCTTGAAGCCACATTGGTTCTCTGGCAGTCGACCGTTCTTCACATGCTGTATAAAATGGTGTAACAAAATTTTCGCCAAGATTTTTCCTGCAACAGATAATAAAACAATACCTTGATGATTGTCGCAAACTTGACGGTTTCCTTTATTTATACCCCTGCACATGTGAAGCGAAAAGTGGGGTTTCACAATTTGTTCATGTCTGTCTGTTCATAAACTTCAGTTACTGATCCAGGAATAACTTATTTAAATTGAATGTGAAATTTTAAACACTAGTGCGGGCCCGTAGGTGTGTGCCCGTAGGTGCGTGCCAGTATGTGCAGCTTCGTTCCTTCGCTCTCGTAAACGACAACTGGATTGGGGCATTTTTTCAATTAGATCGGACCAACCGTATCATAAATGGCCATAACTTGGGAAACACCTGGGAAACATACTCAGGTCCCCAGCATCAATTGTGACGTCATATCAAACAAAGAAGAAGAATTGTGACGCCCCTCTCTCTCGCCCCCCCTCTCTCCCCCTTAGTCTCGCCCCTCCTCTCTCCCCTCTCCTCTCTCGCCCCTCTCTCTCGCCCCCACTCTCAAACCTTGAAAAGGCACATCCACGGGTCCCAAGCAATATTCCCTGCAAGTTTCAATCAGATCAGACTGTCAATCGTGCAAAAAAAATTAAAATTTAAAATTTAAAATAAATAAACAAACATTAATTGTGACGTCATCACACCGTGTCTTGTCATTGGTTGACAGATAAATGGCTGTAACTTGGGAACCGCTTATCTGATTAATATCAAACCTTGAAAAGGCACATCTGTGGGTCCCCAGCAATATTCTTGGCAAGTTTCAATCAGATCGGACCGTCAATCATGCAAATAAATAAATAAAGAAATAAATAAACATTAATTGTGACGTCATTCGTGACGTCATAGCACCGTGTCTTGTCATTGGTCGACAGATAAATGGCTGTAACTTGGGAACCGCTCATCTGATTGATATCAAACCTCAAAGGCACATCTGAGGGGCCCCAGCAATATTTCTGGCAAGTTTCAATCCGATCGGATCGGCGGTCGTCGAGAAACTGCAGTCGCAGACAGACAGACAGACAGACATACACACAGACACACACACACAGAGATTGCTGGAATTATAGATAGATTAATCGGAAAACAAACCTGCCATTTAACAGTACTTTGGCTCTGAACTCGCTCCGATTGCACATCGCAGAGAGGAGTGAGATTATATTTTTACCCTGTCCACCTGCCTGGCAATAAAACAAAATTGAAAATCATTCCAAACAGGAAACTTACTGTTTTTAAGTACGTCATAAAGGACACAAACAACAGGCACAAATAACTCGTGTAATATGTTCAATCGGGTGGTGTAATCGACACTGCCTCAAGAATGGTAAAACGGCAGTGAATTCCTTAATTTATTTATTTGTATGATTTTTACAATCTTTATTCAACTTGAATTGAAGTATATACTTGAACACTAAAGGACACAAATCATCTTCTTATCACTTTCAAGAACCTCCAGTTTTGCAGTGCTTGAACATGTTAAATGAAGTGTGTATAAGGGTGATGTGTAAGATTGGATTAACAGATAACAATCGATTGGTTGGCCCTTCAATAGCAATAAACTTCCAGAATTTTTTTTAATGATCTTTACAATCATAATTTTATTTTAAATGAAGTATATACAATACTTGAAGAATGCACGGGGTAACTTGTTGAATGAACTTTTAAATTAATGATATAAATGAATAGTTGATGTGTCTTTGCACTCTTGAGGTATTGACTCTTGTTCCCACATTAGTGGGGCAACTTAGCTAAATATAGCATAACAATTGTGCATTTTGTGAGGAAAGCACCAAATTTGGCACACTAGTAGCCAATCATATTATGAACAGATTTGGATATTGGGCCATCTCAAAATTTTTGATGGCAGTGGAAAATGGCTGCCACAGCCATCAGCGGCTGAATTTGAGATGGCCCAATATCCAAATCTGTTCATAATATGTTAGGCTACTAGTGTGCCAAATTTGGTGCTTTCCTCACAAAATGCACAATTGTTATGCGAAGTTGCCCCACCACATAGATTGAAATAGTTCTGTTAGCTTTTCACCAAGGAGAGAACCTTTTGCCTTGCACATTTCTGCTGGAATTACATCCGTTCCTGCACATTTACCATTCAACACAACGATTGCTTTCTGAGTTGCTGAGTGAAAAAGTGGAACATGTAGCATTATGTTAACTTCAACATGAGATAATCGATTTATTATTTTGATTGATGATGGGCAAATTAAAACATTTTTAAAGGACAGTATTCGATTCATCTCTCCAGGATCTTTTCTTTATCCGTTGCTGATGTTGCTCCATCTGAATTTAAAAGAGGTGAAGCTCCAGAAGATTTTGGCCCGTATTTTGTTTTAGTACACCATAGAACCTCTTCATGTCTTCATAGCCTGCATAGAATGATCAGCTTTCTCACCAAACCACCTGTTTTAATCTCCATCGTTTCTAATTGGACAACTCTTTGGATTTCATTAAAGGCATGTTTCTTCCAAGTTGATTGCTTGTCATTCAAGTTGTCTTTAAGTCATCTGTGTTTTTCATCAAGTAGTAACTGAATCGCCTGATCATTTTGATCAAACTAGACCTGATGCTTTTGATTGGTTGGCCCAGAATTTCAGAAGCTACAGTATAAATTGTATTTCTAAGCTCTTGCCAACTCTCTTCCATACATGTAGAATCTGACTGAAATTAATTGAGACAAGAGGACTGCTAGTTGGATATGGATGTGTATTTGTATACCTTACTTGTGTAGTGATTGTGATGTCTGTGAGAGGATCTGATCAAAAGGTAAATGAATGCTGTCATCAGTGTTTGTTCATTTCTCACCTGACAACCCATCTCATTCCCCCCCCCCCGAACCCCCCGCCCTCCCCCAAATCACACAATATTTTTGTGTGTTTGTATATGTGCCATATTCCCCACGGAATATTTTTGTGTGTTTGTGTATATTGCCTGTCTGGGGGTGGTCTGGACTATAGAATTGAGAATTAAATTCTGTCTTAAAATCATTTGGCTGCAATATGCATGGGGCTGTATAGCTCTGGAAAGCTCATGCCAAATAGGCAGAGCCAATGCAACTGTTTAGCCAGAAGAGGCTTAAAAAATGTATATATATATATATATATATATATATATATATATATATATATATATATATATATATATATATATATATATATATATATATATATATATATATAGTGCAGTCAATGAGTAACCTTACAATGGCAATATAAATTTGAGAATGTAATGTGTGTTGTTGTTGATGACATATGTTATATCTATGGGTAAGAGTTATGTTTTGCCTGTTTTAGATCTGGCAACATTGGGCGTGCGACGTCAGTAGAGCAATTCCAAGATAGTGGCTCCCTCAGAAGCATGCACCAGGGAGGAGCAACGTTCTGTCATCCGTTTCTTTGGAAGTTAGGGTGTGAATCCCAGTGAAATCCAGCACAGAATGAAAATGCAATTTGGTGACGCATGCTTATCACTGCAGCAGGTGTGCGACTGGGACATTGCTATCTTGAGATATGTTTTGGTCCCCATGGGTCTGGAACTGTGAACCAGAATAGCACAAAGTTCCTTGACTTTTCAAGAAGTCATGGACTTTGGGTGGCTGGTTGATGGTTTCAACACTCATTGGCTCATCGCTGGACTTGGTATTTCAACGCTGGTGATGTGGCAAAGGAGATTGACCATGTGCTCGTTGATGGTCACTGGAGGATGATCCAGAACTGCAGGGTCTCCCGGAGTGCTCAGTTCCTCAATAACGACCATAGGCTTGTTGTAGCAATGCTGAAGATGCAGCTTAAATCTGGGAGAATAGTACCATCCAAGGCTAGGCCAGATGTTGGCAAGCTCAAGGATGAAAGGGCAGCTGAGGAGTTTGTGAGCAGGCTGAGTGGGGACGTGGGGGGTCTGGGTGCTTTGAGGAATCCTGAATTGTGGAGTGCCTTCAAGAATAGCATCCTTGATGTTGCCGGTGGATGCCTTGGAACTCATAATCGGGTGAAGTCGAATTTTGTCTCTCAAGGGACACTGGATACCATTGACCAGAGTCACAGGGCCAGGCTAAATGTCAAAGCTGAGCTGCTCAGGGAGTTGAGGCCTAAAACTGTACGTGCGCTGAGGGTGGAAAAGGAGGTCAATGTGTGAGGAATCTGGAAGTATATATATATCTGGATATCCTTTGGATATCTCTGGATATCGTTTTCAGGGTGCTCAAGGTACTGAATGAGAAGTCGGAGCCTCTGGGATTCGGGGTTTCCAGAGTCAAAACTAAAATACAGGCTTTCAATGACATCTTCGATGCTCGATCTTGTCTGTACCTGTTTGCGGTGAGGACGTTGAGGTCACGGAGAGATTCACTTACCTTGGCGGTGATATTCATGTCTCTGCTGGCTGTGAGCCAGAGGTCAATAGACATCTGTGTCAGGCCAGGGTAGTCTTGGATTCAAGGTGTGGCGCTGTCGGGACCTGTGCAGGCAGACAAAAGTCCGAGTCTTCAGGTCCTTGGTGCTTCCAGTCTTGCTCTACAGATGTGAGACTTGAACTCTGAGCAGGGATCTGAGACGGACTTAACTCCTTCGTTCCAGGTCTCTTCAGAGAATCCTTAGCTGTCACTGGTCGAACTTTGTGTCCAATGAGCAGTTGCTGAGAGTCTCAGATGAGATTTGTTACCTGCATAGTCCGTGAGCATCACCTGTGGCTGTATGGACATGTGGCTTGTTTTCCTGACGCTGATCCTGCTCACCAAATTTTCTCAGCGATGGAGCCTCTTGAGTGGAGGAGGCCAATGGGCCAACCCCGTGCCTCGTGGTTGCAATAGGTTGATTGGCATCTCAAGGAGATGGCCAGCATCTACCTGTTGGATGGCCAGACGGAGGCCCCTGGAGTATGGCGGAAAGTGGACGCAGCGACGCACTGCTCTGGCACATGCTCCCATACCTGACCACACACAAACACACACACACACACACACACACACACACACACACACACACACACACACACACACACACACACACACACACACACACACACTGCAATGCAGGTATCCCCTTCTTAACCAAGGTTCGCTGCAATGAATGTCAGAATGAAAGGATGAAAAATACCCCTCTCCTCAACCACTTCCTGCCACCATATGAAAATGTGGGTGGACTCAAGATTGTTTTGAGTTTGGAGTTTGGAATACCATGTTGTGCGAACATGGTACGTAGAGCTTCAATTGTTACAGCAGAGGATTAGGATGGCACCACGAGAGCTTCAATCCATTTGGAGTGGGCATCAACTATGGCAAGGAAAAGCTTCCCTTGAAATGGACTGGCATCGTCGATGTGTAGTCTGGACCATGGTTTTGATGGCCACAAGCACATAGCCAATGGAGACTGTGGCGGTGTCTTGGCATGGGCTTGACAAGTGTAACAATGGTGTGCACTGGACTCAATGTCACTGTCCAAACCAGGTCACCAAACATGGGCTCAGGCAATAGCCTCCATGGTGACTATGCCTGGATGAGCAATGTGGAGTTCGCTGATAATTTTCCTGCAGAGTTTCGGCGGAATTATCACTCGGCTACCCCAAAGCAGGCAGTCTGCATCATGAGAGAGCCCGTCCTTCCGGATGAGGTACGGTTTCGCCCCTTCCAGTAGTGATGCCAAATCACTTGACATAACACAGCGTTTAATTTGTGACAAATCTGGATTGCTATTGGTTGCACAAGTAATCTGCTTAGCGGTTATGGGCACCTCATCGTGAATTACGTTAGCCATGAGATGAAAAATATCACCAGATTGTGGAGGTTCTGGGATGGTGACAGGAAGCGGCAAGGGACTGAGTGCATCAGCACAGTACATTTCCTTACCCAGGCGGTAAACCAATGAATTGTCATAACCGGCAAGGGTCAACACCCAACGTTGGGAGACCAAACAAGGGTTTGTGATCAGTCTCAATGGTAATATTATATGTCTTCCAAAGACACATTAGTTCATCTTTAAGGTGCCCCAGACACACCCTAACGCCTCTGGTTCTACTTGAGCATAGCGACGTTCAGTGTCAGATGTGGTTTGTGATGCATATGCAACATGCTGGAGATTACCGGTTCCATTTGTTTGCAACAACGCACACCCAATGTCATATGAAGAGCTATCACAACTGAGACCAAGTTCCTTGCATGAGTCATAATGGACAAGTAACGGTGAGGAGGACAGCATGGTTTTAGCGGCCTTGAACGCTCTTGTTTGGGCAGCTTCCCATCTCCAGACAACGCCTTTCCTGAGGAGAAGATGCAGATGCTCGACGGTTGTGCTTCGTCGAGGCAGGGAATTCCCAAAGTAGGTCAACACACCCAGGAATGCACGAAGTTCTGAAATGTTTTGTGGCATTGGTGCATTCGCTTCAACTTTGCTCAGAGAGGGCAAAATGCCTTGACAGGAGATTTGATGATCCAGGTGTTCAACTTCACGTACCATAAAGGTGTACTTCTCATGCCTTAAGCATAACCCAGTTTGTGACAGCCGATTGAGTACTTTGTTTCGGTTCTCGAGGTGTTCACGTTGTGACTTGCCAGTCACTGGTATGTCGTCCTGAAATACGACTGTCTTTGGTACAGTTTTCAATGATGTCTCCATCTTGCGTTGGAAGATTGGTGCAGCAGAGAGTATGCCGAATGTGCATCTGTTGTACATGTAGAGTCCGCGATGAGTGTTCATGCATGTATAGGGCTTGGAATCATCATTCAGTTCCATTTGAGCATAAGCACTGATCAATTCAAGCTTCGTGAATATCTGGCCACCCATGAGAGTGGTGAACAGATCCTCTGCTTTTGGCAAAGGGGAGCTATCCAGCTTTGAACAGCGGTTCATCGTCATTTTGTAGTCCCCACAAATGCACACTGTTCTATCTGCTTTGAGTATTGGAACGATGGGTGCTGCCCAGTCAGAGTACTCGACTGATGAGATGATGCCCTCACTCTGCAGGCGGTCAAACTCACATTCGATCATTTATCGCATCATGTAGGGCACAGATCTAGCCTTGTGGAACAATGGCTGTACATCTGCAGAAACATGAATCCTCACTTTGGGCCCTGCAATGGTGCCAACACCATCACCGAACAGGCCAGGGTACTTATTGAGCACGGTATCGTATCCAGCATCAGAGTTGGAGACTCTGTTTACGTCACTCCAATGAAGTCTGATTATTCGTAACCAATCTCGGCCTCAGAGGGTTGGTCCTTCTCCACGCACTATCAGTTGTGGTAGGACGTGAGTGCTGTTTTCATATCCTACAGTTATGTAAGCTGAGCTAACTACAGGAACCACCTCCTTGGTGTATGTTCTCAAGTCAGGAGATACAGGCCGGAGTAGAAGAGCCTTTCTCGGAGGGTAGATGGAGGTGAACTTTCTCTCGCTCATAATTGACCTGGAAGCGCCGGTAACAACTTCCATCCTCAACGGGATCTACTCGATTGTTACGTCAACTATAATTGGAGCATCAGAGCTCTTTGTTCCAACAGAGAAAACCTCATGAAGTTCCTCAGTAATACAGCTCGCCGCCGTTCAGCGTCCTCATCAGTGTCCATTTTGTTTGCCATGAAGTACTGCTCCAGACGATCGGTATAGTCTTCCCAATCATCCCCCACTGCGTATTCACGCAATATGCCATTGCACAAAGACATCCTCGTCTTCGACTCAAGATTGTTTTTGTGAGTGTTACAACTAAATTTACTTTATTATTGTTTTTCTTTCTCTATTATTTGGTAACTAATAATAATAATATGTCACAACAAAAACCATAGTTATACCATTCGCATATGGCTTTGCTTTCAGACCGAACCATTACGGTAAAGAAACTAAGTGTAATTTTCCTCGAGGAAATAATGGAAAACCACCTCCCACATCACGAAGGTTCGCATAACGAGGTGTATTAGGTGTTATTTTCACAGGGTGCATTGCATTGGTTTTGCCGTGGTCGCTGTGGTTCTCAAGATGGGTTTTTTTTTTCCTTATTGGTGTTTTTTTTCTTGTTTTGTTGTGATCCTTCTGCTGCGGGGGACCTTCCTTCCCCTTCTGCCTTGTATTCCCCCTTCAAGGCCTCATGCAGTCTCATTCAAAAAAACTGTGTGGATTTTTTTGGGGTGGGAAAAGTTTAAAAAAAAAAAAAAAGGAGGTGGTGATGAAGAAATGAAAGTGTGAGCGGGCACGACGGGCGAAAAGGCTGGCGAGAGGGCGAGAGAAAGAGGCGGGAAGGAGTGCAGGACGCGCGGTCTGGCTTGTGATGAGATTGGAGGCATCGTCGGTGGTGAAGACACTGATGCAGAGGAGAGCCTCACTGGGGCACATTGATCGGAGAGGGAGCAGAAGCGTTTCCTCCTCCTGAGTGTCACCTAAGCTGACCTGAAGCAATATGTGGCTTCAAGGTGTTGCAGGAGTTGCTCTGGTTCGTTCATTGGCGAAGTTTGACAACAAACCCAGAGATAGGGAATTAACAAACTTAACATTAACAAACAAACCCAGAGATAGGGTGGTGGTTGAGGTATCATCTTTGCAGCCTGTGGCTGGGGCGAGGCCACTGGAATGTCAACTTAAGCAGGCTTGAATTCTTCTTTCCCGCCCCACCCCAACTTTCTCCTTTACACATTATTTTCTTTATATCTTGGCAAATATTCCTTTGTTATCCCCCCCCCCCTTGGGATTAACTACGGATTACTGGTGGGCTGTTGAATTGTCTTGTCAATATTGTCTTGGCACCTGTCTGTCCTTTAATTTCTTAATTGTTACCACTGCATATATTTTATTATACTCTTGTTTTTTTAGTAACATGATTTATCCATTGCTTGGTCGTATACCCTGTGTTTCTTTATCCTAAAGGCCCGGTCACACCTTGACGTTTTAGCCAGCGATGGCAACGTGTTAAAATGTATGTAAAACGCTGGCTTACGTTGAACTTTTGATGTTGTTTTTTAAAGATTCGGACGTATTCATAGCGACTTGGTCTTATGTATAACGCATTGGTAACTACACAGAACGTTTCGTTGTGTTATAGATAACTTATACCAACGAATGCTGAACCTGTTGTCGGCCTACACAACCGATGCACGCATCGCCGACGATGTCGTGGCGTAGCCTATTAAAAGGCTGACGCACAACGATTCGAATCATAACTGCCGTAGAAATGGAAGGGTCAACATCGCGGTCACACCTTGGCGATCTTGCCAGCGTATGCCGACGTAACAAAAAGTGTGTCTAAAACGTTGGGGCACGTCGAATACGGTATGGGTAAGTTTGGTATGCGCGAGTAGAACGCTAAAGTACGCTATCATACGTCGTAGTAAGTAGAGTACGTCAAGAAATTTTGAACATGTTCAAAATTTTACGACGTACTCGGCGTATGACACACGTTCGCATGCGATGAGGATAAGTTTTACACACGATATGTGGACGCTTACACACGTCCACAAAGGCTACTTATAAGCTACTCATAAGTCGAAACGCGTCGCGGTAATGTTTTTTTTACGCGAAACTTATTTCTAACCTATGTTTGACGTGCTTTGAACCAATTCTTTACGTAGTTCCAACACACATCGACGTATGTAGACGTATTCCAATGACGTCTTCCGGTCGACAAAAAAAAAAAAAAATGAACGTGTTTCTAGGTTACAACTGCCATATAAAGACGTGTTCCCAGCGGTTTTGGGAATTGGTATATAAAAATGGTGTTCATAAAAGGGGAACCCAACAGTGTTTTCGAGTCCTTTTTGAGTCGATGTCCATGTCAGCAGTAACAGTATCAGTATCAGTATTAGTATTAGTAGTAGTTTGTTCATGTTGGCAGTAGTAGGTGGGTGTGAGGGGGAGGGTGTGGGTTATGATGGATCCTCCTTGCGTCCGCGTGTCCACGGGTAGGTTCATAGGCTGCCACTCAACGATTTAAATGGCTGCATCTCCACTATTGAAAGTAGACGCTTGCGCTCAACAATTCGATTTTTTTTACACTCAACGACTTTTAAACGGTACCACTCAGCATTGTTTACAATGAACGATTTAAATTGCTGTCACTCGCCTTTGTTTTTTTTTTTGTTTTTGTTTTTTTGACGCTGGGGTTTTGAAATTTGAACCGTTTCTTCTGAACGTGTTAAAACGCTCAAACTCGACTATTTTAAATAGACGCTGCCGATGGACAATTGGAATCATAGCCAAGCTAGACATCGAAGTGTGAACATCCTCGTCCTGCCGAGGAAAAGTTTGAAGAATGCTGCAAATAAGTGTCCTGGCCGTGGCCGTGGACGCTGACGCAAGGACGATCCATTATACCGACGTCTTTCAGCTTATGAGTAACTTAAAAGTAACGTCTGTCGATGTGTGGCAACGATCGCGTAACGTGCCAACAACACGTTAATCATAGGTAGGAAATAAGTTTCGGGTACTCTAAACATTACCTCGGCGTGTCTCAACTTATGATTAACTTACAAGTAGCATGTGTTGACGTCTGTCAACGATCGCAGACCGTGCCTACAACTTGTGGCCAGCGTAGCGGAACGTGTGAGTCATATGCCAGCATACGTCGTGAAATTTCAAGCATGAAAAAATTTGAGGACAACCGAAAAGTACAACGTTTAAAGCCAACGTACAACGACGTATGGCAACGTACTACGACGTATGCCAGCGTGCTCTCAATGTTATCAAAACTTACCCATAACGTATTCAACGTGTGCCAGCGTTTTAGAAAAAAAATTCAAAAATCGGCATACGTTGGCTAAAACGTCAAGGTGTGACCGGGCCTTTAGTAAAACAATTTGCATTTATTCCTCTGTTTTGAATTTTGCATTGCATTATTGTATTTATTTATTTTTTTGTATACATTGTCGAGGCTCGTATGAGTGTGGATTGAAGAATGTGGTGTGTGAATTGGCATCAGCATTAGGATGTTAACGTCGCTCGGTCAGATCTGACTGCTTATACAGCACAACCGCACACGGGGTACATATTGGTCTCCCGAGAACGTCAATCAGGACCTCCGGAGCAATAGGTGGTACCCCAAGCCCTCTACCCAAGGGCGAGGTCATAACAAAGGATATGTAAACCCTTCGTTAAGCGGGGGATTCCTGTAGTCTCTCATCCCCTTCGAGGCGATACTGGGTCATTCTTGAAGCATGGGTTCATCAGTTGCATTTTCCTCATATCCGGTGGAAGACCCGTCTGATTGTGGTCCATCGTGCACATGAACTTGTTCTTCTGGAAAGGATTATGTCATTGCTGAAGAATTCTCCAGTGTGGCCAAGTGTTCGGAGGTTTTGTAAAATTTCCTCGTGGATTTCATTTGCATCTTTTTCCTCATCACCCTGAATTTAACAAACTAAATTCAATTTTTACATCACCATCACCATGAATTTAATAAGACGCTTTATTTTCTGAAACTTTCTGCCACAGCCACCTTTATACAATATGTCATTTAATCTTATTGTTCAAACAAAACAAAGTGTGAGAATCTTGATATTTACCAACCGTATCAGGAAAGAATGGGCCATTATTCTGTAATTTTTCAATCACTGACATCATTTAATTTCAAAACTTGCAAGTGGGGTGACAGAACCTTTTGGGATGACCCCCTGCACATGCTGTAAACTTATTCCTTGGCATGATAATGAAAGGATGGTGATTACAAGATTGATGGGATATGAACACAATGATATCAAGCCTGGTGTTAGCTTAGTGGTTAGGGTGGCTGACTTGGGATCTTAGGGTCCTACGTTCAAGCCCTGCTAGCCACTGAATTAACACCAGGTGGAGTTGACTCAGCCTGTCATCCTTCTGAGGTCGGAGAAATGATTACCGGTGTACTGATAGAGGGGCACAGCATCAGCGGCATAGTCGCACCCCAACAAAATGATAGCTACCCAGCAGCCAAGCTGCCGTACGCAAGAAGAAGAAGAAATTGCACAATGATGCTCTAGACAACTCCAAAGTCAGTCTTCATTTGAAACAACACATGGATTTATTAGCCTCAAATAACTTCACACAGACAGCTAAACCTATCTCCAAAACTAATATATTTCTGGAAGTTTGGGTAATCTGCAACCAACCATAGAGGATTGAAAACCCTCGGAGTTTTTGGTTTCAGCTGTGATTTCCTATCGACTTGCAGCAATCCATCAGGTATAACATCACAAAGATGAACAAGTGGCCTGCAGTGCATAACCTTTTTTGAGGTGGAAGTTGTGGCAGAGAGTGGGGTGTTGTCATGATCAGGTTGGAGGTGTTTTGTCTGACTAATTGTTGCTTTGTGTTTGAACATTATCAGGGCCACAAGGGATACAAAGGAGAGGAAAACATATCTGGAGAGCCTGGAGAGAAGGTATGCATCTTTCTTTTTGATATGTCCCTTGTGAACCTCTTATTGTGGACATCGTAATAAAATTGGTGAGTTATATCCAACACAGGTTTTCATTCTCTGAGCCAACTAAATTTGTTCCCATCTAAAGTCATTCGCTCACTTGTTATATCATCTGTTTGGATTTGGCAATACAATATAACTTGAGGAGCAGATGATTGAAATGGTTGATCATTTTTATCGTATCTCTGACATTGCTTGAGAACTGTGTGCTGCTTTCAGTGAGAAGAGAATAATTCCAATGATAATAGTACCTGGGCATTGTTTCAAGTATGCTGTTGCCCTTTAGGAAAGATGACGTACATAGAGTGCAGTGTGTTTAACACTTATTTGGTAAAACTCAAGGGAAATCTTTGTGAACTGGGGAATAAACCCCTGGGTGTACAGAATATTATTACACATATGTGTGCAAAATAAAGGAAATTGAAAGGTTTAAAACTTGTGCAACATAAAAACTTTTAAAACATTATTCAGCATAATAAGCCACGGAAAATAAATAAAGTAAAATATACTAGAATGATGGATAAAATATGATATTGTTAAACTTATTAGACATCATGTTGTTTTGTATTTGGCTGTTGTTCAGATTAATAATTATTTGTCTCGACCTGCTTTGTACTTTGCGACAAACGAAACACAACTTCCATTACTTTTGATTAGGAGTAGTTTCTATGATTCAGGTTCCTGAATATTCATTGTGTGATTTAGCGAACAATCTTACGTTTTAGTGAAAAGGGGAAAAAATACAATGGTCTATGTTGTTGAAGACAGCTATCGTGTGCAGCCTGTAGCTGCTTGTTGCATAATTTTCTTGGGGTGCAGCTTTGCCACTGATGCAATACCCTCAATTACCAGTAACCTGGTACTCATTTTGCTGACCTCGAAAGGATGACAGGCTAAGTCAACTAAGCGAAGTAATAAACAGGGGCTCAAACTCAAGACCCTAAGATCTTAAGCCAGCCAACTTAACTGTTAAGCCAACCCCAGGCTTCATTTTGTTGTAGCAAACCCCGATAAAAAGAAATGTATTATTTTGTGGATTCGTTTTGGTGTTTGAAAGTGACTGCATGCCAGGTACTTGGTAACAACATTGGAGGATTGAAGGAAAACGTGTCTTACAGGGGTATCGTGGTTATCCTGGACGAAGGGGTGTCAAGGGCAGGAAAGGCAGGAAGGTGAACAACAAGCCAACATTTTAAACACACTGATTTCGTTATTGTATCATATGCATGTATGGTGGTGAATTTGATGTTGAGCTACTCATTCTGTCAGCAAGATACAATCAAGAAAGGCAAGTGACAACCTTGTGAAACTGGCTAAACAAGGGTATATACTGTATAAAGAAATATAATATTTGGCTTGTGGTATGGGTACAAGGCTGTCCAACTTGAAAACACAATTTTGCAGCATTTCAGAGAGTTTGTGTTCAAATCCTGGTAAAGAGAACAGTTTCAGGGATTAAAATGCAAAGCTTCAGAAAAATGAGAGAGAATAGCGACAATGTTTTTGGATTGTCAATAAAAACTCAGCTGGCTGACAAATTCTCTCTGAGGAGGGGTAAATCTGCTTACTTTTCCCTCTCTGTCTGGCCACTGGAAATTGGTCCTTGAGCCGTAGCATGCCAAAGGATGGGAAGGTGATTGAACTGGCGAAAGAGTTGATACACTGACATGATACACACGTCAAATACAGCCTGCAAAGAAGAGATGGCAGAAGTTTGACGATGGGCAAAACATGCAAACACGATCAGGCCAAATTGAGGGTACAGTGGTGGCTCATGGCTGAGAACACTGGACAGGCATCTTGGAAGGTGTGGGTTCAAATCTGGTTGAAGGCAACATTATAAGTATTTGGATTCTAATCTTCCAAAGTCAAGTGAGTCTCAAGATAATTTCCATGCAACTGTTAGATTGTTGGGGGGGGGGGGAAATCCAGCTGCCTCATTAATGACCTTCAGGGTTGATAATCTGTATGCCCAACCTGTTCTGGTCTGTGACCTGATGCTAGTCCACTCATTATGATTGACTCTTTCGAGAATTTCCTTCCCTTGTTAGAACGAGGTTGTTCTGAATGACTAATAGTCCGATCCTTCCACTGTACTTTCCACTTAAAAGAGATAAGCAATGCCGCATCGCTCGTATGTCTCCTTAAAACCACACCGTTACATTTTTTTTCTCATAATGTTGCAAAACATTACAAACTCATCACTAAATAATGCCACACACACACACACACACACACACACACACACACACCCACACACACACACACACACACACACACACACACACACACACACACACACTTACTTGTGAACCACGCTTTCTCACTCACAATTCTCCAGAGCAGGTCTTTAACGATTACGAGACGGGCCTGTTCTGGGAGAGGATGCCTTCCCTCGCCTCCTCTTGAAGGAAAAGTCTGCTCCAGGTGAAAAGGCATCAAAGGAAAGGGTAACCTTTTTCCGCAACACCAACACCTCCAATGACTATATGATAAAACCGATGCTCTGCTACAGATCACTGAACCCACGTGTTCTGTAGGGGAAAAATAATAACCACCTGCCTGTCTTTTGGAGATCAAGCTGCACGGCTTGGGTTACTGCTGCTGTATTCATGGACTGATTTAACAACGCTTTGTCCATCAGGTGAATCGAGCGATACCTTGTGGCAAATAATTTGACCTTCAAAGTCCTGCTCATCTTGGACATTGCGCCCAGACACCCAGAAGCAATCCATTTCGCACTCCCGAATCTGGAAGTCGTGTTCTTCCCGCCAAACGCCACTTCCCTCCTCCAGCCGATGAACCAAGGTGTAATAGCTACTTTCAAGAGTGATTACTTCCTGCACACTTTTGGGGGCATCCTGGAGGCCATGGAGAATGATTCAACTTTGACGGTGATGCAACGTTGGAAAAATTAGAACATTGCAGACTGCATCACCAACATTAAGAAGTCCTTGGAATAATTGAAACAATCAACTGTCAAAGCCTGCTGGTGGAAAATTTGGAATGGAGTAATCAACAACTTCCAAGGATTTCCTACAGTTGAGGCTGAGGTGCATACATTGTGGAGCTGGTGCGAGATGTGGGAGGTGAGGGGCTTTAGGAGCTTCAGGCGAGTGAGGTGGAGGAGCTACTACAGGGTCATACCGAGGCGTTAACTGAATCGGACCTAGATGAGCTCATAAAATTTCCCAGTGATGATGAAAACAACGAATACAAGGATGAGGAGGTGGTAATACGTCTGAAGCTCACTCTTGCCACTCTTCGCAACATCATGCCAACAGCCAATAATCTCACGGACATGGTGGTTGGACATCCTAAATCCAAAACCATGATCTTTTCTCCCCTCGTTGACCCCACCTCAATCCATCCTTCCAAATTCTCAGTTTTCCATCCTGATGGTTCCCTTCTGTATCGATCTTGTCGACCCCATGCATCCTCTCCTGCCCCCCATTCCTCCCACACCCATTGTTTGTCCGCTTCCCCCTGTCTTGGCCTTTGCCTCTGCTGTCTGTGTTTCCCCTCTCTCACTGCTGTTCCTTTTGTGCAGTTGTTTTCTGATCCGTTCAGTGTACTAGTGCTATCTCTTCCCTGACTCTCAACTATGTATACAAAAAAACAAAAAACTTAATGTCCATTTAATCACAAATGTCCGTTTTCAAAGCCTTTTTTTCTGTGATTTTTTAAGAAGATGCAGGAATGGGAGCTGAATGTCGTGGTTTGAATGGTAACATTTATTATTCCATGACAGCAGGATACTTTTTCTGTTTAGAAGGATACAAGAGGAGCACACAAACGATCACAGCCATGACAACAATTGCATGTTCTAAAAGTTCCTTTTTCATGTGCTTTACATCAATTTTCATACTCATTGACATTCACAGATATGCAATGTGTTTGTGAAGTACAAGGTACTGTCTTTTGATTAAACCCATCAATGAACTCTCACTCTCACTCTCACTCTCACTCTCACTCTCACTCTCACTCTCACTCTCACTCTCACTCTCACTCTCACTCTCACACACACACACACACACACACACACACACACACACACACACACACACACACACACACACACACACACACACACACACACACACACACACACACCAGAATTGTTAAAAAAATTGAGACAAACTAATAATCGGTAAAACATAATCTGTATTTATTAATAATTGTTTTTTGTTATAATTTCACTAAAAGGTCTTTTCATTACAGCCAAAATTTTAGGAAAATCTATGAGCTTCCCATGCTGTTTTGAATATTTGACATTGTGTTTAAGCATTAATTATCCCACACATAATGAGCAAATACTTGGTGAATTAAACAATTATACATTAATTGCGTTTTCAAATATATTTCGTGTTGTTAAAGATAACCAGATGTGTAAGTGCTTCAACAAAACACATCAGACTGCAACCATAAATAATTTCATGTCACTGATTGTTAATCATCCATCGTAATTTTCAATTGATAGATAAATAATTGTTCATTATTTCTTTTCTTAATACCATCTCTATAATTTTTTTTCTCAAAGGGTGAGAAAGGTGAACCTGGCTTTTATGGACTTCCGGGGCTTCGGGTGAGTGGATCGTAAGTTGGTATGTGTTTCAAAAAGCAGGAAAAACAAAGATGAATGATTATCTTGCTCATCAATTATATTGTTACGGTACCGGGATTTGGGGCTTACCACAAGGGGAAGTACTCGGATTCCTCCCGAATGCCCTGCCCTGCAGGCCGACGTGCTGCAGACAGCTTCACGGCCCAGCAGGTTGTGAAGTAACCACGAATATCAACTGGAATGGTCAAGTCTGACGGTCCACCGTCTTATCCCATTTACCTCCTGAATTGGCCTAACCAATCGAGGTTCGTGCTCTCAGCGCACACTCAGATTACTGCCGAGTGGAACAGAGAGTGCACCACTGGCTAAACTGGAGCAAATCAATTGGGGTAAAACTTCCCGTCTACCAAGAGTGCGGATTGCGCTGGATCAATAAGGAAAAGACACTAGGAACATGGGAGGAAAGTCATATGGTACATTCAAGCCAAGAGTTTTATTTACAGTGATCCATGCAGCAGACGCATTCATTTTTGTGGGTGCAGCAAAAGACAAAAGAGACAGTGCAGATTTAACCCGCTATAATAGCCTCTTATACATCTTACTTCCGCAACACATTACAATGGTGCCAATCAGTCACATTTCTGAGGATGGTAGATGAGACAGAGACAGAGAGATTTGAGGCATATTGTCAGCCTCTCTCTCCCAACATGGACTCGTGAGCCCAGGACGATCTCAAGTGTAGGGAAGGGAAGTGGGAACTGAGGAGTGTCACAGTGTGTAGTAAAAAGGTGAAAGTGTGATGGGCTTGGAGGAAGAATAAACAGGGTGCATTTCAGTAGTTCGCTCTTAAAACAACGGTTGATCGGGCTCTTCGCTTTGCCCTCGGTGATAGCTCTTATGCGTCTCCCTGTGCACTCGTATAGACAGCATACTTGTCCCACCCATCTTTCCAATGCACTCCGCCCAATCCACATACCACCAGTCCAGTCAAAAACCAAGCCGCAGAAGAAAACCCAACCAAGCTGCGGAACATGGAACATCCCATGCTTTTAAGCAGTTCGAGAGGAATTGAGTTTGGCGGAGGTCGGGGTTGATGCCCCGCCCTCCGGAGGCATGGATGCAGGGAATAAGTCACACTCCGCCTCCTGCGCCCTGAGTGCAGCACTCCCTTTGGTCCTGAGCTTGCTTTGCGTGACGTCACACTACCTCCAAGCTTGCAGCTTGAGAAACCATCCCATTTGTATTTCGGTCTGGCCATGCACATCATCTTCTGAATTAATATGGGGCTAAATGCAGCCCCCCCCCCCCAATTTGCCACACAATTGCCCAGCAAAGGCATCAACGGCAGGAAGGCACAACGAGGTGGTCAGTGCAGGTTGTTGATGTGTCTTTGTCTTGGTGAAGTGAGGCTTTGTTGGTGGCAGAACCGGATTTCAGTGGTGGGTGTTGGATGCAGCATGGTGATCGCGGGGAACAATGCGCCCATGACGTATTGAACAGGCGAGATGGTTGTGGATCGTAGCGAAAGGATTGAAATGAAATGGTAAGCCAGAAGGCGCTATAGCGGAGCAGAGTGACGGTTAGAATTTGGTGGGAGCTGATTTGAATATGGTGCTTGTAAAGAAAGTGAATTCACAATGGATAAAAGAAAGTGAAAGAGGAGAAACCTACCTAATCCCATCCAAAGCATATTTCCCTACCCACTAGACACAAGGGAGGATCCTATCTGGGACACGTAATAATGAAATAACTAACTCGGGAACCACTAAATGTTGTGTACCATTACCTTGGGGGGGGGGGGTGAGGTCTTGGTTCCCAGAACCATCACGATGTATACCATATTTTTGGCATACAAGTCGATGTGAAGAATAAGTCGAATTGACTAATTTCCCTATTTTCTTTCTTAAAAAAAACTTGGTTCATAGATAAATCGATTTGGAGTAGAAGATGAAGCGAGATCAAGAGTGATAGTGAGCAAAACGTCACAGTCAGAACACTGTTAATTTCGCAATGACACTGTCGCAATGCATTGCCAATTAGCTACTTCCAGTGTCATGAATATTAATGAGCTGTTTTGTGCATATTATTTGAACGAGCAAGTTGGCCATGCCCGCACGGGATTCTAAACGGGGTAGGGATGGAGGCGGCAAAAATGCAATGGCATCTTCTGTCATCGAGCCGGCAAGCGGGGAGCAACAATTCCCATTTATTAACACATCTGATGCAATTTATACTATGTAATGGTGGCGAGGTGCTCCATTTGAAACTGTTTGTTTGATATATACATATATATATATATATATATATATATATATATATATATATATATATATATATATATATATATATATATATATATATATATATTGTCGCGGATTCGCGCCCGCCGGCGTGCGAACGGCCACGTAACTCGAATTGCGGCACGTCGCCCACCGGACGGACAATCCAGTCGTGACCCTCTCGGACTAACGCCGGGAACCAGTCACGGGTGGACCTTTCGGTCTCACCGCGATCGAGCCAATCGGCCCCCGCGTGGGATAGGGTTGCTCGCCAAATTCGACCTACCAAAGTACCCACACGGAGGGTAGACCGGGCGATCGCACCTCGCCGCAGGTCGACTTCGGACACGGGCCACTTAAGCGACCCGTTCCGTACTATCGGGATAACCGAGCGGTGTTATTCGTCGGCCTCGACGGTTCGATTAATTATCGGGCGTCTTAGCCCAGGACCAACCCTTTACGTGAAGCAAGATGGGGATTCAATGAAAGAAATGACGAAGCGAAGCGGGAAAACAGTTCAACATAAAGCACATTTATTCGCGATGAACGGAAAGCACACATATACAATTCCACCAAAAGCACATGTAAAAGGAAAAGAAACACAATGCAATTTTACACAAAAAGCAAATGTAAAAGCAAAGACACAATGCAGAGCTATCCGACTACCGAGCACACGGCAACACTTATGCAATTCTACTTCACAAACGGCGCCGACAACACATACCCAAAACCAAGAAAAAGAACACCCTCAAGGATGAGGCGAGCCTGGGGCCGAGACCGGGTCGGGCCTACCCGTCTGATGATGAGGCGCGAAGTGGCGATGGTGCCCCAACTCCGCGGGCCTCGCGGACAGTGTCTGGTAGGGGGTGGGAAAAGGGGCCCCCTTTGTCGCACTATCTCAGCGCGGGGGGAAACAGGAGGGGGTTGCTGATGCTCGGGGGAAGGAGGATTTTTATTCCGTCTCGGGTCCCGCGACGAGCGTCTCCACCTCGACCAGGTCGCGCCGTCGGCCTCCCGCCTTCAGCTCCCGGCACCGACGCGAGCACCCCCTCGTCCGTCTTCGCCGCCGCCACCTCTCCACAGCTCCGCCGACAACTCGTTCCAACGCACAGCTCGTTCCAACGCGCAACTTCCTTCCAGCTCCACCGACGACTCTCTTGAACTCCGAACTCACTCTTTCCAACGCACACCACCTTTCTGACGAACGCAGCCGCTTATATAAGCCCCGTGGCTTCGCCTTTGACCCCCTGCCTTCGACCTTTCACCTCGCTCCCCATTGGCCCGAGAAAAAGTGGGCGTGAATGCTTTTTGATCCATGAATTTGCATATAGCGACCGCCCTCCAACGCCCTGGAGGCGGGGCCAAATTGCCCCTCGCTCACCGATTGGACGGAACAAAAGTGGGCGTGAGTCGTTTTTGATCCGTTTTTCTGCGGAAAGTCCGTGATGTTTTGTACACGCTGTTCGGTGCGCGCCCTGCACGAGTCCAATACCGGTACCCACAAGCGGCGCAAGAACGGTGGCGATGCGACGGTTGCGAGGTGTGACGGTAAAGGTCGTGGCTGTTGTGGTGAAGCGGCATTGTGGTGGGTGGTTGATGTTGTGATGACTGTTGAGACGTGGTTGGTGCTGGTAATAATGGCGGTTGGTCCAAAATAAAGATAGTAAAAGAAAAACGGCTATCCTGAAGAGTCGCAGCACGCATGAATGACATTTATTCCCTCTAGACAACGGGTTTGGGCCTAACTACACATATACTTACCGAGATATCTCACCTAAGGGACCTGAATGGTGGTTTGCGAATTTGGTCAACCACAACACTACCCCCTCCCCTTTTTACAGACTCGTCCCGAGTCGTCAAATTTTCGTGTGCCATCATGTGTAGTTTTCCCCTAGTACATTTTACCTACGGATCCCTGAGTGCGACATTCATGGTATTCGTGTCCCCAAAATAAATAACCTGAGGGCTGCGTAACTACCTAAACAAACTCACTCACACGGACGACTTAAATAAAATTGCCGGCGCTAGGACAGACATGCCGGGGGCGCACTCATATTTACAGTACATCTTAACCTTAACTTACAAATTTTACACCAAACCATGGCCCAGGATCAATGAGCTCTGCAAAAAGAAAGCAGTTAACAGGGAGCCAGGCTGCTCGCATGCAGTCTCTGGCTCAAAACAATGCAGGTGACAGGGAACGTGGCTGGCTGCTCACACGCAGTCCAAGGCCTTCCCTTTTGAACTGAACGCAGTGAACCACAACGGTGCATGGGCCGCACAAACGTAGCCTCCGTGCCAGCTCAAGTGGCACACGCAATGAACACACGAATGGATGGATGAACACAAACACGGTGCACGGGCCGCCACTGCAGGCCCGTGTTGTAGCTGCCAACGGGGCAGTTCTCGCAGCTTGCAAACTGTTGCCTTGCGGATCCTGGCGCACATGGAAATGAACAGGGGGGGGGGGGCAAAGCAAAAATTGAACGGGGCTGGTGAACATGGGCAGTGGGCATGGCATGGCAAAGGCAGCAGGCAAACACAGCCCGCAGAAGAAGGCCGCTGCAGGCAAACACAGCCGGCAGATGAACTGGCCGGCACAGGCCTTGCAGAAAAACAGCCAGCCGGCAGATGAAGTGGCCGGCACAGGCCTTGAAGCAAAACACGGCCAGCCGATGGCACAGGCCTTGCAGCAAAACAACAGCTGCCGATGAAGTTGGCCGGCCTCCGCCTTGAAGCAAAACACGGCCAGTCGATGAAGTTGGCCAGCCTTTGCCGTTCAGTGGAGGTTGGTGGAGGGAGTGCGGTGGTGCTGGCCACTTGGAAGGTGGGCTCGGACCTACCTACCTGTCTCCCTCCCAACCTATCGCCTTTGCCTGTCACTGTACATACCCACTCCCTTAATTTGTCAAACCCCAATTTAGCCCCAACTTATTTTTTTGTTGTTTTTATTTTTACTCCCCCACTATAAATCGTCCCCTAACCCCCTGTACTGTCCTTGTTCGGCTAACCTATTCTGTCACCTAGCCTACTCCCAACCCCTACGTTCCCTTCCCGGAGGGGAACAAGGGAGAGCTAACGTCCTGTGCCGAGGCCCAACGAAGCCTCAGAATGGCCTCCCCAGAGTTCAGCGATCTATAACACAAAGTGGGTCCAGCGGCCCACAACGAGAGCGAGGGGATGGATGGTGCGGAGGGGTACACTTCCTAATCTACCCTATCCATTTAACTGTTAAACTACCCCGGGGCTTTCAACAAGCGCCTCTCGCTTAAACTATTGGTTCTAACAACCCAGATTCCCGTCGCCTGTGTTGGTGTCCTCACAATTTCGGGCCTCGCCCCCCCAATTTTCTCTCCGTGCCTTCACACGGTCTCATGGCTGGGACACGTGGCCCCCTTTGGCAGGCACGACCCTCTGCCGAATCTCCCGCTATGGCACCCCCGGGCACTACACTGCCTCCGAGCCTACCAGCTCCCTAACACCGGGGAGTTCCCCCTATGGCACCTCCCCTGAAACGCACACGTGGCAGGCTGGCTTCCCAGGCCCCTTTCCGAGGGTCACCCTTGCCCACAACACTGCCCACGTGGCTAATGGCGCCCCGGGCCCCCGCACCAAGCAGGCGCACCCGTGCCCACTATGCTATCCCGGCCCCCCATGGGCCCTTGGCCTGCCACGGCCGACTAGCCTGGTGCCCGGGGTACCCACTCAGCGATACTCACCTTTCGCAGCCACGCTCCCAAGCCCGTCAACAGGGCTCCTGCACGCCTCCAAATGGGTTTCGATACTCATTTGGGGGGCCGAGACCGGGTCGGGCCTACCCGTCTGATGATGAGGCGCGAAGTGGCGATGGTGCCCCAACTCCGCGGGCTTCGCGGACAGTGTCTGGTAGGGGGTGGGAAAAGGGGCCCCCTTTGTCGCACTATCTCAGCGCGGGGGGAAATAGGAGGGGGTTGCTGATGCTCGGGGGAAGGAGGATTTTTATTCCGTCTCGGGTCCCGCGACGAGCGTCTCCACCTCGACCAGGTCGCACCGTCGGCCTCCCGCCTTCAGCTCCCGGCACCGACGCGAGCACCCCCTCGTCCGTCTTCGCCGCCGCCACCTCTCCACAGCTCTGCCGACAACTCGTTCCAACGCACAGCTCGTTCCAACGCGCAACTTCCTTCCAGCTCCACCGACGACTCTCTTGAACTCCGAACTCACTCTTTCCAACGCACACCACCTTTCTGACGAACGCAGCCACTTATATAAGCCCCGTGGCTTCGCCTTTGACCCCCTGCCTTCGACCTTTCACCTCGCTCCCCATTGGCCCGAGAAAAAGTGGGCGTGAATGCTTTTTGATCCATGAATTTGCATATAGCGACCGCCCTCCAACGCCCTGGAGGCGGGGCCAAATTGCCCCTCGCTCACCGATTGGACGGAACAAAAGTGGGCGTGAGTCGTTTTTGATCCGTTTTTCTGCGGAAAGTCCGTGATGTTTTGTACACGCTGTTCGGTGCGCGCCCTGCACGAGTCCAATACCGGTACCCACAAGCGGCGCAAGAACGGTGGCGATGCGACGGTTGCGAGGTGTGACGGTAAAGGTCGTGGCTGTTGTGGTGAAGCGGCGTTGTGGTGGGTGGTTGATGTTGTGATGACTGTTGAGACGTCGTTGGTGGTGGTAATAATGGCGGTTGGTCCAAAATAAAGATAGTAAAAGAAAAACGGCTATCCTGAAGAGTCGCAGCACGCATGAATGACATTTATTCCCTCTAGACAACGGGTTTGGGCCTAACTACACATATACTTACCGAGATATCTCACCTAAGGGACCTGAATGGTGGTTTGCGAATTTGGTCAACCACCACAATATATATGTATATATGGCTTTTTGATGCCTATGGGCCATAATAAAAATTTGTATTGGTGTCAAAGCCGGTGACCAATTGCAAATTAACAGTAGGATTACTTTGTGGGATGTCCTTTCGGATAAATTTGGACTGTGAATAGTTTTTCAACATGTTTCTTATCATATGGAGGTACAGTACAGTACTTAAAAACAAATTACATTTCTCGCTGACACCGCATTTCCTACCATATTCCTGCCGTTTTACTCAGTGAACTTAACAACTTCCAACTTAAAAGCTGGCATGTACCGTCGTACAACTCGCGTGACTTTACAGGAGGTATTTTTGAGATGATGTATTGAGAATGGATACATGTGATTAGGATTGAAAGGGGTGGATCAAACGGAATTGGTGGGTGCGTGCTCATTGTTGATTGGATAATTTCACGTGCATCAGTGAGTGGATTAACATTTAATTGCTCACCCAATCAGCAAACGTTCCAGGCAATGATTTCTGTAGTGCGCTTTCAATTAACAATTACACAATTTATTTCAAAAAATATCGCACTTTGCACTCCGCCCGATCTGTATGCCACCAGCCCAGTCAAAAACCAAGCCGCAGAAGAAAACCCAACCAAGCTGCGGAACATTGAACACCCCATGCTTTTAAGCAGCTCAAGAGGAGTGGAGTTTGGCAGAGGTCGGGAACAAAATTTGACCGCTCAAACTGTCAAAAAATTTTCATTTATGCAATTCAATGTTTATACCCATCGACGAGTCGATTCTGAGCACAAGTCGAGGCCCGGATTTCCAGGAAGAAACGTATTGACTTGTATGCCGAAAGATACAGTATTTAAATGCCTTTAAAGCTTTTTCTTGTTGATTTTAACAGTATATAATAACCCATGCCCAAAACCTCTTCCTAAATTACTTTTGGAACACTAACCAAGTCAATTATATCAGCCTGGCTGTGTGAATTTGCATTGAAGCCAAAATAAAATAGTAATTAATGTCATGTTATAATTCCTCCTCTTTGGTTAAAAAAAAAGTCTCTGTGAACTCGGTGGTATTGATATTGCACAAAAATGGCAATCTTTCCACCGGGGGCAATTTGCAAGGTCAATCAGCAATCTCAGATTATAAAGCAAGAACAAGCCTGCATATGGGAAACATCTACAAGAATCGATGGTGTTTCGTAACCGAATAATTAAGAACAGCCAGGGCTTCACAATTTGAATATACACCAATGGTACATTTTACAATGACTGACTTTCAACCTGTCAACTCTAATTTTCATAATAGAGGTTCCATATTTTCCACTATGCAATAATTATACTTGATGTCACTATTACTCATCGGACCATGGAAAACAACTTTGGTCTGAGTGAATAAGCTGTCGAGCTCTGCTGTGATTGATACATGATTGATGTTGATGTACTCTGCTTTCCTTTCCTTTGAATTGGCCTCAGATTTTAATGGACTCAGTGTTTTTTGGCTCACAACCTTGGCCTATATTCATCCATCTGCTAACTGTAACCAAAGTACAATTTCCCCCGACACTCGTGGGGTAATGCTATTTTTCTTGTACAAATATCCGGTGGTAGGTTGACAGAAAGATACATGAAAATTGTTGGAGGATTATGTAAAGGTGAGTTTTGCCAACCATTCTGTCTGATTTAGGGCCTGCCTGGGAAGAGAGGCCCACACGGGCGGAATGGGCTGCTGGGAATAGAGGTGAGTTTTTAAAAAGGTGTTGTGATGTCCGTCCAATGTTCATGCTTGTAAATTGTACTAAATTCGCATGTCAGTTGGTGCAATTGAGGTATTGAGCTTTATCATTTTGCCTTGCTTGATTTCTCCAGGGCCCTTTTGGAAACCCTGGGAAGTGGGGTTCACAGGGTCCCAAAGTGAGTGAGAACCCAACTTATCCAAACCATTTTTTGTTGCACTGCTTTGCACTGTCATATGCTTGCAACGTTCATGTTTATCTAACTTTTTGAATATCCTTCTTATGTATTGTAAAAACATAACATACTCACAGCAGTCCAAGAATTAATACTAAAAGTGTGTATGTACTGTATGTACAGTTTGTGCAGCATCCTTTATATGTGTATCAATACGATAAGAGCGCCATTTGTCTCTGTGTTGTTTGTGTGTGTCAGCATTTTTCTCATAAATGGCTGAACAGATCTTCGTCAAACGTTCAGAGGTTCGTCAGTGAGTGCTTTAGGCAAAAAAAAAATTTCGAAAATTAAAAAACAAAGTTCAAATATTTTTTTTATTTTTTATTTTGTTTTAATCACTCTATCGTGCCAAAGCCTTTTTCATTAATAACAGTTATATTCACTTACACATATGTATAAATAAATAAAAAACGGTTACCAGACATTTAAATACAAATAAACCGAGCAAATATACTGAACATCTTCTTCCTGACCAGCAGCTTATCACAGTTAGCAGTACATCTTGTTCTTCTTCCTGGCAGTACCATATTTATGGATCCGGGATCAAACTTAACCCAGAAACATCAATGGTACATTCACGAGCATCCATTCAAAGAATGACATCTAATTCTACTTCTAAGATAGATAGCCTGGTGTTGGTTTAGTGGTTAGGGTAGCTGGCTTGGAATCCTAGGCATGGCTTGCATTTTGACGAGGCCGATCGGCCTCGCCCCCGTGATCGACCCGGTGGTCAATTTTCAGGGGGTCTTTTTATCGGCCCCATAAAATTAAGCTGTGAAAAAAAAAAATTAAAAAAAATTATTATTTTAAAAAAATTGATAAAAAAAGCTAAGATTACCTGTATGGCAAAACAAAACATTTGTTCAACACCATTGGTCTCCTTTTGGACGCAAGAAACGGACAATGACATGGTTGAAGCCATCTCCACAGATTATGAGAATACTGTTGTGTTCGACTTATCTTCAGGCAGCTCAGGGGATGAATCTCTTTCACAATTATCTGATGAGTCTGATGATAGTGACTTTTGGGGGTTTCTGCCTGAAGATTTTCATCAATACTAAAGTTACTTAGTATTTGGCAGAATGTACTGAACACATGTATCTGTTATGTTATTGGACTGGAGAGAGAGAGATACTTGCAGATAAATTAGTTTTGTTGAGACAGAAATGCATCAATAAACTCATTAAATTTGTGACTGTTCAGATTTTTTTTTTTGGTCATTCAGCTTTGCAGTGAATAAAGTTTTAAATTTGTTGCGAGAATAAATCTTTTGACATTATTACTACGTTACTGGTGGATCCAGGTCTGGATATTCAAGTACAACCTACATGACAAGGTAATGGCAGTGAAAAGTCAAGATTTTTCCCCATGTATATATTGAACACAGTGGGCTAGTCCGAGGGGAGAAATGGGTTGGACTTGTGTACGTAATACTTGAATGGTCCCAGTTCGATGGCAGACATGTAATGTATTGTACCGGCACATCATTCATGCAAATTGTCAGAACATTTGTCATTACAGGTAATAATCCACAACAACAAAGACAACTTAGTTCTAATACTTTTTATGAAAAGGATTGTGGGAAAGTACTGTGCTTGAGCAGAAAGTTCTTTTTCTCAGAACTTTGTGTTTGGCCCAAAGAAGGGCCGTTTAAGGTACATTTTGAAATTACATAGTTAGGATTAGGCTCAGTTTATTCAGATTCTTTGGCAGTTCAGTTTGTACGGACATTGGTCAATTTGGACCACATGTTAAAACAATTTACAAAAACTAATTCACAAGATTTTGAAGCAATTTTAAAATCAGCCCCGTGGGCAAAAATCAACCCCCTCACCCCACATGACAAGGCCGATTTATCACCTCCGTCCGATTTTGAAAATGCAAGGCCTGCCTTGGGTCGTGAGTTTGAGCCCCGTTGGCCACTGAATTAACACCAGGGGGTTGACTCAGCCTGTCATCCTTCTGAGGTTGTTGAAATGAGTACCAGTGCACTGGTCCCAGTCTATGCCCCGGTTAGAATAGGTGTACCATATCCCTGTGTGTCGGAAGAGGTGACCAGGGTTGGCGTCAGGAATGGCATCCTGCCATAAAAAAAAAAAACATTTCCTCAAGAAGGGAACCATGATTGCATGGAGCCTGCATAAAAGCTAACCCCTGCTCAGCAGGGAAAAATTGCTATAAAAAGGCTGTTCTACTTCTCAGGTAACATTTTTACAATGTGCCTCTTCGTCAATTATCGACAAGGTGTTTTGACAGTCCCATTACCCCCTCCGCAGAACCTGATAAATGAATATAATGAGCACACAAGAGGTATAAATGTAAACAATGAATACACAAGACTTTTACTGTCATCAAAATCCAAATATTAACATGAACAAGAGCATATATATATATATATATATATATATATATATATATATATATATATATATATATATATATATATATATATATATATATATATATATATATATATATATATATATATATATATATATATATATATATATATATATATATATATATATATATATATATATACATATATATATATATACATATATATATATATATATATATATATATATATATATATATATATATATATATACATACATACTAGCGATACCCGTGCACATGCACGGGATAGCAGTACAACATAGCTGGTAGCAGACGGCAGACCGTACACGGGGAATGACAAAAATACGCATTGTGCAAAATGCAAGTGGTATTATGGAACGCCAAGACTTCCCAAACATTGTTGGCATGTCCACGAAGTGCCACAGCAATTTCATAGGGATAGTGTGACAGCGAGCCGAGTTTTTAGTGTGCAAGCTTGGTATTATAATGGAGATTATATTATATATGTATATACGTGAAACGTACCAGGATAGATGATGGTGATAATGATTGGGGGGGGGGGGGCGGAGAGGAAGGGGAAGGGTAACAGGACTTTGTGTCCAGCCTATCGGGTACAATACATTTCTCTGTGTGTGAAGTTGATTTTGCGATCTCTTGGTTTCAGGTCTCACGGTCTTGGACACTTGACACTTGACGGTTGCAATTCCATGGGGTTTCTGCAAATCTCACAGGATTATGAGTTGGACAGGTTACCATGACGGTTCATTTTAAAATCACTCGATGGTGCCTAAACCTTTGTAGCTCCGTGAAAGGTAATAGTGAATGATCCCTGACCCCATTCCTGAGAGGGTGTAGGAAGTGTTTTCGGCCCACAAAAATATACCGGGCAACGCGTTCTGGGTACCCCTGCTAATATATGTATATATACTGCGAGGCGAAGTATATATATGTATAAATTGTGCGACTGCTGGGCGAAGGAGGAGAAGGAGATTGGGAAGGCGAGTCCGGAGGCAGTGGGAGAGGAGGAAGGGTAGAAGTGTGGAGGTGAGAGTTGGAACTCTGAATGTTGGGACGATGACTGGCAAAGGGCGAGAGTTGGCTGATATGATGGAGAGAAGAAAGGTGGACATACTGTGTGTACAAGAGACCAAGCGGATGGGGAGTAAGGCTAGGAGCATTGGAGGTGGTTTCAAACTGTTCTACGATGGTGTGGATGGGAGGAGAAATGGTGTCGGGGTAATCCTGAAGGAAGATTATGTCAAGAGGGTATTGGAGGTGAGGAGAGTGTCTGACCGAGTGATGAGTGTGAAGTTGGAAATTGAAGGGGTGATGATGAATGTCATCAGTGCATATGCCCCACATATGGGGTGTGAGATGGAGTATAAAGAAGATTTCTGGAGTGAGTTACATGAAGTGGTGGAGAGTGTATCCAAGGATGAAAGAGTGGTGATTGGAGCAGATTTCAATGGGCATGTTGGGGAAGGGAATAAAGAGGATGAGGAGGTGATGGGTAGGTACGGTCTCAACAAGAGAAATGTGGAAGGGCAAATGGTGGTAGAGTTTGCAAAAAGAATGGAAATGGCAGTGGTAAATACGTATTTCAAGAAGAAGGAGGAACACAGGGTGACATACAAGAGTGGAGGAAAGTGCACACATGTGGATTACATCTTAAGCAGGAGATGCAACCTGAAAGAGATTAGTGACTGTAAGGTGGTGGCAATGGGAGAGTGTAGCTCGACAGCATCGATTGGTGGTCTGTAGGATGACTTTAGAGGTGAGGTTGAGGAAGAGAGTGAGGGCTGAACCAAGGACCAGATGGTGGAAGCTGAAGGAGGAAGACTGTTGCATGAAATTTAGGGAGGAGGTGAGACAGGTGTTGGATGGTGGTAAAGATGGGTGGGATGATTGGGCAACGACAGCAGAAGTTGTGAGGGAGAGAGCAAGGAAGGTACTTGGTGTGACATCTGGACAGAGAAAGGAAGATAAGGAGACTTGGTGGTGGAATGAGGAAGTAGAGGAAAGTACAAGGAAGAAGGGGTTGGCGAAAAAGAAGTGGGATTGTCAGAGAGATGAAGAAAGTAGGCAGGAGTACAAGGAGTGGCGGCGAAAGGCAAAAAGAGAGGTGGCAAAGGCCAAGGAAAAGGCATATGACGAGCTGTATGAGAAGTTGGATACAAAAGAAGGGGAAAAGGATTTATACCGATTGGCAAGACAGAGGGACCGAGCTGGGAAGGATGTGCTGCAGGTTAGGGTGATAAAGGACGAAAATGGGAATGTGCTGACGAGCGAGGAGAGTGTGTTGAGAAGGTGGATGGAGTACTTTGAGGAGCCGATGAATGAAGAAAATGAGAGAGAGAAGGTTGGAAGAGGTGGAGATAGTGAATCTGGAAGTGGGGTGGATCAGTAAGGATGAAGTGAGGACTGCTATGAAGAAGATGAAAAGTGGAAAGGCGGTTGGCCCAGATGGTATCCCAGTGGAGGCATGGAAGTTCTAAGGAGAGATGGCAGTGGGGTTGTTAACCAGATTGTTTAATAAAGTCTTGGAAAGTGAGAGGATGCCGGAGGAGTGGAGATTAAGTGTACTGGTTCCGATTTTCAAGAATAGGGGTGATGTGCAGAGCTGTGGAAATTACAGAGGGATAAAGTTGTTCAGCCACACCATGAAGTTGTGGGAAAGAGTAGTGGAAGCTCGGTTGAGAGGAGAGTTGACGATCTGTGAGCACCAATATGGGTTTATGCCAGGAAAGAGAAGCACTGATGCGATGTTTGCTTTGAGAATGTTGATGGAGAAGTATAGGGAAGGCCAGAAGGAGTTACATTGTGTGTTTGTGGTTTTAGAGAAAGCTTATGATAGGGTGCCAAGAGAGGAGTTGTGGCATTGTATGAGGAAGTCGGGAGTGGTGGAGAAGTATGTGAGGATCGTGCAGGATATGTACGAGGACAGTGTGACAGCGGTGAGGTGTGCGGTAGGAATTACGGACCAGTTTAAGGTAAAAGTGGGATTGCACCAAGGATCGACTCTGAGCCCTTTCCTGTTTGCAATGGTGATGGACAGGTTGACGGACGAGATCAGACTGGAGTCCCCATGGACTATGATGTTCGCGGATGACATCATGATCTGTAGGGAGAGTAGGGAGCAGGCTGAGGCGAGCCTCGAGAGGTGGAGGTACGCACTGGAGAGAAGGGGAATGATAGTCAGTCGGAGTAAGACGGAGTACATGTGCGTAAATGAAAGGGACGGTGGTGGTATGGTGCGGTTGCAAGGAGTTGAGGTGGGGAAGGTGGATGGGTTTTAATACTTGGGATCAACTGTCCAAAGTAACGGAGAGTGTGGGAGAGAAGTGAAAAAGAGAGTGCAGGCAGGATGGAGTGGGTGGAGAAGAGTTGCAGGAGTGATTTGTGACAGAAGGGTAGCTGCAAGAGTGAAGGGGAAAGTATATAAGACGGTAGTGAGACCAGCTATGTTGTATGGTTTAGAGGCGGTGGCACTAACAAAAAGACAGGAAGCGGAGCTTGAGGTGGCAGAGTTAAAGATGCTGCGATTCTCGTTGGGAGTGACGAGAATGGACAGGATAAGGAATGAGTATATTAGAGGGACAGCACAGGTAGGACGGTTTGGAGACAAAGTGAGAGAGGCGAGATTGAGATGCTTTGGACATGTGCTCAGGAGGGAAGCGGAGTATATCGGGAGAAGGATGTTGAAGATGGAGCCGCCAGGCAGGAGGAGAAGAGGAAGGCCAAAGAAGAGGTTCATGGATACGGTGAGGGCAGACATGCGGGTGGTTGGAGTGTCAATGGAAGATGTGGAGGATAGAGCAAAATGGAGACGGTTGATCCGCTGTGGCGACCCCTAACGGGAGCGAGCCGAAAGAAGAAGAAGATATATATATATATATATATATATATATATATATATATATATATATATATATATATATATATATATATATATATATCTATCTATATATATCGACAGACGTCGTGACTCGCCCATCAAGGCCCCACGAGGGTGCAGGTAACCTGCAACGGTCTCGTGGGACCCATTCGGTCACCAAGGCTCCACGGTATAAAGGTCTACGGACCCTGTCTGACTCCCTTGTCTTTGAGGGTAGTCTTTTCTTTTCTTTTGAATGAATGTTGGTGGCGCCATCTATAAGTCGAACTGTGTCAGTGCTGTACATTGATAATTGCTTATTGTGGTTGTAGTGCTTTCGTTGCCTATATACGTGTTTGCATTGCTTACTGCATGCGTGTTTAGTATTCCCTGTATACGTGTGTCGTAGCAAATAAATCTGCTTGGTTAAATGTACCCCGTTCGTCGTGTCCTCTTTACCTTATTGGAACGCCATCTCGTATTGCGGAATATTCGTTGGGCTTTAAATACCCGTTAAATAGAATCGGATCCGGCGAGGTCGGGCCATAATACCCGCTCGGTTATCACTGAAGAACGGAACGGACTGCTTGAGTGGTTAATGTCCAAGCCGACCTGCGTCGAGGTACAGTTTCCCGGTAGGCTACCCACGCGAGTACTTAGGAAAATCGATATTCGGCGATTGACCCTATTTTGCGCGGGTGGAAAATTGGCAAGACCGTGGTGGGATTAAGAACCCACCCGTGACAGGGTTCCGGCGTTGTTCCGGAAGGTCACAACTGAATTGTCCGTCCGGTGGGCGACGCGGCTGCTATTAGAAAAACACGGTCGATCGCATGCCGGTGGGCGTGAATTCGTAACAAAAAAATATATATATATATACACGACAGGTCAAAAGTTTCAGAACACCCCCATTTTCCAGTTTATACTGAAATTTAAGCAGTTCAAGTACAGTGAATAACCTGAAATGGTACAAAGCCAAGCGGTAAACTGCCAGAGGTAAAAAAAAAAGAAAAGAAAAAAGTTTAGCTTACCAAAAACTGAAAAATAATGAAAATTTTTCTCTTGTTAAAAAGGCCCTTTTCAGGGAACAAGTAATGGGTTAGCAACTGCAGCTGTTATGCAGTAATGGAAGGAAATTATGTCTTGAAAGTTGATGCAAACAATTCCTACAGGTGTCCCAACTTTTGTTGATTAGTTACAAACCCTCTGTATGTATAAAAGCAGTGTTGGAACAGACTGTGTTGCTCCACCCTCTGAAGCATTGTTTGGACAATATTGCACTGCAGGAAGTAGTATATTGCTATCATAATGGCAAGAAAAAGACAATGAACAAAGGAACACACACAGACCATTATAACCCTTAAAAGTGTAGGTCTTCCCTTTCGAGAATTTGCAAAGGAGCCAAGGTGTCAGTGAGTACAGTTTCCTTCACCATCAAAAGGCACTTGGAAACTGGAGGAAACTCTGACAGGAAGAGGTCTGGCAGACGCAAAGCCACAACACAATCAGAAGACAAGTTTCTGAGAGTCAAGAGCTTGCATGATAGGCGGCTCACAGAACAGCAGCTTCAAGCACAGCTTAACACTGCTCGAAGGAAGGAAGTCTCAGTTTCAACTGTAAAGAGAAGAGTTCGAGCTGCAGGTTTGACAGGTCGAGTGGCAGTAAGAAAGCCATTGCTAAGATGGCAAAATAAGAAAAAGAGGCTTGCCCGGGCCATGAAGCACCGCCAGTGGACTACTGAAAACTGGAAGAAGGTGTTATGGACCGATGAATCAAAATTTGAAATCTTCGGTTCATTACGCAGGGTTTTTGTATATTGCCGAGTCGGCGAAAGGATGGTTCCTCAGTGTGTGACACCAACTGTCAAACATGGAGGAGGAAGTGTGATGATCTGGGGCTCTTTTGCTGGATCTAGAGTTGGCGACTTGCACAGAGTGACTGACATTCTGAACCAAAATGGCAACCACAGCATTTTGCAGCGCCATGCAATAACCTCTGGTCTACACCGAGTTGGTCAGGGATTCATCCTGCAGCAAGATAACGACCCAAAACATACCTCCAGGCTATGTCAGAACTGCCTTAAAAGAAAAGAACAAGAGGGAAGGCTTCAAATCCTGGAATGGCCAGCACAGTCTCCAGACTTAAACCCCAGAGCTGGTTTGGGATGAACTGGACAGAAGGGTGAAAGCAAAGCAACCTACAAGTGCAACACATTTGTGGGAGCTTCTGCAACAGTCTTGGGAAGAACCTTCCTAATAATATTTGATTTCCATTGTAGAAAGAATGCCACGAGTATGTTCGGCTGTTATATCTGCAAAAGGTGGCTACTTTGATGAGTCAAACTTTTCGATAAAATTTTCTTCAACAAAACGATTCCATGATTTTTTTTTTGTCTGCAATTGTTTATTTGTTCTATGTTTTAATTTCAGAGTACATTGAAACATTAAACTGCTTAAATTTCAGTACAAACTGGAAAAATTGGGGTGTTCTAAAACTTTTGACCGGTCGAGTATGTGTGTATATATATATATATATATATATATATATATATATATATATATATATATATATATATATATATATATATATATATATATATATATATATATATATATCAGATGCAACTCCTGACTTATGTTGAGTATCGCTGCCGATTATCCGGACAGAACAACCATCCGCCTGCCACTCAGACAATTGTTCCTGCAAGTGCAAACCATTTCAACCAGAAAGCATGTGTTGTGATCGGCGGGAAAATCGAAACATGAGTGTGACGAGCATTCCGCTGATCCCCATTGGACAACAGTCCATGCAGTCCATTGGTCATCAGTGGTTCGATATTTATCAGTATACCATCCTGATGAGGGCAAATAAGCCCAAAATCCGGATCGGTGGTCCCGTTTGATGTTTAACTGATGATGACCATGTAATATTTGTCTCTTTAACAGTCACCTGGCCAAAGCCTGTGTTGGAGGTGAGCTTTGGTGTGGACTGGTGCCCAATGAGGATCAGCAGAGTGCTCAACACACACCTCATGTTTCGACATATATTAATATGTATATATATATATATATATATATACATACATATATATATATATATATATATATATATATATATATATATATATTAATATGTATATATATATATATATATATATACATACATACACACACACACACACACACACACACACACACACATACACACACATATCTCGTGCCTATAGAAAGTCTATGCCTCCTTTCAAAATTTTCACCTTTTGTTGCCTTATTGGCAGGAATTAAATTTCATTAAATCAGACTTTTTCCACCTTTATTTACACATCGTAACCCACAACTTCCAAGTGAAAAACATATTCTACAAATTTCATAAAATTAATTAAAAATACAAAACTAAAATATCTTGTTTGGATAAGTGTTCCTCACCCCCCCCCCCCCCGAGTTAATACTTGGTGGAAGCACCTTTAATAGCCATAACAGCTGTGAGTCTGTTGGGATAGGTCTCAACCAACTTTGCACACCTTGATTGGGCAATATTTGGCCATCCTTCTGCACAAAACTGTTCAACCTCGGTGAAGTTACATGGGGAAAGTTGATAGACAGCAATCTTCAAGTCAGGCCACGGATTTTCAAATGGTTTTAGGTCGGGGCTCTGACTGGGCCACTGAAGGACATTTATCTTTTTGTTCCTTGGCCACTCCAGTGCAGCTTTGGCTGTGTGCTTCAGGTCGTTGTCGAGATGAAAGGTGAAGTTCTGTCCCAACTTCAATTTCTTGCAGGGGTAGCAGGTTTTCCTCTCGGATTTTTCTGCATTTTGCTCCATCCATTTCCATTTTATCCTGACAAGTACCCCAGTCCCTGCTGATGATAAACATCCCCATAACATGATGCTGCCACCACCATGCTTCACGGTAGAGATGGTGTTCTTTGGGTGACGTCATAGGTTGGGTATGCGCCAAACGTAATGTTTTGCAAAAAGTTCCATCTTGCTTTTGTCAGACCATAAAACTTTTTGCCACATTGCTTTAGAATCTCGGAGTGGTTTTTTGTATACCTCAAACGGGACTCAAGGTGGGCTTTTTTGAGTAATAGCTTCCTTCTTGCCACCATACCGTACAGGCCAGACTTGGTTAGTGTTTGGGATATTGTTGTCACATGTACACAGTAACCAGTCTTTGCCATAAAGGCATGTAGCACTTTCAAAGTTGCCATTCCTGATGGCCTCTCTGATGAGTCTCCTCCTTGCTTGTTCATCCAGTTTCGAGGGATGACCTGATCTCGGCAAGGTCTTGGTGGTACCATATGCCTTCCACCTCTTAATGTTTGTCCTGACTGTGCTCCAAGGGACATTCAAGGCCTTGAAATATTTTTATACCCATCCCCTGATCTGGGCCTTTCCACAACTTTATCCCAGAGGTCTTTTGAAAGCTCTTTGGGGGCTCATGGTTGAGTCTTTGCTGTGAAATGCACTACCCAACAGAGGAAACCAAAAGGAATTGCTGGTTTTATTCTGAAATAATCAGCATAATGACAACTTAACATAGGTGGAAGGCAATTAACTTGGTGTGTGATTTTGAAGGTGACTGGTTACACCTGAGCTAATTTACAATTGTTGTTATAAAGGGGGGTGGGGGGGGTGGACTCTTATCCAACCAAGATATTCTAGTTCTGTAGTTTTTAATTCATTTTCTAAAATTTGCAGAATTTGTTTTTCACTTGGAAGTTGTGGGTTACGATGTGAAAAGTCTGATTTAATGCAACTTCATTCCTGGCTATAAGGCAACAAAAGGTGAAAATTTTGAAAAGGGGTGTAGACTTTCTATATATACATATATGTATATATGTATATATGTATATATATATATATATATATGTATATATGTATATGTATGTATATATATATATATGTATATATATGTATGTATGTATGTATGTACATATCTGTATATATACACATATGTATATTAGAGTGGTCCAAAAAAGTTGAAAAAAATAGAATGTTGCTCCACAAGCTTAAAATGATTTTAATATGATCCAATAACGTGCATAAATTTTTTTAGCTTGATCGGAGGTGATTTAGAGGTCGCTCCATGTGACTACTTTTTGTCTCATCACTTGAATAAATTAGGGTATGGTCAGGTACGATTACGGGTACTTCTGGATGTCCGAGGTGGAAATGGAGTGCATTTTCGAACTCTATGGGGTCGATTTACTCTAAGAAATGACTGCACCGACATTGGATTCACTACCATTTCGAAAATATGACCTAAAACAAGATTTATCATTACTGGAGTTGAGTAACTAATCCTACTCATTTCGATATTTTCTAATCTATAATTAATTTGTCGTCCGTCTCAACATTTCTTAGAGTAAATCGACCCCACCGAGTTCGAAAATGCAGTCCATCTTCACCTAGGAAGTTCAGAAGTGTACGGATTAGCATCTCACCATACCCTAATTTTTCAATCGATGGAATTACAAACTATTAGAATATTTCATCTCATTTACCAAATACCACTATCATCTCTGCCTCTATTGCTGTCTCCACTCCCGCCTGAACTTATTTCTAGCCGCCCCAACACCCAGTGTTTTAGATTCAATGATTCACGAAAAATATGTTAGTTATTTATTTAGTTATTATTATATTAAATTAGGGTATGGTGAGATGCAAATCCATACACTTCTGAACTTCCACCTCGGACATCCAGAAGTACCCGTAATCGTACCTGACCATACCCTAATTTAACCAACTCATGAAACTAAAAGTCGTCATATGGAGCGACCTCTAGATCACCTCCGATCAACTTAAATATTTTTATGCGCGTTATTGAATCATAGTAGAATAATTTAAGGCTTGTGGAGACATCTGAAGTTTAAATATTTTTTTTTGCTGTTTTTGGACCACCCTAATATAATGTATATATACAAAATTAAATGATATTCTGTATTCATGCACACCTTATCCATGTTTTATCCCCCGCCGCGTGGCGGAAGGGGGATATTGTTGTCACCCAGGGCGTCCGGCTGTCCGTCCATCTGTCTGTCCGTCCGGGCGTCAACATTTATAGCTGTGAGTGCGATAACTCATAAACTGTTCGCCATATCAATTTGAAATTTGGGTCACACATGAACCACCTGAAAAGGAAGAACCCTATTGATTTTGGGCGTGGCCAGATCCAAGATGGCCGGCTGGGGCGGCAATCTTGAAAAAAATGTTTTTTCGCCATATCGATTTGAAATTTGGGTCACACATGTACCACCAGAAAGGAAGAACCTTATTGATTTTGGGCGTGGCCGGATCCAAGATGGCCGACTGGGGCGGCGATAACTCATAAACTGTTTGCCATATCGATTTGAAATTCGGGTCACACATGTACCATCTGAAAAGGAAGAACCCTATTGATTTTGGGCATGGCCGGAACCAAGATGGCCGACTAGGGTGGCCATCTTGAAAAAAATGATTTTTGTAATTAATGGAAAACCGCTTATCTGATTTCATTTATTTTTGCTTACTACGTTCCTCACCCCTGGGGAACTTTTTCGAGATGATGACCAAATGGTGTCTTGTTTCCAATTCACCTCCCTCATTATCTGGAATATGTATGACCTTTTTCATTCAATGGCGGGGGATTCCCCATCTCTGATGGTATATTTTTTGTTTGTTGTTTTTTTAGCTGTCTTGGACTGTTGTGAGTAAATATATCATTCATATAACTTTTTGAATGTGCCAAGTACATTTAACTATGCATACGTGTTATTCATAATCATATGAGTTTTGAGGTCCTGTTAAAATGGAAGACCTGCTTTTCAGGGCAAGCCTGGCCCACCTGGCCCAAAGGGAATTGATGGTCCCAAAGGCCCAAAGGTAAGGATCTTTTATGTACCTTGTGCAGTTCCAATAGGATTTGGGTACCTAATCCAAACAGAATTCCTCCTTTGCTTGTTAACCATTCACGTTAGCATGGCTTCTTTATATTTTATGACTTGTCAGGTTGGTGTACCTGAGCGAATGCAGATTTATTTATAAACAAACTAAAGAAAATATATGATAATAATAATAATAATGATAATGATGAACTGCAGAAAACTGAGTATATTTTTAATACATGCTTTGTGAACACTTTTTGCATAGGTTCCCATAATATCAGTGATGTGTTCTCCTTCATGAATAATTTATGTGTACAATAACAGGCTTTTACCTAAAATATTAGCACAAGATTCCAAAGAGCATTTCGCTTTTTAAGCCATCAGACCATGGAGTAATGGGGAAAGTCCTAAATGGTTTAATGCACTCATAAAGCAAACTACCCATCATGGTAAATAATATTCATCAGGATGAATTGTGGAATGTAATAAAGCAATTATTTTGTGTGCCATTCCAGCATTAATCACATGATATGATTATGGAATTCATTCCACCCTAGTGGTTTCTAAGAGTTGTGTTAACCGATCATGAAATCATGGGGCAAGTCTGGCCTCAGCTAATGAAAAGAACATCAGCTAATGAAAACCATGTTCAATAATATAAGTGGTGCCTCAACAGTGATGCTGCCACAATCCAGAATTATTTGCATGTGCTATACTTTTCTATTCATACTTTAGAGACTACAGTGCTTGCCAGAATTATTTCATGAAATTACTCGTACACTCACAATCCATCCACAGGCTTTTACATTTATCTTCTAACATTACCACTTGTCACATTTTGTTTTACTTAATATTTACAGCTTGTCGAGCCTCATCACACACTCTGAAATCCTAAATAATAGGCAATTCATTCCATAGAAAATGATGGGTATACCAGCATTGAACAGTGCATAGAAGATTAATACGCTGCTTATTTGAACCATCCATTAAGAATATGTGACATAACCTCAATGTTCAAGAAAAATCTTAATTTTTCCAACCTACACAAATTCATTTTCCAAACAATTGAGAAATATCCAGAAAAATCTTTTACAATCCACATATCAAATATAAAACGTTTGGAGATCATGCTGAAACAACCCTGCTCATTTAAGCTGCCTCAACATTCTCTATCCCCTTGATCAATTATATAGTAGACAAATGATTTGGTGAAACATGGCCCATCCCATGATTCTGTCAATGAGAAATTTTGCCTTATCCATGAACACTAACAGCTGAGAATCAGTTTGCAATATGTATTCAGTCCAGCATAAATCTCTTGAGATACAGCATAAATCTATGAACGACTGACACAATAGCGAGACTTTCCATTTCCATGACTGAGTTGTTCTTCTCTTAGTTCATCAGCTTCATGATCGCAGAGTGAACAAGGAATAATCTGTGATCATATTCCTGTAAAACATATGCTCCAACACCAGTGGCAGAAGCATCAGTCCTAAGCTTACTCGGGTCGGGTAGTCTCAAGATGGATTTGTTGATGAGTCGCTTGAGGATCTTGTAGGCCTTCTCATGAACATCTCCCCAAACTATTTTTCTAAGTTTACCCCTTGTGATCAAATCCGCAAGTGGCACTGCATTATTAGCCCGCGAACGCAAAGCGAAGTGAAGCAATTGGTTCACTTCTGTCTGTTTGTCTATCTGTCTATCTGTCTATCTGTCCGTCTCTGTCTCTATCCTGTCCACAAGCGTATAATCAAGGAACAAATTTAATTTCATTTGAATGTTATATTTTGAACACGAATTGGAACATGAATCAGAAAACGAACCTCCAGTATAGCAGTACTTGGCTCTGAATTTGTCCTGATCGCACATGCGCAGAGAGGTGCGAGATAATATTTTTACCCTATCTGCCTGCTTCGCAGTCAAACAAAACTGAAAATCATTCCAAACTGGAAACTTACTGTTTTTTAAGGACATCATAAAGGACACGTATAACAAGTATGAAGAACTAATGTAACATGTTAAATAAGGTGGTGTAATTACGAATCGCCACTGTGTCAACGGCAAGTGGTAAACTTCCAGATTTAATTTTTTATACGACATTTATAATCTTTATTTTATTTCAATTTAATTATATACTTCAACACTGTAGAACACAAATCACCCTCTTATCACTTCCAAAACATCCAGTTTTTGCAGTACTTGGACATGTTAAATCATGTGGTGTATAAGACTCCATCAAAACAGTGCTAAACCTCCAGATTTTTTATACGACCTTTAAAATCATTATTTTATTTAAATTGACCTGTATAGTTCAACACTGCACAGGGTAATGTGTTCTATGGACTCTCTCGTTATGGATGTAATCCGGTAGTATCCAGCCATTCCCACGAATGACCGTACCACTCTCTTGATTGTGGGTCATGATGCATCAATGATCTTTCCTGCATTGTCATCATGAAGACCTATCAAATCTTGCTCTATCTGGTAAGTCACACAGCTAACATTGTCTGTCCTATCACACACTTTGATGCCCACGCCATGAGGGCTGCAGACATCTTGTATAGCAAATCCCCAAGAGTGGAAATATGAATGAGAATGTCATCAATATAACTGTCGCTATTTTCCATCCCAGCCAGTAACTTCCTCATGCCCTGCACTAGCATAACTTTGGAGTTTGTCATTCCGAATGACCTCTTCAAATATGCGTCAGAAACATCTGTTGTCACAAATGCTATCTTGTGCACTTTTTCCTCAGCCACCGGTATCTGCCCACATCCCTTACTCAGACCAATCGTTGTAAAATACCTATCCTCTCTGAGCTTCTGGAAGAGATAACTAACTATCACCATTGGCTCTGGATCAAATACAGTGATCTTATTAAACTTACGATATTCCACACACATGGGTTTGTTCCATACTTTGTATGAACAATCACCACTGGTGATGTGCACCACGATTTAGACGACGAAATAATTCCCATTTTTAACATCTCTTGTACGTCCTGGCTAAGAAACTTCCAAACATTATATGGTACTATATATGGCTCTGATTGAACCAGCACATTCGTAGCTAGTTTAACACGTTGACCGATTTAAGATCATGGTCCCACTGAAATCTGTAAAAACAGCTAGACTAGGGATTTCAACTCCTTGCTTTGAGCCTGGGTAAACTGCTGACCAAACCTCACATCTGCCACCATTTCATTGGGTTCGCAGGTACTTGCACTTTTCTGCTCCTTATTTAACTGAGATCCAACAAATTTTTGTCGTCATCTGCATCTTCCTTGATCACTTCATGGGGGGTGTAAAGTGATCATGAGAGTTGAGATCCCGAGTAAAATATAGAAATTTTGGGTGGAGTCAGGCAACTGTCCAACCAATGGGTGGAACTTGCATGGATGCATGCATGGCTCCTTTTATATATAGATCATTCAGACGAGACATTTCAAACTTTTGTGAAATACCACCATTTAGAAAGTTCATCAGTCATATAAATCTTTAGCATGTTGGATCATTCAATCACTTTAAAACTGAAAAATTCTGTTTGAAATTTCTAAATTCTCGCATTATGAATTCACTTTTGTATTTGTCTTGGATAAATAATCTTGAAATCCCTATGTTAAACACTACATTTGATAGAAATTCACTAAAACAAGCCTGTGTTGTATCGTAGTTGCTATAGATGTTGAAATAGGTATGTAGTTTAAATGTCACCTTTCAAAGCCAATAAAAAGGTTGCACCGCTTACTGGATCGAAATCCACCCTGACGATGTCCCCCACGTATGGACATATCTAACATCGAGTAGTAATAACATTTTTCGAGCAAAGTAGTCAAACTCCTTAATTAGGCCTCTTTTTGCATATCGTCCCTCTACTATCGCTAAAGATCATCTGGTGCCCTCGCTGCCAGTATGTTACCAACTTGCAGGTGCTGTTAGTTGCCTGCTTGCCTGCAAACAGCTTGGTTGCCTGACTTCAACTACACAAGTCAATAAGGAGTGTGTATACTAATCTTGACCATCGACACCTTTCCCACCATGTTTCCCAACAACAGCATACGTGGGGATACTGGTCCTCCTTGAAAAAAAAACTATATCATGATTCCACTGCAACCTGTGTCCAACCACTCCTGACATTCCCTTTCATGATTGGCATCTGCCTTCTGGATCCAGTCAAGAGTGGGATGCAAGTATTTCTCACCATCTGATGCTTCTTGCCACATGAAAGCAATAAAGGCCCTTTGCAATGCAAGACTCCAACTTGGTATCCAAAATCTCTAATGTCGGGGCTTCATGTTTCACCAACCAGCTGGCACTCACTTCATGACCTTTGCAGCAATTCAAATAATCTGTTTATACTTTTCTCCATGAAAGAATGTTTTGGCTGCTTTAATAAACGACTTGCACTCCACCGCCTCATGCCCAAACAGATTGCATACATAACACCACCCCTCAGAGCTTACATCAACCTTCAGTGAGGCCTTCCAGTCACTGCTCAATATCCATACCATTTACATATAGAGCACTACAGTTTAAAGTCATCCACAGAATTCTCTTACACTGTCAGTAAGACAGGTCCATTCTCCTGGTCTTAGACATGTATGGTGAACTACTACGACCAAGGAAAAATAAATAAATGAAAACCCCTCCATCTGAGGCACCGCATGACAAATTTCTGCCATCTCCACATATAGTATGTACTACAAATCGACATCTCTGGTGGAAAGGTTGATCCTGTAAAGCCCCCAAACTTCACAACTAATGTTCTTTAATTGGTCAATTTCAGGTCAGGGGTCAGTCGAGTGTCATCCAAAGTTAATTGGTACACTGAACAACAGTTTATAGTTGCTATTATGAGAAATCAAGAAAAGATAAGCAATTTGAGCTATCTCTCCAATAATTTGTGGTTCCCTTTCACACAGATGGACAGAGAAGTCCTCCAGGCATACGTTACTAATAGTTCCTTTGCTAAGATGTCACATAGGCCATCAAATATATAGTCACGTCTTTTTGAGATTTCAAGCCACTTTGTCAGGTAATTCCTCAATCTGACAATAAATTGTTCAGGGTTCTCCATTTTTTTCTGGTTTGACACTCCTAAACTTGATCCTATACTCATCTTCAGTTAAATGTTACCTCTTCAAAAGAGCATCTTTCACCTGATTGCAATGAACAGCTGCTACATCTGACTGTATAGAATACACATGTAGTTCAGTCAACCTATGTTTCAACCTCAAACAAATTGCAAAGTAATTTATGTACTGTGTAACATGTAGAGAGGTATTACTTAAATAATATATCAAAAGTGTGGAAAAGTCGAGGCTCCGTAAATTACAAATGAATGACCTAAAATACATTTATATTTAATAACTTAATATTAAATAAATTAAAAAATGAGCTGTATATACACTGCAACGAAGTTTGTCTGTACCCAAGCAAAGCACTACGGATCAGAGGTGGTTCTCACATTTGACCAGCAATTTTTTTGGAAAGCCCTGACAATCATCTCCACTGAACTGACAAATAGTGACCTGAAATCAATTGCGTTGAGACTAGGAAGTTTCCACATAGAAATGGCCTTTCTGGGATCCATCGGCCACCTTACAGGTTCTTCAGGCCTCCATGAACTCCTTGAAACTGGATATGCTTCAAATGCAGTTGGATACATGCTGATTAGAAAGTCTGTATCGAGGGCAGTCAGGGGACACTTCTTGTGGGACACAGCCCTCGATGCTATATGTTGTTTTTAAAAAAAGGTTTTCAGAATTCCAAGATTTGAGAGAAACACAGTTGAGACATCGGAAAACACTACCACAATAGAGAGTGATGAAGCTCAAGAAGAAAGCAATACGATGTTGGAAGCTGTCCAAGATTGGGGACCAAAACTTCCTCAAGTAGCATGTAATCGACACGATACATTCACTGAAGATAATAGAGTTCAAGAATCTAACATTATACAGTGGCCTGCAAAAGTATTCACCCTCTTAAAAGTTTTCACATTTTTGTGCCACCTGAGCTTATTTCATGATGCTTTCAAATAATTCTTAATTTTTTAGAAAGAACATCCAGATGTGTGAACATCCAGTCTTTACAAACTACTCCAAAGTGAGAAATATAAAAAACAAATTGCAGGTAGAATGTGAATAAGTTAGATTAACAGAGAAAATCAGATGATTCTTAGTTGCATAAGTATTCATACCCTTTGCTGAACTAACCCTAAATCACTTCAGAAGCAAATTATTTGTTTTAAAGGTTACAAAATAAGTGTAATAGGTTTCACCTGTATATAATCAGTGGTTTAACGGAAAAAATAATCTCCTCCACTTATCTAAGAAGTTTTAAGGTGCAACTCACTTGGTCAACCAACAAGGCAAACATGAAGACCAAGGAGCTTTCCAAAGAAGTCAGACATAAAGTGGTGAAGAAGCACCGTTCAGGAGAGGGTTTTCAGAAGATTTCGAAGTCACTCATTATCCCTTTGAGTACGGTGAAATCAATCATTAAGAAGTGGAAAACATATCATACCACACAGACTCCACACGGATCAAGTCACCCATCCAAACTCAGCAGCCCGGCAAGCAGGAGGTCACTGTAAATCTAACAATGACTTTTAAATATCGGCAAGGCTCTATGTCCGAGATGAAGGTCAGTGTTCATCAATCAACAATATCCCATTCCCTTCACAAAGGGACATTATAGTCAGGTGGCAAGAAAGAAGCCATTGCTGAAAAAGATGTTTTTTTTTCACAAACTTCATACAAGTTTTTATATGCATCTTAATGATACTGCAGACATGTGAAGAAACGTTTTGTGGTGAGACGAGACAAAAATATGAATTTTTGATCTCAATTCAAAGCATTATGTCTGGTGCAAACCCAACACTTCACATCACCCAGGCAACACCATCCCTACTGTCAAGCATGGTGGTGGTGGCAGAATCATGTAATGGAGCTGCTTTTCATCAGCAGGAACTGGCAAGCTTATCAGGATAGAAGAGGCAACGGATGGTGCAAAGTACAGAATAATCCTTGATGAAAACCTGTTTGAGTCAGCCATGAATCAAATTGGGTAGGAGATTCACATTTCAGCAGAACAATGATCCAAAGCACAAAGCTCAACCCACACTGGAGTGGCTGGATAAGAAAAAAAAGTTATTCAGTGACCTCGTCAGTCCTGACTTGAACCCAATTGAACATTTATGACAAGACTTGAAGATTCCAGTCCATCAACGATCTCCATCAAACTTGGCAGAACTAGAGCAATTTTCACGTGAAGAATGGGGAAAGATGTCACCATCTCTTTGTGCCAAGCGAGTCGAGACCTACCCAATAAGACTCGTAGCAGTCATTGCTGCAAAAGATGCTTCCACCAAGTACTTACGTAAGGGGCTGAATACTTTTACAACCAGTGAATTTTGATTTCTACATGTTGTTTGCAGCGATTTCTGACATGTGACCTCCTTCAACTACAACAGTGCTTAGTTTGATTTCAGTTATGAACAAAAAAGTTCATTTGGAAAAATTGTTTCTCCACAATTCGTAATTCATCTGAATGCGCAATTATTGGTTTGGGGGTGAATACTTTTGCAGGCCACTGAAACAGCAGATGACTTGAAAGAAACAACTCAGTGATATGAAAAACGACTGAGTGAGAACATTTCTGTAGAGCGAGTCTTAAGAAGAGTACCCTTGAAAGAAAATCAATGAAAAGCTTGTGAGAGAAAAACAGGCACTTTGCCATCTCCACACTGCATCTCCTTGGCTTTGGTACATGGAGATGATAGACACACTCTGCAAGTTAATAAAAGCAGAAGAGGCAGGAAATTGGGATATACTGTACATCTCCAATGTGTGAAGGAAATGCCGCTTTTTTTTTTGCTGCCTCAGGTCAAAACGTACATGTAAAATCAGCTTACATGTACTTGCAACTTGTGCAAATTTTTTCGAAAGAACATCCAGATGTGTGTAAGTGCTTTGAAGCTGAATACCATGCACCTCGTGGAAGTGATTGCTTTTGGATTGGCCTCTCTCCATATGTTGTTATTGAGCAAGTTTTGATGAGAAGCATTAAAACAACAGGTGGTTTGACAAGAGGGACATACAATGTCAGAATCTCAACAAACTCAATAGCTACTTGCTCGCCAAGCTTGTGCCGACATCAACAATACCATGCAGCAGTTTACTGACACTAAGTTCTACACAAGTGACCAACATGTAGAAGCTGCACAAACTAGAAAATCAAGAGATGAAGAGGACATATCAACCAACATTCATGTCTTTCCTCCAGGAAAGAAATCCATTTGCAGAGGATCCTGTCAGACACAACATAGTAACTGGAGTGACAGCATGCACAAGTGTAAATGTTCATAAGTCAAAATAAGTTGGCCTCAATGTCCTGAAGAAGGTTTCTTCTGAAAATGTACGGAAAAACACATTTAAGAAAGCAAACCAGGCAGTAACACTCACTACCAAGCCAACGATGACGATAGATGGGGACTCGGTGTAGGTTGACCCCCGACTCTTGTTCCAATATCTGATTACAGCAGCCAATGGACAACTTGATGACCTCTCTGAGATTTTCTCATATGAACTCTGTAGTTTACCTTCTTCGCTGTTTGACACAGCTGGTCTCCTCAGCGATCCACACAAGCCATCACTTGCGGATGTAGTCCCTGCTGTAAGAGCTTTGGAGATGCCACTACCATCAGCAATGGAATTACAGCAAGTGTTGGATGATGATTCTGTGTTGCAGCACATACCGTGGCCACATGGATACAGTTTAGCATTAGAATTTGATCCCACAGAAATGGGGTTGGGTCAGTGCCAAGGACAAACTTCATCCTATCTGCCCTCACTTACCACCAGCCACCAAGAACTTACTATACACAATGTCATCAAGGACAAGCTGTGACATCAGATGTTGCAACTGCAAGAAACATGCTTTGCAGTGTTCAGTTGGATGTGGAGACTGTCACAGTGTCAGCTGTTCTAACGCATCTTCTATGGTTCAAGGTGGCCTTCATGAGGATACATAAATATTCCCAAATTCGTTTGAGATGAGATGAGATGATCTGAAAGTCGCAGGAGGACATAAAGTTTGCCTTAAGTCAGGATTTTGAGAATATTTAAAACTGTAGTAACACTTGTAAATGTAACTACCGATTTATAGAAATATATCTGCAACAAGTCTCACGTGGTGAAAATTGCCCAGATGGTGGGAAAAGAGACACCTACTTTTCACAATGTTCCACCAGCTGGATGTTTCCATACTTTTGATGGATTATATACCATTCAGTTGTGATTATAAAACCAGTCAAATCATTTATTTTGCAATTATCTAACTTACGCAAGGAATTTCTCACATTATGAAACTTTGGGCCTTGACAACGCCACTTTATGTCCTTTTGGCATTGACAACGGCAAGTTGTTTCAACAGCTCATGTTGGGGACTCCCCCTCAATGCTCACCTCCCTCAGTTCAAGTGGAATCTAAATAGATTTGTTATTTCTGTTTAATATCTGTACTTTCCTTTGTGTAGCCCCAACCTTGAGTGGCCTTTGGCTTTGTGGCGAGCAAAATTCCATTAAAAAATGATGTCTTTCAACCCTGGCAAATCCCACACTCACACTGTCTCTCCAAAAGGACCACTGCAAAACCCTCATATTTACTGCCCAAACAAACCACTTGAAGAGGTTAAGTCACTCACATTTGGGTCTCACTCTCAGCCATGATCTTTCTTGGATAGACCATATTTCCAAGATAATGTAGTCTCCAAAGACTCAGCATCCTTTGTCATACAAGGTCTTTCCTTAGCCAATCTGAACTTTTGACAACTCACAAGGCCTTCATTTGCAGCTTCATGTAGTACTTCACTTGCCTTTGGGCTGGAGCCCATATCTCACGCCTTACCCTTCCAGATTCCATGAAAGGAAAGGCCCTCAAAACCTTTTGGATCTCCCATGACAAAGCTGTGTCAAGATCTGCTACTTTCACATTACAGCCAGGTTGGTGGCCTCTCTGTATTTTACTACCTCCTTTTTGGTCTTGCACCCTCTACCCTTTCTTGGCTCTGTCCATCCCTTGTTTCTGCAGGGCTCACATGGTCTGGCAGTAATCCTCTTTTTGTTAACATCCCAAAATCCAGGTTCATTGTTCACCTCCACTCATTTGTTCTTCTTTTCAATCGTCAGTGGATCCAACTTCCCCAGTCTGTTCAGTCCCATTCTTACCTCCAGGGCTTCAAACCTGCTGTTCACCTCTACCACATGTCCACGTATCATATATTCCAGAATCAACACTGCCTGTGGGGATATCAATCCCGGATAAGCCCCCAAATGTCACAACCAAGGTTCTTTAATGGATAAATTTCCATCCGGGAGTCTGTCGAGTTTGGTCCAAAGTTGGTTATTCACAGGGAAAAAAACATAGCAGCACTTGGCACACCAATGTGGCACTGTTCCAAGGAAACGGTCAGTAGCTGGCTATCCCTCCACTTTTTATCATTCTCATCGCACAAACTTTTGAGAAAGCCTCTCCTCCCCCCCCCCCCACCTCAGTTTATAAAGCATTCGATGACATTAGATGGTTTATTACCAGAAGCTGATATAAGTTGTGCAAACTCTCACAATCCATCCAGAAATCTTGAAATCTCTATATTTTAACATAAACACTCATCACATTTTAATTTATAGTTACAGCTTGCCTTCTCATCAAACATTGTAAGATACTAAGTAAAAGGCCATTTTTTCCTTGGTGAATCATAGGTTACCAGCATCAGTGTACAGACCATCAATGCAAAGCTTAACCAAACAGCTCATGAAGATTTGCAACACCTGCCTGTAGATTTAGCTAGATACTGTGAATTATGCATGCACTGGGGGAGGGTGGTGGGTACTCATTTAATAAAAGGGAGAATTATTGGGATAAAGGAAGTTTGGGAGTGTGAGAGGAGTGTTTTTTAAGGAGAAAGGTATTTGGGAAGAAGTCAGAGTCACAGGAAAGAAGAAGAACAGGGAATCTACATTTGGTGGAGTGTCCCTCTGATGTATCCATCTAACCCACTGTTAGTGTATTCCATGAATTCCCAATGTGTTCTTTGTTTTGTTCTGTGCTCTAACTCTTGCACAAGCCTCAACTTAGTGTCCAAAAATAAAGAAAGGGAAGAGGCATGTTTGGAGCATATTGGAAGGTGGTCGGTGTTTAAATTTTGCCATATTTGCATGTGTAATAAATTAATTGATACCAGATACAATGCAGGAATGATGGGCTTGATCATTTCCTCCTGTTTCTATATTTCCGTGTATTAAATTATTTCTAAGCATGTTTTTGAATTTTATGTGTTTTGTTTTTTTCACTCTCAGGGAGAGAAAGGCTTGCCAGGCCCATCTGGACAAATTGGACCAAAGGTTTGTCTCCATCATACAGAGGGTTGCAAAGTTGCATAACCACGTTAGGATGCCTCATCAGGCAATATACTGGCATCGCTGTACTGAAAATTCACCAAATCTGTGAGCATGACCTTAAAGTCCATTTTCCTGATTATAAAGTCCTCCATTTGAGAGTCCATTTCCAGGAAAAAAATTTTTATGCCTCCACTAACGACGTTGTCGGAGGCATTATGTTTTCGTGTTGTCCGTACGTTCGTCCGTCCGTACGTCCATGCTGATTTTCTCTGTTTTCTCTGCAACTGCTTATCTGATTGACACAAAGTATTCACCATAGGTGCAAACACTCACGTACAACGTTTTAATGAGAATTATGATGTCATAGGTCACTTGGTCTTGGCAGCCATTTTGGAAAAAAGGAAAAACTTTGGACCTCTGTATCTCCGAAACTGTTCCATGGAAAAAAATTGAAACTTGGCACATGTGAAATACTCCCCATGGGAAATAAGTGTGATTTTTTTTTTGATGATGTCAGAGGTGGCTTCGCTATGACATCATAATTACATACGTCGAACGGTTGATCTGGTCAATATGAAATTTTTTTAGGATCAACCAGGGCTAAATTGTATTGGGAAAAAAATTGATGATGTCATCAGTCATGTGGTTCAGCAGCCATTTTTTTTAACATAAAAACATTCAAAAATCTTCTCCAAAGTGGCTGACCAGATCAAGGGGAAACTACAGATAAGATCATCTATCCATGAGGAATAAAAAGTTCTCCACCTTTGATGTCATAGGTCACATGGTTTGGCAGCCATATTGGATTTATCCGAAAACCTTATTTTTAAATCTCCTCCAGAATCGCTGGACAGATTGAGGGGGAACTTCACACACTTGTTTCCCAAACCTTGGGGATACCAGGGTGTTCACAAATAATAGGTCACATGTTTTGGCAGCCATAATGAATTGAATGAAAATCTTTTATACAGCATGTGTATATATGTATGTATATATATATATATATATATATATATATATATATATATATATATATATATATATATATATATATATGTATGTATATATATATATATATATATATATATATATATATATATATATATATATATATATATATATACACACACACATCTTGAACTGCTTCAATAAATGACATGAAACGTCAAAATTATGATGTGGTAGTCATGGGGAATATATATATATATATATATATATATATATATATATATATATATATTTTTTTTTTAATTTTAACCTAATCAGACACATGATCTGGCAGCCAAATTATTTAATATTTTTAATCTGGATTCAGGGATTCATATCAAACTCGGTACGAGTATTATAATGATGTAATCATGTGGGCAGAGGCATATCTGGCAAAGTCATGACATCAAAGAGTGCTCCTCTAGTTTTGAGCTATTTTACAACATAGAAACAAAACGTGTTGTTTTCATAAAGACCATTTGTGATCCATTGTGTGTTTTGAGAGATTTTGTGAATCTTTTCCATTCTCAAAGAAAAATGTATAACTATGTATTTCCTTACTCAAAAGGGTTTTAATGTACCAGAGTTTATATTATCATAATTTTTACCTGACGTTTGTTAAATTATTCCATCCAGTTCAATGGTGAAGGTCGAATTTTAAATGAAACATTCCGACTCGATACATTCCAGGTCATTTAAGCGAATCGAAAATAATCATATCACATGATTTTTTTTTACATTGAACAGTCTTGTTTCATTCGTTTTTCTTTTTTGTCAGGGCTTGCCAGGGCTGGATCAAGAGCCAGGCCCAAAGGGACCACCTGGACCTCAGGTATGTCTATTAAAATCACATTTTCATGACTCCTCAATTGATTTCCTTGTAAGTACTGTGCAACGAAGCAAACAATCAAAATGATAGAACCCATTGTTTTTGTTTTGGAAATTGTTAATGAATTCTGAAGTACTATATAGCTGCCATTCATGAAAGATCAACAGCTTGTGCTGATGAACAGTGGATGATGGGAAGTTTAAAGTTTAACAATTCCCCCAACTTTCTTCTTTGTCCAAACAATATCCTCGATTATATTTTCCTCTATCCTAGCAGGAATCCTTGGAACAGAGTTCTGCGGAAAACCCTCTCTTTATTTGGGCAAAGTGCTGCCTCGCATGTTCCCGAAAGTTTATGTTGACTTCGAATAACCCAGTGATAATTTAAGTCATCTGCACACTTATTGACCAAAAACATAATGTTATGAATTTATTTTATGGCCCCAGGGATCAGACATTAAAGTGCAAATAAATGATAAATTGTAAAATGAAAGTGACAATCAGGAAAAAAAAAACGTGTTGTTTTATACATCTCACGAAAACAAATGTTGCGAATTGGCATTCTCGCGGCATCGCCTTTGTTTCCATTGGCATCATTAGCTTATCTGGAATTGGAATTCGAGATAAGGTATTGTCGTGCACCGTCCGTCTGTCCATCCATCCGTCCATCTCCTATTTTGACTTCTCCGGCCAAACTGCTGGACTGATACAGGTGAAATTTGACAGCAAGGTTCCGCTTCTAACTGGTCATAAGGATTGCAAAGCTCGTTCCGGTCAGGTGACTTCAAGTATGTCAAAATGGCTGAATTAGTAAATTCCTTCAATAATCTTCTGCTCCAGCCCACCAGTTCGAATTTACAAGGAAATCTAACACAGGTGGAGGCCATTCAGCCCATAATGCCTGCACATATGGCTCCCAAACTCAAATGCTCCCAAATTTGAGTTGCAACATCAGGCCAGGGTCGGGATGCTAAATTGTGGAGGTCATGCCAATCACTTCACCGGCAGTGTGTCAAAATGGCCAACTTCGTCAATTTTTGGGAAAATCACATAAATTCCTTCAAAAATCTTTTCCACTCCCACCGTGCAGAATGCCACCAAATTTGTATTACAACATTAGGCTCGGACCCAGAAAAGCTCCAGTTGCAGTGGCTCTATTTTTTATGCTTTGTGATGGCAAACAATAGTGATGATCAGTTTTTTTTTTTTTAAACATTTTATTTCAGTGGTGGATCGAGGGGGAGGGAAGGTGGGATGGGGGCCCCGAGTAATTCAATCTTTATGTGCAGCCTACATTTGTGTAATGAACTATAAAAGGTTTTGTTTACTCAGCCAAATTAGTCCATTTTAAGTTTTGAAAAAGCAACATTTTCTTTCGAGCTATTAACTTTCCAAATTTCACTCTGAATCTGCCCCTGAGTTTATACGATGTCACCATAAACAACCTTGCAGGTTACTGGCCTGCAGCATGTTCAGTCCCTCTCCTTATCCGGAATTCATTCTGGTTGGCAAATATGTGCAGATCGAGTGGGTCTCCTACTCTACTCATTGCAAAGTACAGCTGTCTGTGTGTAAAAACATTGGTGGGAAGCAGGACTCCACACTGCCGCAGGCTCTGGCCCTGGCTTTTGTTTATAGTCATCACAAAGGCCAGCCTGAGCAGAAACTGTTGGCGGCGGAGTTGGAAAAGAAGATCCATGTCAGATGGAGAAGGAAGAATTCTAGGAATAAGAAGAATAGACGCAGCATGTTCACTCACCGCTGACCCTCCGCACCTCAATAAGAATCAGTGACCTTTGGTTAAGATGTAACATGTTCCGTTACAGTGGCTATTGCGAGGATTGAGATTTTTCAACAGCATGATGGGAGTGTTAACCTTCAGTGACATCTCGTGCGGTGACAGAACTGAAAGATTTATTGAGATAAGAAACTCAGGTGGATAAAGTGCAGACATTTTTTTGATCAGCCAAAGAATCGACACTTTTGATGATGAAAGTGTCACCTGGCAGGCGGTCAAAGATCTTGTTGTTGAGAAGATCAACCATGTTATTCATTGTTAGTTGAAATCACACAGGAAGCCAACCACTCAAAAATCACACAGGAAGCGCGCACGCACGCACACACGCGCGCACGCACACACACACACACACACACACACACACACACACACACACACACACACACACACACACACACACACACACACACACACACACACACACACACACACACACAATATTTATTGCCATTATTGTATCCCACCTTTTTCTGGGATCTGGGTCATTCAAGGAACTTTTTTGGTACAAGTTTTTTGGCAACCAGCTGGCCAAATGTAACGTTCGACGAAAGATGGCAAAACATTGGAATTTAGTCAGGGTGCCAGCGATAACTCAGAGTGCCTTCTTGTGAATGACACTGTGATATCTTTAATGTCCACCAACTAATGTGAGAAGACAGGTCCACCAGTTCAAAGTCCTTCTGAAAGACAGCATACACATTGATGTATCTCTCACCCTGCCTGCAAAACACCATGGTGAGAGTTGATAGCTGGGTCAACATTCGAACCCTGCAGAGAAAGTGCAGATCCAGTGACATGATCGGTCTCGCCCAATCATTAAACGTTCTGACCCGGAATTCTCTCAGTGGCACGTCCTCCCTACTGGACTAGGTAATGATGAATTTTCCTTTTGGCTCCTGTTCCTCTTCTGCCTCAATAGGTTCATAACCTCCACTACCGAAGGTGAAGGAGGTAAGGTTTTCACTCCTTTCTGTCTGTCTGTCTATCCGTTTGTTGGTCTGTGTACAGGATATCTCAAAAAGTTGTGGACGGATCCGAATGAAATTTTGTGAGAAGGTTCAGCGTGTGACAAGGACGAACTGATTCAATTTTGTTGAATATCCGGGTCCGGATCCAACTACTACAATTTTTATGTGATTCTTCACCATTTAGAGATAGGGCCAAAAACGATATATAGCACAATATCTCAAATGGTTGTGGACGGATTCGGACAAAACTTGTTGGACAGGTTGGGTGTGTGGCAGGGATGCATTGATTCCGTTCTAGTGAAGATCCGAATCTGGATCTGGATACGATAATTATTTAATGTTTACAGTGATTCTTCACCATTGAGAGAGGAGAGGAGAGGAGAGGAAATTGGGACCATACTCTGTGCAGACTGTCGGTGCTGCCTAAGCAGTCTCCTTGGCTACTGGGTACAATCCTGGATGGGTCGCCACTACGACACAGGATACCAGCATGCTGGCACTCATTTTGCCGACCTCGGAAGGATGACAGGTCGAGTTAACCTCACCATTGAGAGATAGGGCAAAAACGATATAGTGCTGCATTGCATGATGTTTCCAAAATGTATTGGGCCCGATATGCACTCGTGGATCAGGCATTACATGGCAAAGGTATGTGCTCTACCGAATGCCCTTCTAGTTTGATCACATATTTGTGAGAGTCAACATCTCACTGGCTTTTGCAGAGAGCTGCCCGAGCACCGTAGTCTGGCAGTCCACTCATGCTGACTGGCGGGGGCTGCAAGCTACCCTTTCATGTCAAGACTGAACCTTCATTTCTGATATTGATACTGCCTGGGAATGCTTTGACACAAACTTTTTTTTCCCTTGTGTACAAATCTATACCATCTCGTCTGCAGTTATCATACCCATCCTCTTGCCACTGGTACACAGAGTACTGTGGGGAGGCAGTCGCCTTAAAACAACTTGCCTTCTCTTCCTGGAAGGCAGATACAGCTGAAGGGAACCTCAGATCATTCCCCAAATCCCAGAGGAATTGTGCGTCCACTCTCAGGAAAGCCAGAAAACAACATCTGCCCAACCTCAAGGCTTAACTCTCAAAGTTGTCTCCTCCTTAAAGACTTGGTGGCACCTGTCTCTGGTGTATGCTCCCCCTGCATCCCTTGCCTCACTTCAAATGGCACCACAGCTCACTCTGCTCATGAGAAGGCCGAATGCCTCAATTCTGTGTTTGCTTCCAAATCTTGGGTACCCAACTCCTCACTTCCTTTACCTATCCTCCCCTATCATACTCAACTGCTCCTAGATACCGAGTCTTTCTCACCGGAGGAAAAATATAAAATCTTCAAACAACTGAACTCTTGCCTTCTTTTCACATGCACGCAAGATATCACTAAAGATCAGTCAACACAGAATAGAAGAATTCATAAAACGAGAAATGCCCATTGAGCAATTAGGTTTCAGAAGAGGAAGAGGTACCAGAGATCAAAACCAAAAATCTGAGGTGGACCATGGAAAAATCAAAGGGGTATCAAAGGAAGATATATCTCTGTTTTATTGATTTTAGCAAAGCTTTCAATTGTATTGTTGATTAATTGATGTGGACTATGTTGAGAGAAATGGGGATGTCGGAGCACCCGAAATGTCTGATAAGCCTGTCCACTAAACAAGAAGCCACAACAAGAACACAGTATGGAGAGACAAAATGGTTTGGAATTGAAAAAGGAGTCAGACAGAAGTGCATTCTCTCCCCCCTTACGTGTTCAATCTGTATAGTGAGTAAGTACATCATGAGCAAATCGAACTTGGATGACGTATAGGTTGGAGTCAGGATTGGAGGAAGATGCATCAACAACCGAAGGTATTCTGATGATACCACTCTGTTGGTAGAAAGTAAAGAGTACTTGATGAAACTGCTGCACACAGTGAAGGACAAAAGTGAAAAAGCTCATCCAAATTTAAACCATGTTAAAAAAAAAAGACTAAAATCTTATCAACTGAGAAGATCGACATATTCAGATTGGGAGATGATCACATGGAAATAGTGGAAAGTTTCATCTTCCTCGGTTCTAAAATTGAAATTGGTAGGAAAAGAGGAGAAATTAATAGACAGTTAGCGTTGAGGAGAACAGCAATGTCAGGATTGACGAAGAGCTGGAATGACAAAGATGTGAAAACACAAACCAAGTGGAGGCTGATGAATACTGTGGTATTTCCAGTTGCAATGTATGGATGTGAGTCACAGACATTGAGAAAGAAAGAAAGGAAGAAGTTTGTCAGTTTAGGAATGTGGTGATGGAGACAAATGTTAAAAATTCCATGGACTGCAAGAAGAACAAACAAATCACTGCTCGAAGAAATGAGACCACCACATGCATTAGAATACATTTATGGTGCTGTATAGCTACCGCTATCCTGCCTCCCCCGTTATTGTGAGCCGTCGCATTATCATACCCGGTGGCATATCAATCATATCCGGTTTCATTGGTGTGAAAGTCGCTACCTTTTTTTCTGCCAATGCTGAAAATTTTATTCCCAGGCTTTCGTCGATCTTGCAGGGGAGAGGACTGCTATGGCCAAACGCCTCGGCTCTGCAAGATGCAGCAGTCGCGTGGTGGTATGATGTGCAGTGTTGAACAGCTTAAGTGCTTATAGTGGGGCAACTTAGCATAAAAATTGTGCATTTTGTGAGGAAAGCACCAAATTTGGCACACGAGTAGCCTATCATATTGTTACGGGCCGGGGGTTGTCGGCTACCGACCGTTCTGACGGAGCCGTAGTCGAGTCGGCCCGACCGATCGCCCGGAATATAGATCGCCGCCCGGATAACTCCGAGCGACGGGTCCTTGTACAAGAACCGAAATACGCCAATCGGCAGATCACGTTGGGTAGGGTCGATTGCCAATCTTCAATGTACCTAAATTCCCACGTGATCCAACTACCGGGGTATTCCACCCTCCACGGATCTCGTATGGAACAAACCACTAAGGCGAGCCTGTCCCATGCGCGATTACGAGCGGCTTAATCGCCGAGAACCGTCGGTCCAAATGTCCCGCTATTACGGCAAACCAATTGCTTTCTAACTACCAACACACAAAATGCTCAGTCAATGAAAGAATCGATGCGACGAGCTGAAAACATTTAACAATTCGGATATTTATTAATAATAATGGGGAACTTGGGAAGCACATCAGAGCAGAACTCTACCGACTTTACGAAATGCGATGCAAACATTTACAGCACACAAAGCACTTAACAATTTCCTACTTATTAGACGGGCCCACGGACACACGTACGCACACACACACCCAAGTAATAGTGGCTGAGGCCTTTAATGACGAGCTCCAGCTCGGAGGACAGGTGAGCTGAAACCCAGAGCTTGACTCGAACCTTTCCACCTCGTGTGGTCTTCAAGTTGTTCGGACCCAGGCTCCAGCGAGAGCGAGCTGGATCCAATCGCCATGAGCCGCGATCCTTCCCAAACTCCCGCGCTTCTCAATACGTGCTGCTCAGACGAGGTGCCGATCCTTCCTGTCGATGCGTCGCTTCCCCGAGGAACCACCTCCAAGAAGAGGCCGATGAGTCGCACCAAGCGGGGAACCAAAATGGAGAACAAAGAGCTCCACGAATCAAGAAGAAGAAGAAGAAGAAGAAGCCACCTTTCGCAGCTCGAGTCGAGCAACCGGCTCAACTTTATTTCAAACAAAACAGCTCTCCAAAAAGCTCTCCCGAGCGAAGCAGGACCCCAAGCTCTGCTGAACAACTCCTCTGCAGAAGCAAAAAGCTTCCGAAGGCCTCAACCCTAACCCAAGCCAAACAGGACCCGAAGGTCTGCTGAGCCACTACTCTCTGCCGAAGCAAAAAGCTTACTACCCAAAAACAAAGAAAGGATCTCGTCCTTATCCTTCTCCGCCCCCCTCCCCCGCGCCCGGCGTGACTCATGCCCTCGTGATTCATCCCCCGCTCAACCACGGGTGGGAGGGAGTTGTTGACATCATGAATCACGTCTGCAGGGTTCTTCTTCCTCTTCGCAGAAGAGGGGGGAGGGACGTCTCCATTGTTTCGTTCCCTAACTATTAAATCGATCTGCAGTGCATCTAATCGATTTCTGAACATTTAAACAATGGAAGGTGAGCTATCTGGGGAACAAGCACTTATCGACAAAGCTGACTGAAGGAACCTGTATGTTGTGTGCAATCGAATTCCCAAATTCGTATCAACATTATGAACAGATTTGGACATTGGCCCATCTCAAAATTTTTCATGGCAGTGGAAAATGGCTGCCACAGCCATCAGCGGCTGAATTTGAGATGGCCTAATATCCAAATATGTTAGGCTACTAGTGTGCCAAATTTGGTGCTTTCCTCACAAAATGCACAATTGTTATGCTATATTTAGCTAAGTTGCCCCACTATTACTTCCAGATGAGATTCAATCCCTACCAACTACGATCTTGATACTGCCTGTGAATGTGGAATTTTGCATCATGTGCTGAAACGAAAATGAGGCTGCAAGTGAAAGCGAGGACACAGAAAGCTTGCCATATCAAACGTTCGATTTTGACTATCATTGGAAACTGCCCCAGCCATCATTATTTCATACAGCCTCAGTATAAAACCCTCACTGACGTAACAACAGTGAGACTGAATGGCTGTTATCTTCAACCTATCTACTTTCATTTATTTTATGCAACCTGTTATCCCTTAAGGACAAATAAAATAAATCATTAGTTTCTCGTCCGGGCTTTCAAAAAAAAAAGATGAGGGGACATCTTACTATTTGATATTTTCAAGATTGTTGATATTTTTTACAAGATGGCCACGACATGGTGAAGTCTACCAGACCAAAGACCAGCACTACCACCAAAACACATCCCATATACCACTAAAATGATGGTCATCTCCCTGATCCATTAACATCTACTGCAGCAGTGGCACTGTCTGCTGTACTGTGCGCTTATGCGGACTGACTGGTACTAGATACATGTGGACTTGCACAACTGACCTGAGCTGTCTGGTAGTTGTCATCGATGGGCAATCCCTGGTCGAACTCCCCATTTGCAAATCCGTTTAAAATATCCCCAGAGTCTGGGTTCTGTCGAACACTATTTGAGCGTATCATTGCTTTACAAACTTTCTGCCAGCCTTCCGGATGTATACACAAATGAAGACTATTTTAAGACCTAGGTCTACTGTACTTCATCAGGAGCTCAATTTATGCTACCGAGAAAGTTTGTTATTGAGATTGATAATATGTGCTATCACGATCGCTGGCTCGCTAACTTAATTGTACACGTTATGTATTTACATACATGTACATGTCTCAAAAATCGCATTAGCTGAGCACACAGTGTTGCATGAGCAAGCGTACTTAGCAGATGAGATCAATTTCCTTTGTGTGAGGGCTCGGCCTATAGGGACTGCAAAGTAATTATTGTCCTTGGTTTCAGACTCCCACAACAAAAATAAAAGAATAAAAAGTGCGCAAAAATTTTCGTAAATTTGACAAAGGAGAGGAAAAAGCAATACACCAATGTTTGGTCTCCAAAAAGGAAGTGTGTGGGGATTAATTAATCGTTTATTTTTTTTCGATCGAGAGAGAAAATAGTAAATATCTATAAAAAGGAGGTGGACGTCCAAAAGGAAGCGGGTGGAAACGAGAAACTAATTTATTTTACTTGGCCTAATAGTAAGGTTGACGAAGCAGGCTTGATTATGAACAATTATAGTATTGATCTAGCAGCAATCACTGAAACTGCGTTTTTCCCATGATCAGTCTGCAGACCTTCCATATTCCAGGCTTTGATTTGTTTTCGCGCCCAAGGTTGGGGCAAAGAAAAGGAGATGCAGCAATTTCCACCAAGCATTATCTTAATACTACGCCTCTCAACGTTTCAGTTCTTGATGACCTCTAAATGATTTGAGTGTCCGACCTTCACGGCTGCCACGATCGATTGCGAGTATATTGACCACCACTGTCTGTCACTCTCCAAAAAGTCCATTAACAGACAAAGTTAGATTACCTTAGCTGAATGATATATCACTTCCTCACTCATCAGCCTGGTACTGGAATAATCATCCTTGGTCATTTCAATTGACTTGAACTTGATATTCACTTTCAGGATCAATGGTGCAGATAGTCAACCATCCCACTCACAATGATTCCACTCTGGGCAGGATTGTAACTAATCTTTTTGATCATTACAATCCGGTTGAGATTATTTCACCCCTGGGACTCGGTGATCATCAATGTGTCTTTGCAAGACCGAAAGCCCCCATCCCGTGTTGTAACGATATTCACAAATGCATTGTAAGATACTATTGTGCATGTATGCACTTTCACACATTTTATAATTTCAGAAATGTCAGACAATAACATGCTACAATGCATTTCAATACATTTACATAAAATAATTTTCATATTATATTTTGAAAAATTCTCAACAAAAAGTTTGCCACCTCATGATGTTGCCTTTTATATTGTGTTGTGAGATAGGACCCAGGAAGAGCTTTATTGCTGTTTCTACTGAACTTGACACTGTATGTTTCACATCTCAATGAAAAGTAATTGTCACCTGAAATAGGTTTCAAAGTGGAAGTACAATGGACAGAACGTGTTAACAAATGTTTAGTAGTCGGAAAAGTTTTCAAAAAATGCAGGTGGCTGGTAAAGTAAGTATATAGAAACGTGCTGAAAAGAAGGTTAGAAATTACTTGAAAAAGTTCGAGCAAAGTTGCAATGCAACAAATGATCAAACAATGTTATATTTCCATGCTTGCCTCTAGCACTGTCATATACTTTAGCCTCATCAGACTCTTACAGCAACAAATTAATAATTATCTATAAAAATGTAGGACAAATACTTCAACAAAGAAGCACAATGTCATGAATTTGCAAAACAAATGTCTTATAAATAAGTTAATTAGAGTCCCGTTAAGATGAACAGATTAATTCCACAGACCGCAGATAATTAAAATTGATGACTATTCATCTTCATGAGAATTGTTAGATTTTTATTTTACATGACAAGATGTATGAAATGTAGTTTATGGGGATAAATACAGGACTGTATTGTATTGAAAAGATGCAGAGGATGTGGTCATTAAAGAGTCGAGATTAGAGAGAGAGTGGATGCAACATGTACACAGCACAACTATAAACAATAATGCCTTATTTTAAAATTTTTCAATTAAGATCCACTTCTTTAACAGGCCCCCAATTTTTCCCACATTCTAATGGGGTTGGCCAAAGTCTTACACGAACTGGTTGGTCAAGCCTGGCATTCAAGTGAAACTGGTAGGAATAATTTGTCATTTGTTCAGGGTGAATTCAATGAACTTCTGTCACATTCTGTCATACATTTTACATTTTAAAATGTAGGGCATTCTTAGGCTTTCAGCTGGAAGTCTATTGTTCTTGTGAAGATTATTATTATTATTATAATTATTCTTAGCAACGTTTGTGGAGACAATTCAGAGAAAACAGTGACAGCCAGCTTTACGAAACTTTAACTGTGTATGGATACTCCTGAAAACTAGTGCTTCACACATTTTGCTTGACCTTTTTGGCTGCCATATTGGATTTATGGAAAAAATATTATTCTCCGAAACCGTGGAACCGATCAAGCTGAAGCTTTAAATATATGATCAACTACCCACATGGAAATATGTTTTGAAGAAAGAAAAAGTCAGCAATCGTGTGGTTTTGCAGCCATATTGGATTGAATATATACATATATACATATGTATTTAGATATATATTTATATATATATATATCCATATTTTATGTCTATTTATTTATTTATATAGATATATTTATATATCTTCTATATATTACCAAAACTCTCATCATGTATGTATGTATGTTCCCGAAATACAGCCAAAACGATACACGATAGTGCAAACATTTTGGCCCACCTTACTCACCGTTCTCCTGAAGTGTGCAGTATCAAGTTTCGTTAAAATCGGGCAACGAAAAAATTATGAAAAAATAAATTCCCGATTCAGTCAAGTACTCTTCAGGATAATTTGATCAATGCAAACAACCTCAGCGGTATATTTTGCTTGAGCTATCTGTTTGGTTTTTTTTTTTTTAAATGATTTATTTTAAAATCTCAAACATTTAGTATCGACAAAGAACGATTTATTTTTAAGCATAAAATAAACATCGCCATTTTGATCTAATACTTCCGTGTTCATTAATAAATAAAATTGTGTTTAGAAGATTACGCATAATAATTTCTTCGATTTTCTTTTCTCCGTTTTTTTTTTCACATTGACGTGCAATATCAAGTTTCTTTCAAATCGGGCAATGAAAAAAATTATTAAAAAATCAATTCCCGATTCAGTCAAGTACTCTTCGGGATTATTTGATCAATGCAACAACCTCAGCAGTATAGTTCGCTGGAGCTCTCTTTGTTTTTTTTATTTTTTTGAAATGATTTTTTTATAAACCGCTGTCATAGCGGGAACCCAACGGGTTCACGGGTCGTCTAGTATGTTTATATATATATATATATATATATATATATATATATATATATATATATATATATATATATATATATATATATATATATATATATATATATATATATATATATATATATATATATATATATATATATATATATATACATATATATACATGTATATATATACATATATATATGTATATATATACATATATATACGTATATACATATATATATACATATATATATATATTTTAAATCTACCTCTCCGAAAACCACCTTACCAATCAATACAGAACTTTACACATGTGATCGACGACCCAGGAGGAAACATTTTCGACAAGGATGACGTCATCAGTCACGTAGCTTGGCAACCATATTGGATTGAACGAAAATCTTTTTTAATATCTTCTTCTCTCAAACCGCTGAACCTATGAAGGCAAAACTCTACCGATGTGATTGACTACCCATGGGAATATGTTTGAAGCAAAAACATCATCAATCATGTGGGTTGGCGGCCATAGGGTTGAAAAAAAAAACCTTTAAAAAATAATCTTCTCTGATGCCACTTAAGGCCGAGGTCACAATTGCCACGGCAGCCGTGAGGTCTCCAAAATCTACGGCGGCCGCAGTATTTCCACGGTCACACAATGTAGCAATCACATATGTTTTTATTTTTGGGGTCGCCGTACGGCGTATTTATAAATTGTGGAGACCAAAAACATGGAGGTGCCGTATGGTCTTTGATTTGATGTCGCACGGTGACCTTAGGGCATTCCTGCGGCGGCCATAGAATTTTCAAGGCAGACGCAAGATGCCCGAAGGTGACCACATGGGGACCGCAGGGGGGCCCGAAGGCGAACGTGCGGCCAGACGGACGGTAACGAGTGGGTTCTTTTTTATTTATTTTTATTTTTTTACCAGTTCTTTTGTTTTGGCTTGTTGAATTGCTACGGCGAACGTAGAAATGAAAAAAAGTTATAACTCCACGCTATAATTCCACGGCGACCCTACGGCCTGTAAAATATAGCCATACGGCGTAGGGCCACCCTGAGGCCACCTCAGAAACTCTGCGGCCGCCGCACGTTTGTCAATTCAGAGGGCGTACGGCCGCCGTATCCTCGCCATAGAGCAAATGTGACTTAGGCCTAACCGATCGATCGGAAACTTTGCAGATATGATCGACTTCACATGTGGAAAAAGGAATGGTAACGATGACATCATTGGTCACATGATCTGGCAGCCATATTGCCTCAATAAAAAATGTAACCGATCCATGCGAAACCACACATGCGATTAACTGCCAATGGTGAATTATTTTTTGATAATGATGACATTATTGGTCATATAGTTGGGCAGCCTTATTGAATCAAAGCAAAAGCCTTTTAATACAACTTAATCTCGATCAACGACCCCAAAAGTGCCAACCTGGCTGGAAGCCGATCATCACTGCTCATAGTTCTAGTTGTTTAGTTGTGATTTTACAGTGGTAGAAAATATAGCAGAGGTTAAGTGAATTCATTAACCCCAGAAAAGAAGCATTGGTGGTGGACTTACCGACTGCAGTACACGACACACTGAAATTTGCACTCCATTCAAAATCTTTTAAGGAGTACAGGACTATCGGACCTTTACATTTCACAACACGTATAATATGCATGCACTTTCAAGCATCATAAAATTAAGGATTTTCTTCCCAGTGAAAATATGAAGATGGTGATGTCTATCATGTGGAGGTGCAGCTGGAAAGAGAGTTGGCAATGAAACTGCAGATATGATCCATGGGAATGCAGATGGACGTGCAAATGGAGCTTGTTTGGTGGAAGTGGAGATGTGCTCATTAGATGATTTAAATCAGGGTGCACATGTATCTTCCCTTGCCAGGAAAGTCTTGTTTGGCATTTTCCTACAAAATAACTCGGTTCCATTGACACTATAAACTTGCTCTGGCGAATCCTCCACACAAACCCAGACAAACTCCTCCTTAAAGGGTTGCACAGCAGTCATATTAAGCCTCGTGTTGGCTTAGTGGTTAGGGTGGTGGCTTTGGATCCTCGGGTCCTGAGTTCAAGCCCCATTGGCCGCTGAATTAAAATACACCAGGAGGTTGACTCAGCCTGTCATCCTTCCGAGGCTGGCAAAATGAGCAACATTGTACTGGTAAGGGGGACACTGCATCAGCGGCATAGCCATGTCCCAACCAATGATGCAACCAGCAGCTACATGCTGCGAGAGAGAGAGAGAGAGAGAGAGAGAGAGAGAGAGAGAGAGAGAGAGAGAGAGAGAGAGAGAGAGAGAGAGAGAGAGAGAGAGAGAGAGAGAGAGAGAAAAGAAGGAGGAGGAGGAGGAGGAGGGGGGGGGGGTCGGTCATATTTGCACTGGCACTTTATCCCTGCATCAACACTAGATAGAGGCTATAATGCTTATTGAAACGATCCAGCCATCTAATACTTGCCAAGAATGATTCAATGTTGGCCATGGTGGAAGAAGCAAAAAGGCTGCTGTAAATCTAAATGGCTTTGTCCTGCAATGTCAGCCTGGAAATGGGAATGTTCATCTGCAGCCATGGAAACCAAACTAGCAGCATATCCTATATCTGCTTCTATCTGCTGAGCATGATGCACTATCACTGGCCTTTCATTGGTAAATCCCCCCAGCAGATTGCATCCTGCTTCGTGCATTCATAGACTCGAGCATCTCTAATTATGATGTTTCTGGTGATGCTATGGATCTATTTCTGAGCTTTTACATGCAAAAACAGCAGTCACATTCTCCTCTATTAATAAAGCCTTTAACTTGCACTTTTGCTTCCTCTTAGAACTCATCATGAAGAGCAAAGCACAAGGTTCGCAAAACATAAATCATGTCTCTAAGTGATCATAGCAAATTATGGTGCAAGTCAAAATCCATGCCAAAGTGAGCAAATGCAACCTTGTGGCAAACCTGGCACTGCATTCAGCACAAAACACACATGTATAAGCTGTTCACAAAGACAAGAACTGAACATGCAAAAAGCTGGACAGCCTAACATAGCCAAGTAGCTGAGTATCTGGGAAATGGAGCAGTTGAATGTGGTGAATGGCATCGTTGCATTCTTAAATGTGCAAAGCCCCTGTGTGACCCCCAAAAGATGGCACAAAGGATGGCTTATGGAGTTGTTGAAGCATTTGTAATCCGTTGAATTAAATTTAAAAGATGGAATGGATGTTGCCACGTGGAAGTGAAATGCAATGCAAGAGTCCTGGAATAACAGTGAAAGAACACAGCACAACACAGAAAATTGCTGTGTTAATTCCAAAAGATGGAATTGAATGGGTTATGGCACATCAAATCACCAAACTAAAAGGGATCTGCTTTGTTAATTTGAATTCCTTCCAATCTCGGCCCAACTATAAACTGTCATTTTCGTTTTTCACATGCAGCGCAATTCGTCATTGTGTGTGTCGTCCCTTGGATGGATGTTAAACTGGGCATCCCGTCTGCCGGTATTACTTGGTGGATGTTACAAATCCCACTGTGTCCTTCACGAAGAGTCGGTGAACTATTGCCAGCACCCTGAACAAATTACAAATTCCAGCTCTAAACCCCAGGGGGCAGCTGTACATCCACGCTCCCAGCAATGATACGAACCAGCAGCCACATGCTGCGTACAGTACAGGGGCACCATTCAATGTCACCCATGGAAGGGGCACCATCACACTATCCCAGAGAAAGGACACTGCCCACACTAGCCAAGGGGAGGGGTACCATCCACCAAGGCCCAGAAGATGGATACAATCCATGTTAACCCAAGGAAGAGGCACCATCCTCACTCGCCATGGGAAGGGCACCATTAACGCTCATCCAGAATAGGGGCACCATCCGTACTACCCAGGAGAGAGGAACCATTTGCACGCGCCAAAGGGAGCTGCACTATCCGCCCTAGCTCAGGGGATTGGCAGCATCCGTGCTCACCTCGGGAAGGATCACCACACCAGACATGCACCCGTGCTCGCCCAGGCAAGGGGCACCAATCCCAGACACGTTTCTGTTTTTTTATCCTTCTTTTGCACCCTGTTGGTCAGGATCCATGCATCAATAGAAGTGTGACATGTATTTCCTGATGCCATAATGGTGAACGATTGTATTTCAAAACATTTGTTTACTTCTGTACTTTTGTTATTGAACTTCAGACTTTGCGTGCAGACAGCACCAATCGATAATACCTCAAATTTAGTCATGCTGGAGACAACTGGTTTGGTGTGCAAACCATGCAATACTCTGATGGGTTTTTTTTGTCCAAATGCTGGTTGATGAGATTTGAGGATAAACATTTCACAAGCACAGTGTGTCAAGACTTTCTGGTGATTTGTGACTTCTTGCCAATTTCTCTTTTCGTTCTATTCCCAGTCATAATTTTTTATATAAAGGCTTCTGCTCTCATCATTGCATATTCTGTACCCTACCATAACTGTTAGTCGTGAGAACATTTGGCCATCACTATCGCAAGGCTGTGAATCTTTACTTCTTCACCACAATGTCACCATAAGGATCCACCAGAGAAAAGCCATATGTTCTGGCTAAAGCAAGCCACGTTGGATGATTGTGCATATCCATTAGCTTGGGTGTGTATAAAAGAACAGTATGTGAACTTTGGCAGATTTTGAAGACAAAATTAGGACCTAACATGTGTTTAAATGCACATAGTCAACCAAGCGTAATGGACATTCCAATTGCAAAGATTACATAAACGGTGACACCTGTCCTTCCACATTAGTGAGCCAAGAGTGTGCATTCCATGGACTCTCAGAACTTCGTTTTCTGGCTCTGGGATAAGTCAAGAACAAACATCTGCAGATGCAAATGTTCCATCAGGACATGTCCAGCTGCATTGCATGTGGCCTTGGGCATATATTTTATAGAGCTGTTAGCATGGCCTTAGGAATTATCAGGAAGTGTGTGTCTTCTAAAAGGGTATATCCTTACTGCATGGTGCAGAATTGATCTCCTGTGATAGTCAACCTCAAAAAAAAATTATCAACTGATTTCGATAAAACAAAATCGATGAATCAACTTATCAGCTGCTTAAAATCACTTGGTGAGATTTGGATGCTTTCCCATTGCCAATAGTTCCTGTGCTTTAATCATTCTCATGAACCTGAAAATAATATTAGTCTTCTTTCGTGATGCTTTCAACATGGCAAGTTTTCTGGGGATTTAAGCAGCTTGCTTTGCTGCCCTGCTGTGATAATACAATCTGAACTCTGCAATTGAAATACAGCATGGTCTTATTTCTGCACTATATTATGCTTTAGGTAATAACTAGGTACCTTCCACAGAATATATAAATGAGCCACAATAAAACAATGCATTGTCTTTATCAAGCAGTGTCATCCCTTGTAATTAATCACTTAAAAGCAATGAAAATTGTCGTGATTGTACTGATTATCATTACGTTGTTCACAATAATTTGCAATATTCCTGGTTTTGTGATGTTAGAAACCAAAGGTGTCATATGCGTGTGTCTGTATCTCGTTAAAGGGACTGCCCGGGGCAGATGAAATCCCAGGGGAAAAAGGCGATGAGGTAAGAATGCCAATGTGTACGGAGTTGATCAGCATCAGTGTCGACACAGTTTCCCACCATGGTGTCTACATCAAGCAAATAACACTGCAATGAAATACGTATTAGATGCCACTGGAAACCTCTGCAGGCATCCTGTGTTCAGCGCTTGGTGAATAGTGCAATTTTATATGCCAATAACTTATTGCTGTAAACAGCGTGAAATCACTCCGTATCCAAACAGGAAATCGTAATGTCTGCTAACTTGGCCTGCTGCAAGGTATGTTTAGCTCTCCAAGACCATTTAAATTGTGTGTTATTCTTTAAATTAACTTTATGTAAACATTAGTTTATCAAAATTTCATTTCCCCCTTTGCAAATATTCTAAACTGCTATGTAATGTTTTGTTTATTTTTAAACAAATATGCCTGTAATCTTTGCATTGAAGATCTATCAAATGTTATTGGTCACACATGCACATTTCTATGTTGAAGCTTAACCAAAATGCTGGGAGTTAAAAAGGTCGCTCCCATTTCATAAATCTGATTTATTTTATGTGTACCAGGATCGTTCTCAAATAATCTCTGCATTCTAAAGATTTAATTTGAAAATCCCGAATTTATTTTGTTGACCATGCGTGTGCTTGATATCTTTTTTTTCTGTTTAGGGGCCTCCAGGTATACCCGGTGTAAGGGGCAACTATGGAAAGAAAGGACGGAAGGTAATTCGCAATTCTAATATGTTAATATATTTATTTTCTCATTGAGCTGTCAAACTTTATTACCGAGTCAAGAGTCATGCTAATGAGCCAATATATGCACAAAGCATGAAATGTTCTTTTTCATGCTACTTTACAAAGCATGCTACTTTACTTTTCTTTTTTTCTTTTGTTAAATTTATCACCACCCTTCTTTGCCCTTTTATGTATATATTCTATAAAACCTCAACCCAGAGAACACCAGGCAACTCTTGCAGTTAATAGTCATGTCATATCCCCGATAAGACGAGGCTGGTAGATTACTCATTCCTTGAAGGTCATCACAGGCTGGCAGGATAGCTTAGAATCTTGGAGTGATGTGCACTCTCCTCTAAGCTGTCTATCCTGGGTTGAAATCACGATGCAGCTATAAATTGTCACCCTGGTGTTTCTTGATGCAGCTTGATGCATGGAGGAGTGTGCCGTCCATCGGAAGGTTGTTATGCCAGAAGCACGTCTGCCCGAGATGGTCGTTGGTGGACGTTAAACATCCATCAGTGTCTTTCACTTAGAGTAGACGAGTTCTTGTCAGCTTTCTGGACAAACCACCCAGTGACTGTTTTGTCATCACTGATGCTTTTTTAAAAGTATGGTACATTGATGAAGATGAAGGTCATTAATAATGAGCTTGCCTATTTTTTACCAACAATCTAGTAGATGCAGGCAGACCATCATGAAGTGAGGGTGCAGGCAGGCAAGCAGTGGTGAGGTTTGGGTGTATGTAAAAAATAAAATAAAAACAGCCTTTGTCTCTGTACATAATGAAGCAAATGAAAGAAGACAGCTTCCCTGGTTGTCTTCTTTCAGTTGGTTTTTAATGTGCAGATCAAAGCTCATAATTTTTTTTTTAACACAGGGCAAAGTAGGGACATAAACAAAGCATTGATGGGATGTAGAAATGGGAGCTTTGATCTCTCACTCTCAGGCTTCGATGCAAACACTTTCTTAAGCTCTCCGCTTGTTCTTCCCTGCTGTCTACATTCTCCCATTTTTTTTTGGCCTCTTGTAGCTTATCTCGTTCCCTTTTAAAATTACTCCTCTGTTTTCACTCCTACAACTCTCCTTGGCAAACTGATTCACAAACGATATACAGTATGGCCTGTTTAAAAATATTTCCTGAATAATCTGTTGTGTTTCCCTCTCTCTATCTCAATCTCTATCTCTCTCACTTCTAATTCTGTCCCCTCATTCTACTCTCCACTTTCAACTCAAAAAATGGTATTTGCATCTATCCAAGCAATCCCTCGTGATGTCTGAAATACCTCCATCATGTCCTCACATAATCTTCTCAAATGTAAACAGTCCTGTTTTATTATTAGTCTTCCAGCTGAATGCCGATTGTTCTTGTAAAAGTTATTATTATTCTCGGCAAGGGTTGTGGAGATGATTCCAAGAAAATAGTAACAGCCAACTTTGCAAAACTTTAATTGTGTATAGATATACATGTTGACTGGTGCTTCACGAATTTTGTTTTTTGAACTTTCACCTTGGAATGAAGGAAAAAAAAAATATTCTCTGAAACCGCTGAACCTATCAAAGCAGAACTTTAAACATATGATCAACTTTCCATGGGGATATAAGTTTGAAAAAAAACACCTGAAATCAGTCACCTGGTTTGGCAGCCATATTGGATTGGAAAAAACCCCTTGAAAAACCACTTCTCCAAAACCGTGTCACTGATCGAGATGAAACTTTACATATATGATCGACTACCTATGTGGAAACTTTTTTTTTTTACAACAATGACATCAGTCACATCGTTTGGCAGTCAAATTGCATTGAAGGAAAAACTTTTTAAAAATATTTTTCTCTGAAACCACTTAACCCAATGCTCCTGGACTCTGTGTCTTTTACACCTGAGAACATCGAGAAGGTTCTTTCAACCCTCAACTATGACTCCATTATTGGCCTGGAGAGCATCAACATGTCCTAAAAACCTGCTCTACTGCTCTTACACATCCTCCCTCTGCCCTTTTCACCCTGTCATTTGTGTGAGGTCATCTTCCATATGCTTGGACATCCATCAATAACACTGCACTACATACCAAATGAGCAAAAACTGATCCCCTCAACTACAAACCTATTGGCCTACTTCCAATAATCAGCAAAGTCGTGCAATCCATCATCAAAGTTGATATGAAATCCTTTCTTTTCTCTACCAACCTCATCTCAGATCAACAATATGTTTGAGACCAGGTCACTCCACTTTGAAGAAGATGCTTATACTCTTCCAACAATGGATGGAGGCCCTCAATGTCGTCTATCCATCCATTGGGACCATACTGTACAGATAATCGGTTCTGCTGAAGCAGTCTCCTGGGCTATTGGGCACAACCCTGGATGGGTCGCCACTCCTACGCAAGATACTCGAATGGCTCAATGTCAAACATGAGGTCATGGCCATCTCTCTGGACATATCTCATGCTCTTGATATAGTCTGGCATCCTGCCTTGCTCTCCAAACTGTCTGCCTATGGCATCCAAAGGGCAACTCCATAAATGGCTTCTTGACTTCCTCTATTCTCATAGTCAACCTGGGTCACTCAATGAAATACTTTCATCTCCTCTCCCTGTCAAGGCTGGAATGCCCCAAGACAGTATTCTGGGCCCAGTCATTTTTCTCATCTTCATCAGTGATCTCTCTGACGCTCTGGAAAATCCTGCTTATCGATTTGCTGATGACTCCACCCTCTGCCATGACATCCCTAATCTTTCAGAGAGGCAGTCAACATCGACCAGATTTCTAAAATTGTCAATTTTTATCCGATTTACTAGAAATTTGAAGAGGATTTGCATCTCAGGTCAGTGAATTCAACCACCAATAATTTTTGAGGTCAACACAGGCCAAAAGGTCAACATTGACCGAATTTCTAAAATTGCCAATTTTCATCCGATTGCCTTGAAATTTGAAGTGGAGTTGCATATTTGTTCATTGAATTCAACCACCAATTATTTTTGAATTCAGCACAGGCCAAAAGGTCAACATGGGCAAAAGATCAACAACTTTGGTGAGATTTCTAAAATCTTCAATCTTCATCCCTTTGACTTGAAATTTGAAAAGGATTTGCATATCAGGTCACTGAATTCAACGTACAAGTATTTTTGAGGTCTCAACACAGGCCAAAAAGTTGGCATAGGCCGCATTTCTAAAATTGTCATTTTTCATCCGATTGACTTCAAATTTGAACAGGATTTGCATATTTGGTCATTGAATTCAACGACCAATTATTTTTGAGGTCAAATTTGTTTTATGGATTTCACAAGTATCGTGCTATGCATGACATCTTTCATGTTACTTGCGAAAATTGAGGATTTTTCAAGTTTCTTGGTTGGTCTTGTACATTATTACTGGGCAAAAAAAAAAATTGCCAAATATATTGGTCTGTAGCATTTGTCTGTTTTTCTGTTTGTCTGTCTGTCTGTCTGTCTGTCTGTCCATTTGTCTGTCTGTCTGTCACATGATTTTTGGCCACAGTTTTCAAGCAATCGTTCTGAAATTTTTTTGTGTATGTAGGTAACGGGCCAAGAACAGCAGCGCTTGATTTTGGTGAAGATCTGAATCCAGATCCAGATCTGAGAATTTTAAAGTGCTTCTTCACCATTGAGAGATAGGACTAAAAACGATATTGCATGATAAACCACATGGCCAAAAGTATGCGGACACCCCTTCTAATTAGTGGATTCGGCTATTTCAGCCACACCCATTGCTGACAGGTGTATAAAATCAAGCACACAGCCATGCAATCTTCATAGACAAACATTGGCAGAAGAATGGGCCGTACCGAAGAGCTCAGTGACTTTCAACGTGGCACCGTCAAAGGATGCCACCTTTCCAACAAGTCAGTTAGTCAAATTTCTGTCCTGCTAGAGCTACCCCAGTCAACTGTAAGTGCTGTTATTGTGAAGTGGAAATGTGTAGGAGCAACAACAGTTCAGCCATGAAGTGGTAGGCCACACAAGCTCACAAAATGGGACAAACGAGTGCTGAAGCACATAGCGCAGAAAATTTGTCTGCTTCGGTTGCAACACTCACTACCAAGTTCCAAACTGCCTCTGGAAGCAATGTCAGCACAAGCACTGTTTGTTGAGAGCTTCATGAAATTGGTTTCCATAGCCGAGCAGCCGCAAGCAAGTCTAAGATCACCATGTGCAATACCAAGCGTCGGCTGGAGTGGTGTTAAGCTCACCACCATTGAACTCTGGAGCAGTGGAAACTCGTTCTCTGCAATGATGAATCACGCTTCACCATCTTGCAGTCTAACGGACGAATCTGCGTTTGCCGGATGCCAGGAGAACGTTACCTGTCCGAATGCATAGTACCAACTGTAAAGTTTGGTGGTGGAGGAATAATGGTCTGGGGCTGTTTTTCATGGTTTGGGCTCGGCCCCTTAGTTCCAGCGAAGGGAAATCTTAACGCGACAGCATACAATGACATTCTAGACGATTCTGTGCATCCAACTTTGTGGCAACAGTTTGGGGAAGGCCCTTTCTTGTTTCAGCATGACAATGCCCCCATGCACAAAGCGAGGTCCATGCAGAAATGGTTTGGCGAGATCAGTGTGGAAGAACTTGATTGGCCTGCACACAGCCCTGACCTCAACCCCATCGAACACCTTTGGGATGAATTGGAATGCCGACTTCGAGCCAGACCTAATCGCCCAACATCAGTGCCCGACATCACCAACGCTCTTTTGGCTGAATGGAAGCAAATCCCCGCAGTAATGTTCCAACATCTAGTGGAAAGCCTTCCCAGAAGAGTGGAGGCTGTTATAGCAGCAAAACAGGGACCAACTCCATATTAATACCTATGATTTGGAATGAGATGTTGGATGAGCATGTGTCCATATACTTTTGGCCATGTAGTGTATCTCAAAACGTTGTGAACGGATTTTTCGGATGAAACTTGGTGGACATGTTGGGTGTGATGTTTACTCATTTTTTTTTGTGTATGTAGGTGACTGGTCAAGGACAGCAACGCTTAATTTCGGTAAAAATCCGAATCCGGATCTGGATCCGAGAATTTTTCAAGTGATTCTTCACCATTGAGAGATTGGGTCAAAAACGATATATAGCACAATATCTCAAAAGGTTATGGATGGATTTGGACGAAACTTGGTGGACACGTTGGGAAAGTCACCAAGAAGAATCGATTCATTTTTGGTGAAGATCCATATCCAGATCTGGATGCGATAATTATTTCATTTTTAAGTGATTCTTCTCCATTGAATGATAGGGTTAAAATAATATATGGCACGATATTTCATAAAGTGGTGGACGGATTCAGACGAAACTTGGTCGGCACGTCGGGTATGTAACAACGAAGACTTGATTCGATTTTGGTGAAGACCCGAATCGGGATCCTAGAATTTTAAATGTGATTCTTCACCGTTGAATGATAAAGGCTAAAACGATACATAGCACGATATTTCAAAAAGTTATGGACGGATTCGAACGAAACTTGGTGGGTTAGTTGATAAGGTGACATGATAAGCCGATTAGATTTTGGTTCAGGTCCGAATCCACATCCGGCCTATGGGTGGGATACAAAACATACACTAATCAGCCTGGCGGAGCTATGTGCTCCACCCAAGTGCCCTCCTAGTTGTATTCTTATTATCCAGTAGATATCATGTGATATTGTTTTAGTCTTGTCCTTTACCCACCAATTTTGTGCCTGCTGAAAGGATTTTGTTTTCATATATGATGGTCGGAAAAATATATATCAGAGATGTATGGAAAAGGATGCTCAAGAAGGATTGTTCTGAAGGTTGGGCGTGGATGTGAGGATGAGAGTGAAAGATATATATGTCGGGGGTACAAAAGCATTGTGATGGAGTGGTGACCTTTCCAGGTTTTGTTCACAATCACGATAATTTTCACGAGCGATCGTGTCCTGCTTCTCAAGACCTTTGTGCGAACACCAAAGCAAATGTTTTTCCTTTGAGCTCGAAGTTTCTTTGTCTAACGAAGCTTGGTACAAGTCAGCTTTACTTCTGCTCCATCTGCCATGCAGCCTATGATTTCCAGTCTCATTCTCTGTTGAAGTGGATGTATCGTGCATTTCCATTCAAGGAAATTGACAGGTCATATGCATTATTAAGCTGCATTGAATTTGATGTGACAGCGCAAATAACAACATTTTGATGTGGATTTTTCTCACTCTGCCTGCCACATCTGACCTCCAGGTCAATCTCCACTTTTCACTTTGCCAGCAAAGCTGATATAGATTGAGTAAGTCATTCCAGCATTAAACAGTGGTTTCCTCACACATGTGCTTATCAGAACTCAGGTATCCCAGTATTGTCGCTCGTTTCTTTTTGTGGTTTTTGAACAATTGGACTTGTAAAAGATACCAATATCTCGTATCATTCAATTCTGTGAAAGAAGATACTTGGAAGAAGAAGAAGAATAAAAGATTTATGCCATACATTAATCTAATTTTAAAAATAAGATGTATTTTGTGTGGATGAAACGAGCAAACTTTCATGCATGACAACAACCTTCAAACTTTTATGTTGTGACAGCTTTTATGATTAAAACAAATGTGGCAATGGACAAAATTGTGGCACTGCTGGAGTGAAGTTACACTTGTGATCACTTGCATGCTCCCGATCCACTGAACAACCTCTTGTTTGATGATGCGGGGAGATTAGCAACAGGGCCTGATCTTCTCTGATCATTGTTCTGAAATGACATCACCATTGTAAATGTGGTGTTGGTGATGCCTCCCTCCCCCACCCCTCCTTTGCAGGGCCTATTGTGAGATTAAGTATATTTTGGACCGATGTGTTTGGAGGGGCGACTCTCAGAACTTTGGAAACACATTAATTATCCCTTCTGGGTTCCGTTATGCACAGGCATTAGTATATTTGGCATTTATTAGGGGTTAAAAAGAGTAATGAAAGAGTGAAGGTGAGCAGTGATTCGTGATTTTGGTAGTTTTATGAGAAGGGGGTTGTTGGCGGACATTGAGCACCCTGCAGAAATATGGTAGGGACATATTGCGGACAGAGCAGGGGGGGGTGGCGAGACCGGAGAGGAGACGGTAGAAGACAGACAGACCACTGACCTGCCTGCGGTGAGAGAGTGAGAGGCGCAAAAGATAATTCCTAATAGGGTTCACCACGATCTGCTTGAGCACCAGCGTCCAGAGCAGACAGGCTTTACACCAAAGAGGTCAACGATTGACCGTATCCTTGCTCTTCATGTCCTCACCGAACGTAGACGAGAGTTTCGGCAGGGGCTGCTTGCAGCCTATGTTGATCTCTGTAAAGCGTTCCATTCAGTGAATCGGGATGTCCTCTGGAGGATTCTTGGTCTTCGTGGGGTGCCACCGAAACTGCTCGATCTGATGTCTGAACTCTACTCTGGTACTGAGAGTGCTGTGAAGTGTGGTGGTACCATTTCTGACTTATTTCCAGTTGTAACTGGAGTTCATCAGGGTGTGTACTGGCCCCCACACTTTTCAGCACTTGTATGGACTGGATTATCGGGAGGATGTCGGAGAGATCAAGCTGCGGTGCATCATTTGGGAATGTCAAGATCTCTGACCTTGATTTCGCAGATGATGCAGTCATCTTTGCGGAGACTTTAGATATCCATTTGGGCACCCTCGAGGTGCTGAATGAGGAGTCGGAGCCGCTGGGATTACGGGTTTCTTGGGTCAAAACTAAGATCCAGGCTTTCAATGACATCTTGGATGCTGCTGTCCTGTCTCTGCCTGTTTGTGGTGAGCATGTTGAGGTCATGCAGAGATTCACTTACCTTGGCAGTGATATTCATGTCTCTGCCGGCTGTGAGTCAGAGGTCAATAGACATCTGGGTCGGGCCTGGGGAGTCATGGATTCACTGGATAATGGGGTGTGGCGCTGTCAATACTTGTGTGGGAGGACAAAAGTCCGAGTCTTCAGGTCCTTGGTGCTTCCAGTCTTGCTCTACGGATGCGAGACTTGGACTCTGACCAAAGATCTGAGATGGAGACTTAATTCCTTTGGTACCAGGTCTCTTCGGAGAATTGTTGGCTATCGCTGGTCGGACTTTGTGTCCAACGAGCGGTTGCTGAGAGAGACTCAGATGAGATTTGTTACCTGCATTGTCCGTGAGCATCAGCTGTGGCTGTATGGACATGTGGCTCATTTTCCTGACGCTCATCCTGCTCACCAGATTCTCTCAGCGAGGGAGTCTCGTGAGTGGAGGAGGCCAATGGGCCGACCATGTGCCTCGTGGTTGCAGCAGGTTGATTGGCCTCTCAAGGAGATGGGGATGGGCCAGGCATCTGCCTGGGGGATGGCCAGACGGAGGCCCCTGGAGTACCGGCGGAAAGTGGATGCAGTGACGCGCTGTTCTGGCGCATGCTCCCATACCTGACCTGACCTGACCTGACAGTAGTCGTAGTAGTAGTAGTAGTAGTCGTAATTGTAGTAGATTAAGAAGAAGAAGAATAAGCAGATGATTTTTCAGCACTTATGCCTTCATGTCAACTCCAGGACACAAAACTGACCATGCACTTACTGCAGCTTGGATTTTGATAAATGTGTTACAAGGGAACATCACAAACTTCCAATAAATCAATTACTAATCATATAATAAATCCAACAGTCAGGATGAAATATGCGATGGCATCATATATTATGTGGAAGTTGATGAACTCACGCAGTTGGTTTTTTTTCCAGTTCTCAAAACCTATGGCTCCAGCTGTTGACCACAATGAATGACAGGATTCCTTCCAATAAAAGTTAGCCAATGATAGATTACTTACCTTTCCCCATTTAAACACGAGGCTCATATCGGTATGGATAAGCTTTAGTTGACCAATCCATTAAGTCAAAACATCATTATTGACTTTGTCTTTTCAATCAGCTTTAATATTTCAATTTCGTCTTCAGAGAAGTTCTTCTAACACTACAGCATTTGCAGAGAGCCTAGTTTGGCATGTTTTTAGGAAACTGAGGAAAAGCTCTCACATGTTGAAATTCCTTATACGTTTTAACGAGCATGGGCTTTTATGAGTTTTATGTCCAGCACTTTTGATGATTATGGGAGAGGGGGAAGAAATATGTCATCACCTTTGTTCTCACCAGCTTTGGATCACTGTGGTTGTGGCTTATTTATACTAGCAGAGTGCCCACCCTTCGGGGCGATCTTGGTCCAAGCATGCATGTTCTTCTGATGCAGACCTTTATTTAGGCAATGTATAGGCAAGTGACAGCTCTGTATCGGAAAAATAAATAACCCGGGTTCCATGCACGAAGCAAAAATATGCCTCCTGCTTATAATTTTACAATTCCTCACTGCACTGGAAAACGTGGGGACAGGAATACTTTGCTGTAAATGGTGGAGACTTGTAATACCCTTCTCCACTTGGAGGTGGCACGACATGATGCACATTTCACTGCATAGAGAATTTCTGTCCCCCCTCCTCACCCACTCAAGACCACCGGCAAAGATTAAAAAAAATACCCCTATACATGAATTGACGTCATACTGATCCTCTGTAGCAAGTCTGAATGTAATTGGCCCAGAACTGTGGGAGGAGTAGCATGACAAACAAACCCACAAATAAACACACTAACACCAGTCTGTGAATTCTAGTAAGGATTTGAAACAGGCCTTTGATACCCCAACACCATTCCTGGCACAGATGTCACAATGAGGCTAACTCCAAAACTGAGAGTATCACAATACAAAATTTGACAGTGTCAATTTCTCCTCACTCTCCCCACCCCCCCACCCTCCCTCCCCATTGTAAAAAAAAAAAAAAAAGATTTAATCTAAATCTACACTCAAAAGTGACAAATTTTGGGACAGGTAACCTTGAAGTCATTTTTTGCTCAAAGAGCTACTTCATGAACTTTCACTGAGTGTTCCTTATTGTAAATCCTCGCAAAAGTCTTCCCCCCTCCATCGGGTGGATCTTAGTGGTGCCCTATAGTTGCTAGTTTTCAAAGTGCTTTGTTGTGAGGCATGATGTTGAAATCGAGAACAGATTTTCTCAAACCATTGTTGAGAGAGGTATTGTAATCGCCTTTTGAAAAGACGGTGAAGTGACATTTCAGGCATGAGCCCTTCAGCGAGAGAGATTTTTAATAGTCTATATTTTGTTCATTCCTTCTCTTGTTTTGAAGAAGGACCTTCTGTCTTCTTACGGTGGTTCGCATACCTCTCTCAACATTTGGTTCAGAAAATTTGATGTCCGTATTTTTTCTGCCAACTCAGAAAAGTCTGACATCAGGAGATGAAAACCACAATGGTGTAAATGGTTGTAAGGACTGAACATGCTGATAATAGAAAATGTGATGTAAGGAAAGCCTACATAAAATAACCAGTCCAAGAGAATGCTGAACCATATAGCATTTCTTCGTAAACATGACAATATTTAGCCATAAATATTCGGGGGAAAAAATAATAAATTGTGATTTAAATTGTCAGACATATTCTCCCATGTCATAACAAATGACCTTGCATTGTGTTTTTGCAGTTAATAACTTCAATTGATCATGGAATTTGAACAGTTATTACGAATAATATGTACTCCCGTCCACATCTCAAAAATTGATCATTGGTTATTTTGCCACCAAATGAAATGACCACAAGCATCCTTTTCGAGCAGTTTATGTATTCATTTTCAAGAAAAATAATGTTTTGTTTTGTTCTACCATGGGGTGAAAAAATGGCTCTTTGGGGTTTTAGACGCAGTACTCGAAGGCGGGTTGACATCAGATGGTGGTGAGTGCTTACTTTGAAGCCTTGTATGAAAGAGTGCAATTGAACCATCACTGGAAGAAAGAGAAAAGAGGATCAAAAGAGTGGAGATTGGCAAAAATCCTGGATTTTAGGAGTTTAACCAGGAGGGGGTTACTGGAAAAACATGTGCATCCTGGGGAAACTGGGAAGGGCCGGAATTTAGTTGAGCGAGCTGAGGGAGCAAGACCGGAGGA
>NC_140965.1:73853974-73863974 GCF_056783735.1 Eptatretus burgeri
CCTCCAGGAGTGCCCAGAGCAGGTGGGGGTAGGTTATTAACCTTATTCAAACATGTAATTCAAAATACCTCTCACCGCTTAATAAAAAACACCTCACTGCACTGGAAAATGTGGGAAAAGGCAAGCTGTGCTGTAAATGCTGGGAACTTGTAATACCCTCTCCCACCTCGAGCGGCACTACATGACACACATTTACATCGAGAATTTGCCTCGTCCCCTCCACCCTCCCGATGGAGCAAGTCTTGGTGTAATCAGCCGAGAATGGTAGGAGTCATGTGACACAGACACACAGACACAGACACAGACACAGACAGAGAGACAGAGACACACACACACACACACACACACACACAGACACACACAGACACACACAGACACACACAGACACACACAGACACACACAGACACACACAGACACACATAGACACACACACAGACACAGACACAGACACAGACACAGACACAGACACACACACAGACACACACACAGACACACACACAGACACACACACAGACACACACACAGACACACACACAGACACACACACAGACACACACACAGACACACACACACAGACACACACACAGACACACACACAGACACACACACAGACACACACACAGACACACACATACAGACACACACACACAGACACACACACACAGACACACACACACAGACGCACACACACAGACACACACACGCACACAGGCACGCACAGACACACGCACGCAGGCTCGCACACAGACACGCACACAGACACGCACACAGACACGCACACAGACACGCACACAGACACGCACACAGACACGCACACAGACACGCACACAGACACGCACACAGACACGCACACAGACACGCACACAGACACGCACACAGACACGCACACAGACACGCACACACAGACACACACACACACAGACACAGACAGACACAGACACAGACAGACACAGACACAGACAGACACAGACACAGACAGACACAGACACAGACAAGACACAGACACAGACAGACACAGACACAGACAGACACAGACACAGACACAGACACAGACACAGACAGACACAGACACACACACACACACAGACACAGACAGACACAGACACAGACAGACACAGACACACACACACACACAGACACACACACAGACACAGACACACACACACCATTATGTGAATTATAGTGTGGTCCCTCATGACAGGAAAAGTTTAAGTTTAATCTATTCATTTAAATTATTTCATGGTCTTTGAAAAGGTTAATTGTGTTGCACTCTTGCTTTCATTCAGAGCCAAAGCTCTGAGCTACTTATAATGCCCACCACAAAATGATGGTGCAACATCAAGTGGGGGGAGGGGGGGTTGGGTTTGTCAAAAAAGTGGGCAAAATATAGCTATTTTAAATTGTGTGCTGCAGAGATGAAGAGCTAAAGTGAAGTAAAAATAGATTGCAATTCCTAAAAAAAAACAAAGCCACCACATTTGCAGGAAATGTTATGGCAACACTTTTCTGAGACCATATGGGTGTCTTGTTGACCAGTTTTGCACCAAAGGATTTACTAATACATCATTGTACTCCTTTTAGAGTGTAATAGCTCCAGTGTGCATCCATGCCCATGTTTTGCAATGATAATGATAATGCACGCCATCTTTCAGCCCAATAATGTAGAATTGCTTCATTCTCAGGGAATATCTTGGACCATGCTCACTGTATTCTTGATATTTTTGTATTGGATGTACAGTACTCCTTTGAATCCTTGAAGGAAGGTACTTTAACACAAATGGTCATATCACCAAAATAATGCACCATTGGCTGTATCACTAGAGTAATGCACAGAAAGGGGACATATACAGAGACTTGTGGCACATTGGTGAAAAAGAACCAAAAGCAATGGAGTCTAAGAATAGATACATCCATCACATTCTGTGTCGCTATTCATCAATCGCTTTCGTCACATCTGCAAGGCATATTTTGGCCTTGCCTTCCAACTGCCCTTGTAATTGCTTTTTAGTGACTTGTGAAATGGAATTTTAGTGTGCACAGTATTAATGATCTTTTTAATAAAGATTTGCCTTCTACCAGGTTGAACGCCAGCAAGTGTAAGCATTGTTTATGATGAAATATATACAAATATATACTGTGTATATATATATATATATATATATATATATATATATATATATATATATATATATATATATATATATATATATATATATATATATATATATATATATATATATATATATATATATATATATATATATATATATATATATATATATATATATATATATATATATATATATATATATATATATATATATATATATATATATATATATATATATATATATATATATATATATATATATATATATATATATATATATATATATATATATATATACACATTTATATATATATATACACATATATACAAATATAGACATATATATATATATATATATATATATATATATATATATATATATATATATATATATATATATATATATATATATATATATATATATATATATATATATATATATATATATATATATATATATATAATTAGAGAGGAAGCTTTTTAAGTTGGATTAAAATGTTTTTGGTACAAACCAAAAACCAATTTATGTATTTATTTCCCTTTATCTGTTTACTTCCAATTTTCTCAGAAGTAAGTGGCTCGGTACTTTCAGGCCTCTGATGCTTTTGTGTGTTTAACAGGGGCCAAAGGGTGCAGATGGAAGAAAAGGACAGAGCGGTCCTCCAGGAGATCGTGTGAGTTCCAAAGCACGTGTGTTGGCCGAACCTCCACATGATTACAAATCTTTTGTGGTATTGTTCTGAAATTGACATGTTGGGGGCAATAAAATGAGTTCCTCTCATTATTTTTTTTTTTTTGGCATTGTGACAGAGATATGAAAAAACAATACAGCTTCGACGATGTTTTTCGTTTTTGTGACACAATGTGAAATGACTTCATTACTTTCTTTGCATCAACTACTTTGGATAATTGTCCAGGTAGAGTAGGATTATTCATGAAACTCAGATTTCTTGTTTACTTGCCATTCACGTTCTATTCGCCTGGCAGTTTGCATGCTCGAGCAGAACGTCTGCTTTGTTGTGATGATGAGCTTCGAATCTTGCCTGTGCTCCTTTCGGCAAACCAACATGACTGGCAAATTCTGTAGGATGATGTAAAAATAAGTTATGCAAGTACACACTTGACTGGATGCATGTCATCACAAGGTTATAGGTGGGAGCTTGGTTTGTCATTGAAAGAAACAGCGAGTGTCACTCACTCATCATCAGTTCTGCTTTTGTGAGGGTTATACACTTGTGTGTCAGAGAAGTAATAAAACATTATTTTTACATCAACTTTGCAAGGAACAGTTTGAAGTTTAGAGAACATGTACTACTACCTTGTGTCATATCGAAAAACTATATATATTACCCCCATATATGCTGCTATCCATCCATCCACCCATTGGAACCATACTCTGTGCAGAGCGTTTGTTCTGCCTAAGTAGTCTCCTTGGCTATTGGGCACAATCCTGGACGGGTCGCCACTCCGCCGCAGGATACCAGCATGCTGGCACTCATTTTTGCTGATCATGGAAGGATGACAGGCAGAGTCAACCCCACCTGGTATTAATTCAACAGCTGAATTGGATTTGAACTCAGATTTCTAGGACCCCAAGCCCAGCACCCCAAACATCAAACCAGCACCAGGCATATGCTGCTATCCTCATATCCTTATCTTGTGTGACATGCTCCAAGACTGCCCCTTGAATTATATAGTCCTTATATTCATTATTCTAACCCATACAGAGCACATTACATTTCCCAATGTTCAATTACATCTGCCAATATTTTGTCCAATTGATGAAAGTATCTAGACTTTCCTGAATGTAATCACCACCTCTCTGCTATTGACCTCTAAGCATTATATAACAAGGAATAACAAGAAACCTTGACACAGGAGGAGACCATTCGACCCATCATGCCTGCACTTACACCAACTTCGTATTCTTAAGTCGGCTCCCAAGCCAAACTAAACACCAATACCAAAATACATAAATCCGTCAAGAAAAAGACTTGATTTTAATGGAAGGGAAACTCTCCACTTCTTTAATCTCAGGATATGGCCCCTGGTCCTGTCACTATCTCATCTGCTGTTGATTCTCCATCACTGTGTATTCTGTATCATCTGCAAATCTTTTAAAGTCTAATTTTAACTCCACTGCCAAAATCATTGTGATGAATGATATGCAACTGGAAACACCCATTCCCCATGGAAGTGGCAAGGGTGGAGGGGTGTCTTTGGGGAGGGGGGGGGAGGAGACTTTATTTTGTGTTCCACTGCGATATGATATATATATATATATATATATATATATATATATATATATATATATATATATATATATATATATATATATATATATATATATATATATATATATATATATATATATATATATATTTACTCTTGGAATTACATTGATGTGGGTGGGATTATCATTGTTGACATAAAAATACACATCCAAGGAACAAAAGCAAATTAAACACTACCAATTCTGAAACAAACAGCAAAGAACAGAGTCGGTCTCAAGCAACATATAACTTTTGATCCACAAGCGTTTGCTATTAAGATGATTGTTTTAATTATACAATAACACAGATTATTATTGTTTGCTCGTATGCAGCACAAGGCTGTGGGGTCGCATCATTGGCTGAGAGCATGGCTGTGCTGCAGATGCAATGCCCTCTCGGTTATAGGGCAGGAATTTGAATTTGTTCAGAGTGCCAGCGATAGCTCACCTACTCTTCATGATGGACACCATGGAATCTTTAGCTCCGCCATATAATTCCAGCAGACAGGACGCCCAGTTGCTACACTATGTGATACAAACATGATATACTGAGTGCCTTTGATAAATGTGAATCAACCGATGCACTTTGCACAAACTCGTGAAACTTCTTTTTGGAAAGAAACCCTCTGGGCTGGTGCTCCTGCCTCCCACCTTTTTCGGCTTCACGCTGTGGAAACCAAGGCATTTCGGATCATTGGCATCTCCCGCGATGAGGCTGAGTCTTTGGGCCTCTCACTCTCTCACCGCAGGCAGGTCGGTGGTCTTTCTGTCTTCAACCGTCTCCTCTCCGGTCTCGACCCCCCACTCTGTCTGAGATTTGTCCCCACCATATTTCTCCAGGGCGCTCAAGGTCCGCCAACAACCCCCTTCTGGTAAAACTACCAAAATCATGAATCGCTGCTCATCTTCACTCTTTCATTTCTATTTTTTTCCCACCTTTGGAATAAACTCCCTCAGTCTGTTCAATCCTACTCTCACCTCCATGCCTTCAAAACTGCTGTTCACCACCACCTCTTTTTGTTCCCCATCCAAAACCTCGATCTCTTCTACCCCCGTTAAACCACCCCATACCCACCTCCTTCAAATTCCCTGCTTTCCTTCCTGAAAGTCCCTGTAATGTCCATCTTGTATTCGCCATGTTCCCCGCCCCATCCCTCTTCCTTCCACAGATCTCATGTCTCTGTTCCACACTGTTTTGTCCTTCCCACTTCAGCCCCTCTTGTCTCATACCCCCCTTGCTGTGCGTTGTGTGTTAGTTCTCATACAAGCCTCGACAAGCTGTACAAAAAAAAATCTAAAACCGTTTTTATCCAAAGCAAAGATCACTTTGAGTCCTGGAAAACCTGTTTTGAACTAGAAGGGCACTCTGTAGAGCGCATACCTCTGTCATGTAATGCCTGATCCACGAGAACATATCAGGCCCATTACATTTTTGAAATATCATGCTATATAGTACTATATCATTTTTTGGCCCTCTCTCTCTCAATGGTGAAGAATCACTTTAAAAATTAAATAATTCTCGTATCCAGATTCAGATTAGGATCTTCACCAAAATCTAATCAATTCTTACTTGTCACACACCCAACATGTCCAGCAAGTTTCGTCCGAATCCGTGCACAACTTTTTGAGATATTGTGTCATATATGTCGTTTTTGGCCCTATCTCTCAATGGTGAAGAATCACTTAAATTATAGTGATCGGATCTGGATCTGGATCTTCACCAAAATCTAATCAGTTCCTCCTTGTCACACACCGAACCTGTCCACAAAATTTCATCCAAATCCATCTGTCCACAACTTTTTGAGATATCCTGCACACAAACAAATGGACAAACAAGAAGACGTCATGCAGAGCACACACAATACTTGCAAAATCCATGAAACAAATTTGACCTCAGAAATGATTGATGGTTGAATTCAATGCCAAATATGCAAATCCTTTTCAAATTTCAAGTCAATCGGATGAAAATTGACAATTTTTAGAAATTCGGCCTATGTTGACCTTTTGGCCGAAATGGACCTCAAAAATAATTGGTGGTTAAATTCAGTGACCTGAAATATAAATCCTCTTCAAATTTCAAGTCAGTCGGATGAAAATTGAGGATTTTAGAAACACCACCTTAGTTGTTGACCTTGGGGCTATGTTGATCTTTTGACCTCAAACACAATAGGCTTCTTCCTAATGACAAACTCTATACTACCATGTGGTGAAGTTTCGTGAAGATCGGTTTAAAATTGTGACCTGTAGGCGACAAACAGACAGACAGACAGAATAACAAAATCAACTGACCAATATACTTGAAAAATCTTCGATTTTACAAGTAACAAACAGACAGAGAGACATGAAAAGATAACCACCTTCACCTTCGTTTGTAGAGGTAAAAATTGCTCTCAACTGATAGTTGTAGCCTACCAACAACCCAATCGATCCTGTCTTCAAGGTCAAATCCAATTTTACTACTGGCATCTTTACCTCTGCCACCAAAGGTGGAAGGAGGTGATGTTTTCACCCCTTTCTGTCTGTTTGTTTGTCTGTCTGTTTATTTGTCTGTGTGCAGGATATCTCAAAACGTTGTGGAGAGATTCGTACGAAACTTGATGGACAGGTTCGGTGTGTGACAAGGACAAATTGATTCGATTTTGGTGAACATCTGCATCCAGATCCGGATACGAGATTTATTTAATTTTTAAAATGATTCCTCACCATTGAGAGACACAGCTGAAAATGATATATAACACGATATTTCAAAAGGTTATTGGGCCCCGACATGTTCCATTGGATTAGGCATTGCCACTGGATTAGGCCCGGTGGCATGCGCTCTACCGATGGTTTTCAAGTCTCACGAGTAGAACTTGACACAGTCATGAAACAAATGAAACTTGGAAAATCCCCTGGGATTGATGGTATTCCATTTGAATGTTCGGCAACTTCTGAATTTAAGAAAAAATTTATTGAAATTCTGTAATGAACATACCTAGTTAATCGACCTGCAGCGTGGTGGAAAGTTGGTATTGTATCAATACCAGGAAAGGAAATTTTACACTCCCTGAAAATGATCTATAGAATAATAAGTCTAACCCAAACTGCAGTGAAAATATAAATCGCTTCCTCACAATTTTTTCTGAATTAGAAAAGATCCCACACCCAAATCAAAATGGTTTTAGGCCCCTTTGACAAACAACTTCTCCGATTATTGCTCTCTCGTGCATCATTGAGGAAATGCACGACTAAAAAGAAGCCACTTTCAACGGCATCAACTTCAAGAAAGCTTTGGATTCCATTGACAGGAATATACTTTTCCAAATTCTCCACACATTCTCCACATCTATGAGTCGATTTTCAGGCCATACAAATCATTATGAATATACCTCTGCAGTGGTGTTAACTTCTGAAGGAGAGAGACTGCAACTTTCCGAATCAACGATGGAGGTCTCCAAGGAGACCCGCTCGTTCCTTACATGTTTACCATTGCATTGGAGTTTACTCTAAGAGCTGTGATATAAGTTCGGGATGATTTAACTCTCTCTCAGCGTAAAAGTCGAAGACAACCAACCCAGCACATTTCTGACCTGGACTTTGCTGATGACATCATTCTCTTCTCTGACGTGTTTTGTGACGATGAACTTTTACTTCACAAGGTTGAAATTGCTGCTTAGTCTATTGGACTGGTAATCAATGCTGAAACAACAAAGTAATGCAGATCAATACTTCTGCTGATTGGGCTCTACTTACTGTTGGTGGAAGTCCAAGAGAGAAAGTGAATGACTTTAAATACCTCAGCTCCTGCACCAACACAGTATCGATCAATCAAAAAACATTTATTTTCTTCAAGAAAAGCAACAGGTATGAAGCAGACATTTAACTAGCAGGAGGCTGAATCCCAAAAAGCAAAATTGTAGCGGGAATGCCCTCACACACAGATAACATTTGGAAAAAAAAAAACTAAATTATGAAAACATATCAAACTTACATGTGTGATCATGTGTAATCACATCAAATGTAAAAATAAACCATGGTATAAATGGGGGGAAAAAATCATGGGCAAACAATTTCACAGGATGAATCATTTTATTTTAATCATATGCAGCTTGTGGTTGCTTGGATGCATCAATTTCTGGGGGTGCAGCTGTGCCACTGATGCAATGCCCCGTTACCAGCACACTGGAATTTGTTTTGCTGACCTTGGAAGGATGACAGGTGGAGTCAACCCTACCTGGTGTTAATTCAACAGCCTGACAGGGGCTTGAACTCAAGACCCTGTTAATCTTAAGCTCGCCACCTGAACCGTGAGGTGGCCATTATCACACTGCCAGACCTTGCAGGATGAATGAGTAAATCAGTCGACCAATAAATCAATGGAAAGCACCAGTGTGATAATTCAAGACAAATATTCAACAGATTTCTGAAATAACCTATGTACAATAACAGGAGAGAAAACATTGCTTAAGTTTGAATGAGAAATTATTCAAAGATGGAGAGTTTTAATAGTATCTGGAAATTCATTCCGTAGTGTGTTACCAGAGAAACAAATATCATGTTGAAAAGCAAGGGTTCTCTGTTTCGGAATATAGACAGTATATCGGTGGCAAATCTGGAATCATACTTATGAATATTGCTTCACGAGTCAGTAAGTGACCACTATATTTGTTATGGGTGTGTCTGTCTGTCCCGAGCATAGCTCCGTGGGTTTTGATCCGATCCTGATAAAATTTGGGTGGGAGGTTTATATCATGATCGAGTTGTGTTTTCCTGATAATGGGCATGCTGCGCCCATTATGTGCGTAGCCACGCCCAAAAAACGTGTTTTTAGGGGGTAGCCGATTTCAAGTTACATCTTCTCCGAGGGGTTTGTCGAATCTGGCAGGGTTTTGGTATTTGGTTAGCCCAATGGCACCTGCATAGACCCACGGAGCTCGATTTTTCATTTTCGTCCCAAGGTCAAGGTCACAAGGTCACGAACTTCGAAAATGTTTAAAAAAATCAATAAATTGGGCATCGAGCTCCTAGGGTTTTCAACTGTTTCGAATGAAAGTTGGTATGCAAGTAGTGCTCTTTGAGTACTACAACTTTCATCATTTACGTTTTTCCCGATTCCCGCCAGTTTGCCCGTGGCATCCCCTCAAAAGTCAAAAAAAATAAAAAAGGCTCACCATGTGCATTGCTCGTGAACCATCGCCGTCACCAGACTTGTCATAATTAAATTCATAAAGATCACAAAATTTAGGAGAAAATACGTTGCTGATGTGATGTGACATCGCACAATTTCGAAAGATTTAAATGATGAAATAATTAGTTTTAACAGGTTCTTGAAGGTTCGGTCGATACAGTATGATTTGAATAATTTTTTTTCCCCGCAATATTACCATTTTATTTAGATGTGATTGAAATATATTTTCCCGGACTAAATTACAGTATGACTGATATGGAAGTACAAGTGAACAATGAAGCAATCAAAGTATTGTATTTGGGAGCAAGTAATTCAAGTTTGTAATTTCCTGACTGATTTTTCCCAAGAAAGTTTGAAAACAATATAAATTTGATCTCTTCAACTCAAAATTGAATGAAAATTATTGCAGACATTTGTAGGAGTTGAATATGTACATTTTAATTTTTCCGA
>NC_140965.1:73871474-73898974 GCF_056783735.1 Eptatretus burgeri
CCAGCACGTGTTGAGAAGCGCGGAGGATTCGCGGGAGCTCGGGAAGGATCGCGGCTCGGCGATTGGATCCAGCTCGCTCTCGCTGGAGCCCGGGTCTGAACAATTTGAAGACCATACGAGGTGGAGAGGTTTGAGATAGGCTCTGGGTTTCAGCTCACCTGTCCTCCAAGCTGGAGCTCGTTATTAAAGGCCTCTGCCACCATTTCTTGGGTGTGTGTGTGTGCGTACGTGTGTCTGTGGGTCCGTCTAATAAGTCGGAACTGCTGTTAAGTGCAAGTGACTGTACATCATAAATAGACGGTTGTAGTTCTTTTGTCGTGCTTTTGTTGCTTGTATAGGTGCAGACGTGTTTTGCTTTGTTTAATTGCATACGTGCTTTATTATAATAAATGTCCTTGTGTGAATGTAAACCTTTTCGTTGCGTCCATTCCCTCATTGAACTGCCTCATCTTGCACTCGGAATATAGTTCGTTTTCAAATAGCCGATAAATAGAATCGGGTCCGGTGAGGTCTGGCGATAATACCTGCTCGGTTATCCCAGAACGAAAGGACCGCTTAAGCGGTTTGTGTCCAAGCAGGCCTTCGCCGAGGTACGGTCCCTCGGTTGGTTACCTGCGCGGGTACTTAGGCATGTCGATATTCGGCGATTGACCATATTTCGCGCGGGTAGAATATAGACTGGGCCGTGGTGGGATTAAAAACCCACCCGTGACTGGTTTCTGGCGTTGTTCTAGAAAGTCACGACTGGATTGTCCGTTCGGTGGGCGAAGCGACCGCTATTGGTTAGACGCGGCCGTTCGCACGCTGACGGGCGGGAAGTCGACAACAATATCATTCTCTTTGCTAAACCCATCTCCACCCCTCACCTGTCTTTTTTTTTTTTCTTCCTCCTCTCCTCTCCCTTTCTCTCTCACTCTGTCCCCTCCTCACTCCTAATAAAGTGCAGCACTCTCCATCCACATCTCTGTCACTCTCTCGCTGTGTGTGTGTGTGTGTGTGTGTGTGTGTGTGTGTGTGTGTGTGTGTGTGTGTGTGTGTGTGTGTGTGTGTGTGTGTGTGTCTCTCTTTTCTCTGCCCCCCCCCTTTATTTTCCTCATCAGCAAAGCGATGGGTTGTATTTGCTGGTATAAAATAAAAGAAAGCAATTCAGTGGATTTATGAATGTCGTTAACATGCAAAATAAACAATTATAGACTAACTAATGAACCATAGGAACACCACAGGTAATCAAAATAAAGACCAATTACTGCATCGTATTCCCAAGAAGGAAGCTAGACATAACAAAACACACACACACACACACACACGAAGCTAGACATAACAAAACACACACACACACACACACACACACACACACACACACACACACACACATAATACATATACATAAAAACACATATATGAACACACAAACACATATTATGTACTGGTAAGTACTGTACATACAAATGCTGTTTTATTCGAAGTTGTAACCTTAACTTATAAGCAATTGACTGATTTCCCAACTGCCTACATCTTCAGCTGGGCACCGTTTTTCATCGAGGTTTCGATCCTTTCAGCCCAGAACCTCTCCAAACGGTGGACCCACAACTCCGGTCACCGGTCTAAATCAGTGGATTACTCAATTTAACTCGCTTAAACTCTGACAAAGAGTATTTATAACTCGTACATTGAGAATGATTGTGAAGGTCGCTAGAAAAGCAGTCATGTGCAACACCCCTGATTCCATAATAGTGAAACTTGGATAATAATATTTGATGATTAATAGTGTCAAAAGCTTTACATAAGTCAACAAAAACACCGATAGCATGAGAATTATTTTCCAATGCATCGATTATTCAATCAGTAAGATCAATTAATGCCAAATATGTTGAGTAACCTGTGCGGAATCCATACTGTGACTGGGAAATAATATTATGTTTGTCAAGGAATTTGATGAACTGTACGAATGTATACGCAATTCTCTGCAGTATTTTGGAAAAGATTGGAAGAACTGATACAGACCTGTGTCAGTTCTGTTTTGTCCCCACTTTTAAAAACCAGTGTGACCTTAATGAGTTCAATATGCGATGTAAAATTAAGATATGACATAATGGCTTACTCATGTGCACAACAACTGATTTAATTACTATCGGACTCTGCTCGTCCAAACCAGGGGCCTTACTATTTTTGAATGAACAAACAATATCACAGACTTCCACTTCAGTTGTCGAGAATTCAAGTAAGGGTCGTTCAAATAACAGTGAAAATCAACTTGACTTGGTGAAATTGAGCTATATTGTGAAGGACCTATTTCAGTGAAAAATTCATTAAATGCACCAGAATTTTTTTCAGTATTTGCTGTCTTTTCTCCATTACAATTCATTCTGAGATTCAAATCTCCATGTTTCTTTTTGTTAATTAATGAATTGATTATAGACCAGGTTCCTTTAATATTTCAATTGTACTGGGAGAACTTCTCTTTGTCATAATTTTGTTTTACTTGTCTAATCAACAAAATAAACTTATTTCAAAATTGTTTAAATTTGAATTCATTAACAATTGAAGGTTTCTGAAGGAATTTTTTAGACAACCTCATCTTGTAGTTAATCAATTTCAACAACCCGTCATCCAGGGTTTTTCGTTTTACAGTTGTATTTTTATAATTACAAATTGGGAAACATTTATCATACAAGTCTCATAATCTTAATTCAAATGTATTATAAGCTTAATTAGGGTCCTCAAGTGACAAAGTATCCTCACGATTTGTTTCTTTTAACTCCTTAAACTAATCAGAAATTGTAGAATTAATGAGTCTATATGAAGTGAAAGTATTTGTTTACACACCTTTTTAAGATGGCCAGTATAATTTAAAACTGTAATTTGAAACACAGGTAAATGATCGATTATATCACATTAAAACACACTGCTGGTTATTGATTGGTAACTCATATTGATTGGTTAATATATTATCAATCACTGTAGCTGTGGATCTTGTGACACGAGTTGGTGTATTGAATAAGGGTAAGCAAAAGTTACTAAGGTGTGAATTGTATATTGAAGTTGAGTTATTTCCATTATATTGAAGGAGGTCCGTGTTGAAATCACCCACAATAAACAAGGATTCATTTTCTGAGAACAGATCATTCAGTAATATATCAAATGCAGTTATAAAATTATCAGAATTAAAATTTTTGTGTTTGTAAATCCCTCCAACTACAATGTTTTTTTTTCCTATATTTTTTGATCGATTTCAATAAATAATGAATCACGTCAGGTGTCTTTAAGAACTAGGTAATCACGTTGAAAATACACAAATGTGTGTTTGATACATATGTGACTTAGAATGCAAAATGACTATGACTTAGATGACTTAGAATGCAAAAAAGCTAAAGCTTGGGCTGCAGTTCATGCACTCAAAAAAGTTTGGAGATCTCCAGTCCGTAGACAGAGTCAGCTAAGGATCTTCAAAACTAATGTTGAGTCATAACACTGTTGAGTCGATTGAGTCGATCATTCTTTATGGGTGTGAATCCTGGACCTTGACCCAAGCAACGAAGAAATCATTGGATGCTACCTTCACCCGATTGCTTTGTGAAGTCCTGAACGTTTTCAGGTGAGACCAAATCACCAGTAGAGATTTGTTTGGTTCTCTTTGCCGCATCTCTGCTATTGTGAGGCAATGCCAACTTTGTCTTGCTGGTCATTTAATATACCACAAAAAACCAGCAAAGAAATTCCTGCTCTGGATATCCAAATAACCCTGGAAAAATGGGCATCCCCTCACAACCCTTCGCCACATAATTGAGGACACCCCTCAAACATCTATGATGACTATAGTTTTCATTATATTATAACAGAGAATTGGCATATTTTAGCATGAGCTGGGACCTGTGATACACTCTTTCCACCAGGAGCGGCACCACACGATACACACTTGCATAGATGATTCGCTCCCACCCCCCCCTGCCACTCCATCCCCTTCCCAAACCACAGGCACACCTCAAATACAACCACAAAATTTGAACTCATTCTGTCCAACGGTTTAGGAGTGCATAGAAGTCAGATACGCGTGCGTGTGTGTGTGCGCGCGCGCGCGCGCACACACACACACACACACACACACACACACACACACACACACCACATAATGTGTGGTATGATCTCAAACATAGTACTGATCCCAAGTGTACTACTTGTAGCACGACTTTTGACATTTACTGAGGGTTCACTACTGAAGTATCTGACTAAGTACCACCTCCAAGCGAGACACTATTCCTGACTTCACCAACCCTATTAGCTTCTCATCACTAAGACAATTGTGAATCCAGTTAGCTGCTCTTTCAGCCATTCCACAAGTACTAACCTGAGCCAACGGCCTTCCATGTGGCACCTTCTCAAAACCCTTACAAATGAAGTCGATGCAAAAGTGCAAAGTAACTGCAGAAGTTTGAGAAGGAAATGGACACACAGGACAATTAAAAATGCATGTAACAATCTGCAATAGTTAGACGAGATGAATCCAGAATGCCGTCGTCGTCTTTTGAGGTCATTCTCCTATCCCTCAACTGAATCCAGCCTAAACTGCAAAGGTGGTTATGAGAATTGTTGTGTGTTCCCACAGTCTTTTACAGCCCTGTGTTACTCTGTCTTTCTGGGCCAGCAATCAAGATTTGAACACGTATGCCTCATGAAGACCATTTGGGGCCAAAACATTTGACTTTCTGAGCCTTTGTTTGTTTTGGCACGGATAAACCAAATACAGTACTGTATAATATCAACATCTGTGCACCTACTACTCATATCCCCGGTATAAGTGGTCGGATGCATGTGAGGTGACATGGGGGTCGGGTGATGGTGGCTTGCAAACTTGCGAATACATGGGTCCTGTATGTGGAATCCGTATACATTTACCAATTTGCGAATATGCGAAAATATTGGATTATGTGTTTTTGTGTTTGATCAGAAGGCAATTATTGCATTTCTTTGTGTAGGGGAAACCAGGAGTCAAAGGAAACAAGGGAATTGCCTTGCGTGGACCGAAAGGTTTTCCAGGTGTCAAGGGCTTCCCGGGGAATTCTGGTCTTCTTGGCCTTCAGGTTAGTAATTTGTTTATATTGTTATCATCAAACAAGGCTGAGGTCTCCAATTAGTCTCCTTCCTCAAAGTCTCAGTGGCACCTTTTAATGTCTGTCTTTGGTGTACAATCCCCCTCCATCCCATCCCTCACCTTGAATGGTATCTTTGTGACTCTGCCCACGATAAGGCAGAACATCTTCAAAATATCATGCACAAAACACATCCCACTCTGTCCCCATCTTTCCCACTTGGTACCCATTGTGTATGGACATTGTCTCCCTTTCATCCAAGAAGGTAGAGAAAGTTCTGTCTCGCCTCAACCCTCATGCTTTAGTAATGGGCTCAGATGGTATCAGTGTCTCACTCGACAATCTTGCTTCTCCTTTGCTCTATTCAGCTTGACATTCTCCTTGGCAGCCTCCCTTCTGCAAGGAAGTCGGCAAACATCACTCCCATCCATTAAAGGGTGAAAAAAAAATACCCATCCTATCAACTATAGACCACTATGCTTATTTGTAATTATAGGCAAAAACATGGAATCTATGATTAGTACTCATATCACTTCATTCCTCCTTTAATGGAGCTTCAACTCTGTCCATCAATCTGGATGCCATCCCAGTCAATCAACTTTTAACTGGCCACTGCTTGTCCCTCAGCAATGGTTGGAAGCTCCAAATGTCAAACAGGAGGTCAGGATATTCTCCCTTGACATATCTTGTTTGTTTGACACAGTCTGGCCTCCTGATTTGCTTGCAAAACCCTCTTCCTGTGGAATGCAATGCCACCTTAATTCCTGGATTTCTGACCTCCACTCACGGAATCAATGCAGCGCTATAAATGTAAGCCTCAACTTTATTTTTCCCAGTGGAGGCTGGAATGCCAAAAAGGAGTATCTTAATCCCAGTATTCCTCTTCTACATAAATGACCTCTCCAATGCTCTGGAAAACCCTCTCTTCCTTTAGGTGACTCAACATTATGAGTAGAGTACCTCCATCCCACTGTCAGACAGGTAGCACCTGCATCACTTTTTTGTATACAGAGTCGAGACTTGTGGAAGAGCAAGAACACTGAACAGATCAGGATATAACAGAACAAAAGCAACAGTGGAGAGAGGGTGAAAACACCAACAACAGAGTTGAAAGACAAAATAGAGGGAAACTTGGACAAATAATTATTGGAATTGGAAGGAATGAGGAGTAGCGATGGTGCATGTGGTTGACAAGATGGATATAGAAGCAAACTCTCAGGAAGGAAAAACTGGAATTTGGAAGGAGGGAGGCGAAGGGTGGGGGAGGGTTAACAGGAGTAGAATATATCTTCTTTTTGGATGGAGGATGATCTGAGATGGTGATGAACAGCTGTCTTGAAAACTTGGAGGGAAGAATGAGATTGAAGAAGATGTAGAAGTTGGTTCCACGGGTGGGATTCACGAGATGGGGGTTAATGGTGGACTGTGTGTACCCTGCAAAACCTGCAAAAATAAAAAGACAAAGTACAGAAAGAGCAGAGGATGGCACACATGAGAAAGGAGTCGGTAAAAAACAGACCACTAACTTGTAGTGAAACAAGCTCAAATGAGCTGAGATCCTCGTCCTCTTAATGATGACATCATAAAAACGAATATGACGTCATTGTGATGTATCAGGTTTGCGATAAATTATCTGTGCTAATCCCCGGCTTGATTCCCGCAAACAATATTCAAACAGCTTGCCTAGTTTCGGAGATAGTAGTATAGGCGATTTCCATTAGCGGCGATATTATGACGTCAACTTCTTTTCTCGGAAGAATTTCCAAAATCGGAGATGGTTACTGCCTGTGCGTGACCTTTCTGCATATACATGGCAAGTTTCACGAAGATCCGATGAAAACTCTGGGTTGTGAAACAAAAAATATCAAAAAGTACGAATGACGTCATAAAAATTGATATGACGTCATAGTGGCGTATCATATGTGCGGTAATTCATCTCTGCTAATTCCCTGTTTGATTCCCGCAAACAGAATTCAAAAAGCTTGCCTAGTTTCGGAGATAATTTTTTTAGGCGATTTCCATAAAGCGGAGATATTTTGACCTCATAACTTTTTTTTTCCAGGAGTAATTTTCAAAATCGGAGATGGATACTGTCTGTGCAGGGTATATATATATATATATATATATATATATATATATATATATATATATATATATATATATATATATATATATATATATATATATATATATATATATATATATATATATATATATATATATATATATATATATATATATGCCAAGTTTCAGGAAGTTTCGATGAAAACTGTAGGCTGTGAAACAAAAAAGTCCACAAGAAGAAGCAGAAGAACAACAACGTGAGTAAGACTTAGAGATCCTCCACGAGGATCTAAAAATTATTTTGTTTGTTTGTTTTTGAAGTGAGGAGGGGAAGGAGAATGTTGTGGATAGGGAAAGTACAATGCTTGCAAAACGAAAAACACGGACTGAAAAGGTACACAGATTTTTCACAGCAGCTATCCAAGGAGTAGGTCTTGAACAACACAAAAAACAAATTCGACAAATACAGCACAACAAGCGTGGCATTAACACAGAAAAATGGATGGAAACGCAAACAGTACCACAGGGAAGAAGATATAACAGAAAAACATGATGAGTCCAGTTTGGAAATATTATCTTCAATGGGGTGCAAGTGGCACCTCCAGATTTGACCAACACATGGAAAAAGAATGAATGCTTCTCACTTTCAGCTGATCTGCAATTAATTAGACACTGATTTGATAAATGGAACATGTCTTTCAATCATGGAACATCTCAGTCTTGCCCTGTCAATCCAGAAGGAACATCAGATGAAACAACTTGTCTATCTCTATGGTCTACCACTGGAAAAGGTTCAGTCTCTTCAACTTATAGGCCTCAGCATCAGCCATGGTCTCTCCTGCACTGACCAGATTGCAAAGCTGGCCTACAAAACCAGCCGCAGACTTTGCCCCTTCACCATTCCAAGTCTTTTCTTGAAAAATCACAATTACCCAGCTTACAATGACCTTTGTCTCTAGCTCGGTGGAGTACTGGTCTCCCCTATAGGTTAGCACCCCAACATCACATCTGTCTCTCCTGGATTATTTGGAACTGAAAGCTCTCAATGGTATTGCAATCTCCAAAAATGAGGTCAAAGTTCAAGGTCTGTTGCTCTCATCTTGCAGGCAGTATGGTGACCTCTGTTTTTACTCCTCATCCTTCAATCTAGCAGCTAGCTTCACCCATATGTGAAAGTCCCTTCCTGAGGGCCCTGTCACACCTTGACGTTTTCGCCAGCGTATGGCAACGTATCAAAATGTATGTAAAACGCTGGCGTACGTTGAACTATTGATGTTTTTTTCAGTTTTTGGTGTATTCATAACGAGTTGGACGTATGCATAACGTATTAGTAACTAAACAGAACGTTTCGATAACTTATGGATAACTTACACCAACGAATGCTTAGCGTGTTGTCGGCGTTCACAACCTATGCCCAACGATAGTCAAACTTATGCATAGCGCGGCAGCGTATCGCCAACAATCACGTGGCATAGCCTATTAATAGGCTGCCGCTCAACGATTTAAATCATAACCGCACTGGAAATCGAAGTGTCAACATCACCGTCATGCCGAAGAAAAACAAACAAACAAACAAAAACCATGGAGTCTGGAACACTGACTGGTTCCTCCTGTGAAGCCCATTTTTATATACCAATTCCCGTAAACGCTGCCAATACGCCATTATACGGTAGCTGTAAGTTAGAAACACGTTCAGTATGTTCTGTGGTCGTCCGGAAGACGTCAAATACGTCTACATACGTCAATATGCGTTGGAGATACGTTACACATAGGTTCAAAGCATGTTACTCGTAGGTTATATATAAGTTTTGGGGACGCGAAACATTACCTCGACGTGTTTCGACTTATGAGTAACTTACAAGTAACGTGTGTTGACGTGTGTCAACGATCGCGTAATGTGCCTACAACTTATGGCCAGCATATGCAGAACATGTGAGTCATACGCTGGCATCCGTAGAAAAATTTTGAGCATGCTTAAAATTTGTCGACGCGCTTGGCGTACTACGATGTATGCCAGCGTGCTTCAGCGTGCTCTTAACAAATACAAAACTTACCCATAACGTATTCGACGTGTGCCAGCGTATTCGCTAAATTTTTCATACGTCGGCATACGCTGGCTAAAACGTCAAGGTGTGACAGGGCCTTGAGGCATCTGGAGAAGCCAATTCTCACTCTTCCTGCCAGGGCTTCAAGAAGGTGGTGCACCCCTATCCCCTGCCATCCTCCTTTCTTAACCACAATCTTTTTCTTTGTACCTCCAATGAGCCTGCCGAGTTCAACCCTCTTACTTTTATCTTCTTGTGGTTCCTCTCCCCTGCTTTCTTGTTCATTCAATATATTGTCCTTTGTGACAAACTGTTGTCCCACTAGCCCCATGCTGTCAGTTCATACCCTCCATCCCCTCGATCCTCAATCATGTAAATAAAGAAAAAATTTACACTCTTGTCACGCATCTTCTTTCGTTACATTTTTTGTCATTTGAGTTATTCTTTAAATTTGGTTTTTTTTACCCAAATCAAAATTCAGTTTGACTTTCCCAATGCATGAAATGAAGTCACTTTGTGCGAAAATCAAATAAATGCTTTGAGGCAATCGGTGTTTGCATTCATCTGTTATAAAGTATCTGATCATGGAAATTTATCAACCAGGTTTGATCAGCCTCGCTTCGAGCAGGCGAGATTCTCTGCCTTACCTACAATGGACTAGTTTTCTATTGCTCCCTGATTATAGCTTGCAATCCATTTTACTAATTGCAGGACATCTTGATTCAGCCAGCATGGAAGCCTCATTTGTATTAACTCTGCATGCATTAGCTGACTCTTGTAGTATCTGGTGACAATATCATTATGTTTTGATCTCAGGGCCTTCAAGGTGAAATTGGAGAACGGGGAAAAAATGGAACAAATGGAACCAAGGTACGATCAGCACCAATCAGTGTGTTCTGAACATTTTAATTTTAATTTCTGCCAATGGAGCACAGAAGCTTGCATTTTTACAATCAGCGCAGTATTTTATTTAACGACATTTGAAACTCAGAAAATGGTAATATATTCTACTCTTGCTTACCTAGTGTGTCAAAGTATCCAATGTTTTCCTGTTCCCCGCCACTTATTTTGTCATTACATTAACCCTTCATCCATTTAGCATTTACATGAGCCTTGATTTATACTGTATGGAGTAACGAGAGGAGCTAAAAAGGATCATAATTTGTTGAACCTTTGGATAGTTCCCAACTGGACAAAGTTTGTTCTGTTGAGTCGAACTGATGGCTCTAAAGTTGCATGTGTGGGGCTGAATGCACTAGTCGGAAATAAAAAAAAAATACATGTTCTTTGCTAACATTGCAATAACAATGTGCAACATTAAATTTGTGAGGAAAGTTTGAACACTGAATGATATTTGAAAAATGATATAAAAATGGTTTTCATTCTGCATATTTTCTAAAATAAACTTTTTGAAAAGATCGTAAAAAAGGTGGATATTTAAGGGTTTCAACCCCTTCCCTCTTTCTCCTTTTCACTTTTAACATAAGATTATGTAAGTCTACGTCTTCATAGATATGCAAAGGCTACCAGGCAACAAATATTCATGGCCAGTGCACTCTCATGATCAGTTTCATGGAAGATTCATAAAGCCTTGTTTTGTGATCGATGACACAATTAAGTATTCCTCACCATTACAAATATAATTCAAAGTAAGTCTTTAGCAGCTTACTTGATATTTCATTTTGAGGTTATTGAACCAGGCTGTGAGGAGGTCATAAAGACAATGACATCGGTAGCCCCTCTTGTCCAGACAGGTTAGTTATGGTTTCTCAACAAAAACCAAATGCATTTTTGATAAATCTGGCTTGAACTAAGGATAAAATGTGAAACACAAAAACCAGCATGACCGTGAAGTGTTGTTGCCACAGGGAGAGCCTGGTCCACCAGGACCACGTGGCCGTCCTGGGCACGACGGGAGATTGGTGAGTTTTCTTCCATTTGGATCCTCACTCTTCTACACCCAGAAACCCTTCCACTGCACATGCATTCCACTTCTTCCCAATACCAATAAACTGATTCCAGAACACTTGATGAATGTTTATATCAGCATTTCCTCCTTCTTGCATATATCAGCTTGACTGCTGGGTAGCTATCATTTTGTTGGAGCACGACTATGCTGCTGATGCTGTACCCCTATACCAGTACACTGGGACTCATTTTGCTGACCTTGGAAGGATGACAGGCTGAGTTAACCATACCTCGTGTTAATTCAGTGGCCAACGGGGCTCTAACTCAGGACCCTAAGATCCCAAGCCAGACACCCTAATCATGAAGCCAACGCCAGGCTTAGCATTTCCTCTCTCGGACGTTACTCTACAGTTTGCCCGTCAGCAGCACTGGAAACAAGTAATCTTCACATTTTTTATAGTGGGCTGAATAACCATTCTATTTGCTTGAAATACTAGATAAATTGGTAAGCTGCTCAAGCTGATTTGTCTTAGTTTGTTTGTTTTTTTCCCCCAAATGTACTGAATTTGATTGAAACAAAGGCAGTGCACAGTCGTGCAAACGGTCCTTTGAAAAGACATTAAACCAGCTGTTATGTATGTTTCCATTCAGCTGTGCATATTAAAGATATTGTGGTAGCTTTCAAGCAGTAAGCTATTGCATGCCAGTACTCTGGCCAAAAACGAGACAAAATTGAGACTATATACATTCAATTTCCCATGTGAAATTGAATTGTACGTGTTTTATTTGATCCCAACTAATATAAGGTAACTGTTAGTTTTTGATCAGACCACCATGATGTTTCCTTTTTGTTGCATTACTTCAGATGAATATTTCACTCTTGATTATTTATAACCCCAATAAGGACAACTACAGGAATTTTTACCCCAAAGTTCAATATTTACTTTGAAGATAGCAGGATAACTCCAGTGGTAATGGACAATTACCATAAAGCTTTCTGTTAGCAGGCTTAAATTTCCATGCGAATATATATATATATATATATATATATATATATATATATATATATATATATATATATATATATATATATATTGCATAACAAAAGCCATTCTAATGTTTTCTATATAAAGGAACTTAAGCTTTGGGAAGAACATTCATTTGGGGACAGATAGAGCTGGTGGTTATATAACATATCTGGTTGCTGGTTTAGATATGTATCAAAATTTGTTTGTATATGTTGAAGATCTGATGAACAGAGTGTCCACAAAGTCGTGTTCTGGTTTTAAAACGTTATTCCAGCAAAACTGGAACGAGACTTTGTGGACACCCTATCGTTTCCAAAACAGTAGGCTAATCTCCAAATTAAATGTACCACATGCTGGAACTTTAGCAAAATTAAAAGTTCATCACAGGGGTAGGATGGTTCTCACCATTATGCTTATCCTTACCTTTCTTGGTCTGTAACTATCTCGAGTAAGCAGTGGATCCATGAAGCTGGGAAACTCCCAAAGTATTTTTTTTTTAATTAACACCACAGAGTAAGGGTCAAGCCCAAAACCAAGAGTGTCCCCTTTGGTTAAAAAGAAAAGAAAGAAGATGGGAAAATGTAATGATTAAACAACATCTAGATGATTGATTCATAACTTGTATTGTTGTACTTAGATAGAAGTTGAGAATACACTGCCGGGGAGGCCATTCCAAAGAGGGGAAATGTAGGTGGAAGGAGGGATCATGACATTTGGTATGGAGAAAAGGCAGGATAACACAAATGGTAACAATTACAAGGTTGTTGGGTGTTATGAACAGAGTGAAGAGGAGGAGGGACAGAAAACGGAGAGTTTGACAGAGCACTGACTGTGGTAGTAACTGAAGAAGAGGCAGATTGAAGAAACTGCTCAACAGTGGGCCAAATGTTGGAGATGGCTAGATAAATGGATTATTAATCAGTTTGGCAGCCGTAGCTCGGATGCGATCAAGAAAACCAAGGACTGAAGGAGAAGCGCTTCCCCAGACATACTATCATTGGTCTGACTTTTGTAGGATTTGTAGGAGGTAAGAAGCTGATGGAAGTTGAAGTATATATGTGAGCTCTGAAGAGGAAACCAAGTTTATTGGAGGCGAATTTGGTGATATTAAGGCTGTGTGGCTGCCAGGAGAGATTTCTGGAGTTGGTAACAACGAGCATATACAAGAGGAGGACTGCTGGAATTGAGAGCTGGACATGAGAAGAGGATGGGTGGTGTATTGATCTTGCTGGATGTATGGAGGGTTTGATTATTGGAGATAAGGTTGTTGAAGGAGATAAGGCTGACAGAGCTCCATTGCAAGATGAGATTGAGGTCACAACTGATGGAAACAACAGTTGAGAGTTATTTGGCAGCAAGGACCTGGGAGGAGGTGTATTGGGACTTTTAACTGGTGGTGGAGTGGAGGGTAGAGTCATCAGTGAAATAATGGACAGGGTTGTTAGTAGCTGTGAGGTCATTGATGAAATGAAGAAAGGGGGAGGGTGAGATGACAGAATCTTGAAGGGCACCAGTATTAACTTGGTGGGGGTCAGAGAGGGCACCATCAATGCAGTTTGAGATTGATCACCCAGTGGGAAGCTGGACCACCAAGAGATGACCTGAGGCTAAATACCATACATTGGGAGCTTCATTAGGATCCCTTTGTTTCAGACCAGTCAAAGACTTCTGAGGTTCAGCACAACAACTCAACATTCTCCAAAGTACTCGAGAGCTGAATCCATTCATCGGCAATATAGGCCAGGAGGTCACCAGTGTACTTGAGTTTACAGAAGCCATATTGGTGTTAATTGAGGAGAGAGCAGGATTTGAGGTTGGTTAAAAGTTGTTTTTTTCATGAGAAACTCCATGATGTTGGAGATATTGAAAGTGAAAACGATTTTATCATAAATGGAGGGATCAGTCATGTTGCCCTTCTTCAGGAGGTTGGAGAAATACTGGTACAGCAGGAGAGGTTAAAATCTCAGAGAAAATAGGAGCAAGTTCGGGAGAATATGGTTTGAGGACAACAGCAGCAATGCCATCTGGACCATTGGTTTTGTTGGGGACAAGGGAGAGCAGGGTCTGGTGAACTTTGCGACTGGAAAATTTTATGACAAGCATAAGGAAGTTGGATTTAGAAAAATGCAGGAGTTCTATTGAAGTCATCCAGAGTATATTTGCCAGCAAACTGAGAGGAAAAATTTTTTGGCTTTGGATTTTGGAGAGCTGGAGATGGAGCCTTCAGGGTTTTTGAGAGGAGGAAAATATGACTCACAGAAGCTAGTGGAGATGCACTTGGCCAAAGATCAGAAGGCATGACTGCTGCTGCGGAGAGAGGACAGCTTTTCAGAGGCTTGCTGGATAAAGGATGCTTTGGTTGCACACATGATGCTCTTGCAATTGTTGCAGGTATCCACATAAGCACTGTAACTATGATTTGAAGGTGAAGCTTTCCTGGCTTTGAAGAGGTGGTTTTTCAAGGTACCCCCATCCTGCTTTCAGGTGATGCACAATAATAGTTAAACGGAAGACAAATACTGCATTGAAGTCATCAGACGGAACCCCAATAATCAAAGAGCAAATATGGAGTCATCAGGAGGAACCTGGATAGGATTCTGGTTTCAGCTACTACTCCACAACCCTCTAAACCCACTTGGAGGATGAGGCTCTTCTTTATTTGGATGAGTGGGGTATCTGATGAGACATAATTATAAGGATCGATGATTTCAGTGATTTGGTCTGCTGCAATGGAAGCATCAACAGAGAAAAAGGAGTCTTGCCGGGGTAATGTGCAAAATATGGTGAAGGCCATCCAGTTGGCAGTCATAATGCCAAAGGACATGGGAGGTAGACTGAGAATACTGATCCTGTTGGAATGGATGGCAGGTGATAATGAGGCAGTGGTCAGAGGATCAACAAGTGCAACAACAATGATATTAGTTTAATGACAAGGTTTGGAAGTGAGAAAAAGACGCAGACTGTTGGAGCCATTGGAGGAGCAGTCAGGAATGGTGAGTGGGTTGAGAGATGAGTTGGAAGAGGTCATTTAGGAGAGCAAAGGCTTCAGCTTCAGTCTCAGCCTGGCTGGTGAGGGAAAAGTGGAAAAGCCAGGAGGAATTGTGGATATTGAAATCCCCAATAATAGTCATTTCAGAAAATGGAGAAGATTGTGGGATTTGCTCAGTACAGGTGGTGAGGTGGTCAAAGAGTTGTATATGATTGTCAGAGTTGGGAGAACAGTAGAGAGATAGCAGATTAGTTTATTGAGATTGAGGAGGGAGACGTTGATCTGTATAATTTGAAATTCAGGGTTGGAAAGCTCAAAATGGGGAAGGCAAGTAGCAGGGATATTGCAGTGGATGTAGTTTGGGTGCATACGCCTATTTTCGAGCAGAAACTGTGGTTGAGGATGCAGCCAAGGCACTGGAAATGGGTAGTAGAGATGGGTTCAGCAATGTAAGGAAATTTTGAGCAAATGGAGAAAAGCTAAAACTCATTCCATTATAAATCATGAGAAATCATTGCCAAAGTTTTGAAACTGTTACGAATCTCTTTTCTCAATGAAATATACATCTATGAATCTCAACTTGGAGAACAGTTGCATTACAAAATTTCCACTCTTCTTTACACAAACATTTCAATGCAGTCATCTTTAAATGCCAAGTTTTCATCCATGGCTATAAATTGTATATCAACGAGGGGGGTGGAGGGGGGAAGGAGGGGGGGGAGGAGGGGAGGAGGGAAGGGTGTGTTCTGCATTTACCATTTGGCTTCAAAAGTTTTGTAAAGTATTATTGTTTCTTCTAGTATGAGTATAATCACAGTAACGTGGTAATTTACCTTAATCGTTCAATACAGGATCTCGGCTTGTGGAATAGAGAGGTGACGGAGGATAGAAAAGCAATTAACTGGCAGTGGGGCAGTGGGGCAACAGTTGTTCACAATAAGCAAAGGAATCTTGTTCTTCCGTTTACAGCATGCGGCTGCAAGTGTGCATCATTGTTGGGAATGCGCCTGTGATGTTCCCCCCAATAAGTTAGACGAAGAGTAGGGATTTTCAATTTGTTCAGGATGTCAGCAATAACATGCCTATTCTTCGTGAAGAACACCGTGGGATCGTTAACGTCCATAAACTAAAGCTAGCAGACGGGATTCCCAGTTTGGTGACCATCCGAGGAATGGCGTACAGAATGGTGAATCGCCCTGCCTGCGAAACAACAGCATGACAGTTTATACCTGGGTCGAGATTCAAACGCAGGATGGACAGCTCGAAAGTGAGCATGCGTACCTCGAGAATGTCATAGGAAATCCGTAGGAAATGCTACATCATTAGAGCTCCCATTCCGATTTCTTCTTCGATCCGGAAAGATGGGTTTTAAAATGGCATCTCTAAGACTAAACGTCCGACATGAATTTTTTTTCCAAGTCAATTGATGATTAACTTCCAACCAAGTACTGTTGTTCTTCTTTCGGCTGCTCCCGTGGCTGCAGCGGCTACAGAATACGAGGAAGGGTCGCCACAGCGGATCATCCGTTATGTTCTGCATACTGATTTGGCATAGGTTTTACGCCGGATGCCCTTCTTGACGCAACCCTGGTTGCCTGTTATGACACAGGGATAAGGATTGGGTTTCGCCATGATTTCGGGCTGCCCTACACCCTCTCATAGCGCGGCCCAGCGCTGAGCTCCCGTCCTCAAGCGATCCTCCAACCCAAAAAAATTCAACCTCCAACCCAACCCAAAATTTTCACCAAGTCCGATATTTAATGGCATGATCCTTGAACCATACCTAACCCCCCCCCCCCCACCAAGTTTCGTCGAAATCCGTCGAGGAGTTTTTCCGTAATACTGTTCACAAACAAACAAACAGACAGAAAGGGGTGAAAACAGTAACCTCCATCCATCTTCGAAGATGGCGGAGGTTAAAAAAATAGCTCCAGCGAACTATACCACTGAGGTTGTTTGCATTGATCAAATTCTCCCGAAGAGATTGACTGAATCGGGAATTGATTTTTTAATAATTTCTTCGTTCCCCGATTTTAACGAAACTTGATACTGCACACCGCAGGATAATGGTGAGTCATGTGGGCCGAAATATTTTGCACTATCGTGTACCATTTTGGCTGTATTTCAGGAACACACATACATACATACATGCATACATACATACTGTATATGCAAGATGAGTTTTTGTAATAAATATATATATATATATATGTATATATATATATATATATATATATATATATATATATATATATATATATATATATATATTTTTGTATATATGTTTATATATAAATATATATATATATTTTTTTTTTTGAGATTACATAATGGGTATGCCTCCAAACATTTCATTGGTTGTCGTTTAATTTTGATTCCAACTACGGCAGTCATTTTTGTTCACACAACGAAGCATCTCTCTTAACCACTTGCTCCATTTGCTGAATGGCAAGGTGAGTGGCTCACAAAGCAGTTGATACAGAACGACTGATTTGGAAAGTGACAGCACGCCATGATAGCAAGCCGCTTACCAACGGAACACAACCCAGCCCTTGATCGCTTTCTCCACTTGCCAAGCGGCTTGCAAAGTGTTTGATATGGAACGGCTGGCTTAGCAAGACATAGCAAGCTGCTTGTTCACGGAGCACACCCCTGGACTCCTGCACAAGTTATCCCAAGTATCACCACAATATTTTGGCTCATTGATCTGTGCCTTTCTGAATGATCGCCAAGCTTGTGTATGCTTGCATTGACAAAATAGTTGTTTCAAAGTTTTTGGAGATGGCATTCCCCAAGAAGCAAGTCTCTCCCCTCTGTTATTTGATGCTTTTGTTATGACAGATGATATAACAGATCAGATGTCAGAAGACATTAAAGTTTCACTATTTGCAGATGACCTGGCTTTATAGTATACAGACAAGTCTATTGCTTCAGCAGAAGAAAAAGTACTAAAATCTTTTTATGTATTGGAACAATTGGCCAAAGAATGAAAGATGGAGGTCAGGACAAAGAAGACAGAGGCAACAGTTTTCTCACTTGACCACAGTGAAGCACATTGTAGAACTCACCTTCTTTACAGTGAAACACAACTACTACATCAAACATCTCCAGTATTCCTTGGAATCACTTTTGACAGCATACTTTCATTTTGACAACAACACATTGAGAATATAAACAAAATGAAGAAGAGAATGAATGTTATGCGTGCTATCAGTGAATATACCTGGTTGCCGGTGCTTCTGATCTATGCAGTCTATAAATCACCTGCATTCGTTCATGTGCTGAATATTGTACAGCTGCCTGTATGACAGGAACAGCAGATTCAAACCTTGAACAACTCGAATTCACACGTCATCAAGGTGTGGAATTGTATCTGGAGATGTAATTATGCTCCACACCGCAAACATCTTTAATCAGAGAGGCTGACCAGGAGCCATTTGCTGTGCGACGACAACAACAAGCAGCCATGATCTTCTGTGATATCCCTCATAATCTTCTACAACCCTTTCTCCAACAAGAACAAAGACCATATCAAAGCAGGGTAAACTGGATGGCTAAAAGAAAGGATAATTGTTCCTCCAAGTACAGCAGCATGGTCTGCTGATACAATGAGTTAACATACACACTACTTTAGCTACTACATTCTCAAGATCTGATTCACCCAGAGAAAGACGCTGCAGTGGAATTAATGCTCTGAGTTACCAAAAGCAGACACGGATGGATCACCGTCGACCAGCCTCGATGGTGGAGAACAAGCTGATTAGATTTTGGTTAAGGTCTGGATGCAAATCCGGCCTATCAGTTGGATATGAAACGTATACTGTTCAGCCTGGTGGAGATATATATGCACTCTACCAAGTGCCGTTGTAGTTCTTCAAATTACCAGGCAGAACTCACAGAAATCAACGGTTTACTCGCATAGTTAAAAGGAGTACTGCTTATCCAAGGTACAAAGATACTTACTTGCAGTGATTTGCGAGCATCAGTCATTGAACTGAAGCACGGTCCATTAAATCAATCTGACAATCTATGTGATCATATCTGAAATCATATGGAACATCTTATCAAAGTCAATGATATCCATTTCACATGGCAGTTTGTACCTGGCCATGCTGATTTGATTAGAAATTAAGCATCTGACAAAACATCCAAAGAAGCTACTTTATTATCACAATCAAATTCACCAATTCATGTGAAACCACCTGAATCACAAATTAAACGACATGTTCACAACTGCCTAGATTCATATACCACATCTGACAAACATTACGACATTGTTGGGCTAGGACTTATGAAGCTTGGAGAAAGACTGGGCCTCTCAAGATGTGAATCTACTGCCGGTGCAAGACTGAGAACAGGCCACGGTCTTTTACTGCAAGCTTACAAGCGCAGAATTGGTCTGACAGCATCTGACAACTGTTCATATTGCCAAGGATCAATTGATGATTTGAATCATTTCATCACTGAATGATCAGCAAACGCTCAAGCAGGAGTTGATGTGTTTGAAACCTACACCCGAACAATGAAGGACGCGTTGAATGATGCAGTCAAGACGGTGACTTTCCTGAAGTGGCTGGGTCACATATGATTGCGACTGCCATATGATCGCAACTCCGATAACATTTAAATGATAGTGACTCCCATATGATCTATCTATATGATTAATGGCTGAACAAGAAGAACATTCAAACCCAGGCTAGACAGTTCAGAGGCTCGTGTGCGTACCTCTCGGCCATCCTGCCAGCCCGAATTGGTCAATAAGCTTTGCATAATATGGGAATCCAACATTCCATTGTTCTAAGAATCTGTGTTTTTGAAGACGCAACATAATCCATCCCTCATTGTGCTTTAAAATTTTGATCCTAATGGAAAGGGTTTCAAATCAATTTACATGGCCAGTATTAATTTGCTCAAAAAAGCATTGAATATCATCAAAAGGATTCGCACTGTGAATTTTTAAATGTATAAATCCCAAAAGCTATTAAATGCTTGTTTAATAAATAAATAAATATCCATTAGGAAGATAAATGACACATAATCAAAACAGGCTGCTGCAGGAAGTATCAGATTTATTACCCTCAACAGAGGTTATTACATTTGAATCCATCTGTCTGTCCTCTGTCCACACGCAATGTGCTAACCTGGGCCACAAATGCCACCCGGTGGTAGCCAGTGTTACACGTTATCTTTTTTCAACCGAGTACCTGTATAAAGTATGTACAATTAGAATGTGAATACACCTATAAAGTCAGTACTCTTACAATGCAAGCACGTCTATAAAGTACGTATTATTAAAACACGTGTATGTCTATAATTGCGTGCGATCGTAATGTGAGTTCGTCTCTGAAACGCATACGATTGGAACTTGAATGTATACAATAAAATAAAACAATTTCTGTTTGTCCTCTGCATTAACATAAACCTGTATTGGCAATGCATCCTCTACATACCACACAAACACTCAAACACACCAGCATGAAAGCACCACACAAAACAAAGTCTTGGCAAGACTCTGCAATCTCTGATTACACCTTGTAGTTTCCCTGGAAAGGCCTCTCACACTTACCGCAATTACCGTAATGATGATGATGACAGTGATATTGATTACCACACTGATATTGTTCATTAATTTATTACAGATAAATAATAGGGGGATTTTCAGAAGGTTCTTCAAACAAGACACTTCCAAAAGTCCAACAAATGTCAATTCTGTTATTTTTAATCTACAAGTATGTATACCACTCCCTATACTCCCTCCCTACTAAAAACACCCGCTCCTTTTATGTTGCACTGCAATATGACAATATATATATTTTTTTTTTTTTTACTCGTCGGCATTTGATGTGGGTGGGATTATCAGTTTTAATATATAAAGACGTCTAAGCAACAAAAGCAAATTAATCACGACCAAATCCGCCGACCTCCCCGACTCAGAGCGGACACTAACCATCATGCTGCCAAGTCTGTTGCTTCCCTGAGTGTAATTTCTTTTTTCGCGATAACATTCGGTTTCCAAGTAAAGGACAGGTCAAAGAAGGACAGATTCGTTTACGGCAAAGGGGACAGCAATGCAATAAAGTTGTAACTTGTGAAGTTAGATTGGAGTGATCAACTAGAAAATTTGAGTTAAATGCAGGCAGGGCCGGATTTAGGCAATGGGCAAGCTGGGCGCAGTTGCCCAGGGGCCTCCACACCCAGGGGGCCTCCACATATTTCATGGAAAAAAAAAATTGTAAGGAAAAATGTATTTGTGAGTGCCTGAATGGTAGTTGGTAGTTAGTGGAACAGATATAAGATATTCATCTTATCTCATTCTCTATTTTATATAGAAGTTCAGATTCTTTGTTCTTGAAAAATATACTTTGTGGATGACTGTAAATTTGTCTTGTCACCTTTTTAGTATTCCAAGGTAGGGTGGGCCTCCACGACTGAAGGCTGCCCAGGGGCCACCACATGTCTAAATCCGGCCCTGAATGCAGGCGTGGGATGGGGTGAAGAATAACCTTGTGCAAGTAGTGGAAAAGCATATACCCATTGAATTGAAAGGCCAAAGAAGGAAAAGGAAGATATATGTGCACTAAACAGAAGAACTCTGGCACTAAGCAGATGCAAAAACAGATCATGTAAGCGATATGCAGAGACAAGGAGCATTACAGATTATATCAAAGATTTTCTAGAATCAGAAATGACCGATGAAAAACAATCAGGCATTTGAATAAAAACGATGACAGAAAGTTGGCTGTGGATGTTGTTGTTGTTCGTCTTCCGGCTGCTCCTGTTAGGGGTTGCCACAGCGGATCATCCGTTATGATCCGCATACTGATTTGGCACAGGTTTTACGCTGGATGCCCTTCCTGACGCAACCCTGGTCACCTCTTCCGACACAGGGATAAGGATTGGGTTTCGCCATGATTCCAGGCTGCCTTACACCCTCTCATAGCGCGGCCCAGCGCAGAGCACCCATCCTCAAGCGATCCTCCAACCCAAGCCTCCGAGGAGCCGGATTACAGGCGCACGCCACTACGCCTGGTATAGAAAGTTGGCTGTGGATATGAAAGAAAAATCTTTTTAAAAAATTGTCGCAGTTTATGAATCGGAAGGTTAAATCCAGAAAAGGAATAGGATCCTTGCAGAGGAAAGAAGGAACTTGGACTGAAAACTGCAGGGACAAAGTGCAGGTGTTGAATGAAGCTTTCCAGAGTTTTGTTTTCACCATGGAGAATTTGAATAACATCCCCATCCCCAACTGGCAGACCCAACGCTCAGAGCTCAACAGCGATGACATTTCAGAAGAGGTTGTCAAAAAGAGGTTTTCATGCAACTTACTGTGAATAAGTCTGCTGGTCCTGGTGTGCCCCTATGGTGTCTGATGGTGTGCACTTCAGTTCTGAGAGAAGTGGCAGAGGTCATCAATTTACTGTTTGCAAAAGTGTTTGAGAAATCTTTGTCCTATAGCATAACTGATCCCTTATACAAATGTCAATAAACTTTTCTCCTAAACTTCATGCAGAAGGTGATCTTTTAAATGGAGCAGAATCAAAATGGACCATCGATAAAGGTGGAGTGCTGCAGGGCAGCATGTTGGGTCCGATACTTTTTGTCATGTATATTGATGATCTTCCACTGGATATGCAAAACAAGACCCTGATTTATGCAGATGGCACAAAGATCTACAGGCCTGCCGAGAATAATCTCAAATGCGTTCACTTCAGAGAGACTTGCTTCAAGCTGTAGATAATGGCAGCTGCCTTTTAATACTCATAGATACAGAGTGCTCCTTCTATGAAATGGTAACAGTGAGGAGATTGATAAACTGCATAATCAAATGTTAGAACCAGTGCGAGAAGAAATGGATCTTGGGATCATTGTAGACAAGGATCTTCACTTTCATAGGCATGTTGCTGCAACTATAAAACAAGGCCAACAGAAGCTTGGGACTGATAAAACAAGCTTTCAGCCATGTCAGTGTAGATACACTTCCCCAGTTCCCTGGGTATTCAAGTCCCTTGTGAGACCTGTTTTACCAGGCATGGCATCCTACATTTGTTTCCGATGCTGATAAACTGGAAAGGGTTCTGAGAAAAGCTACGAAGCTCGTGCCATCTATAAGCTATCTGCCATATCAAGACAGGCTGAAGAGATTTGGCATGTATACTCATGGAATTATCGATGCAAGAGAGGTGATATGATCAAGGTCTTCAAAATTTTCAAATGGCTCCGGCAAGATTTCTCAACATAATTTATTTGGTAAGGCAAGAAACCATCCATGAGAGGTCACGAATGGAATTGTTTTCAGTATAGAACCAGAATAAAAACATCAGAAAAGGATTATATAGTCAAAATATTGTTACGGGCCGGGAGGTCGGCCACAAACCGACCGCTCTGAACGGAGCCGCAAGTTGGGTCGGCCCGACTGATCGCCCAGAATATAGATCGCTGCCCGGATAACTCCGAGCGACGGGTCCTTGTACAAGAACCGAAATACGCCAATCGGCAGATCACGTGGGGTAGGGTCGATTGCCAATCTTCCATGTACCTAAATACCCACGTGATCCAACTACCGGGGTATTCCACCCTCAACGGATCTCGTACGGAACAAACCACCGAGGCGAGCTTGTCCCGTGCGCGATTCCGAGCAGCTTGATCGCCGAGAACCGTTGGTCCAAATGTCCCCCTTTTATGGCAAACCAACGGCTTTCTTACTCCCAACACACGAAATGCTCAGTCAATGAAAGAATCGACGCGACGAGCTGAAAACATTTAACAATTGGGGTATTTATTAATAATAATGGGGAACTAGGGAAGCACGTAAGAGCAGAACTATACCGACTTTACGAAATGCGATTGCAACATTTACAGCACACAAAGCACTGAACAATTTCCCACTTATTAGATGGGCCCACGGACACACGTACACGCAAACACACTCAAGAAATGGTGGCAGAGGCCTTTAATAACGAGCTCCAGTCGGAGGACAGGTGAGCTGAAACCCAGAGTCTATCTCGAACCTCTCCACCTCGTGTGGTCTTTAAGTTGTTCGGACCCGGGCTCCAGCGAGGGCGAGCTGAACCCAATCGCCGTGAGCCGCGATCCTTCCCGAGCTCCCGCAAATCCTCCCGCGCTTCTCAACACGTGCTGGTGAGACGAGGCGCCGATCCTTCCCATCGATGCGTCGCTTCCCTGAGGAACCACCTCCATGAAGAGGCCGATGAGTCGCACCAAGCCGGGAACCAAAATGAAGAACAAAGAGCTCCACAAACCGAGAAGAAGAAGAAGAAGAAGAAGAAGAAGAAGAAGAAGAAGAAGAAGAAGAAGAAGAAGAAGCCACCATTCGCAGCTCGAGCCGAGCAACCGGCTCAACTTCCTTCCAAAACAAAGCAGCTCGAAGCAAAAAGCTCTCCCGAGCCAAGCAGAAGCCGAAGCTCACTGAACCACCAAAGCAAAAAGCCTCCAAAAATCTTCCTCCCGAGCCAGGCCGCAGCCGAAGCTCACTGAGCCAGCCGAAGCACAAAGCTTCCAAAGGCCTCAACCCTAACCCAAGCCAAGCAGGACCCAAAGGTCTGCTGAGCGACTACTCTCTGCCGAAGTAAAAAGCTTACTACTCAAAAACAAAGAAAGGATCTCGTCCTTATCCTTCTCCGCCCCCCTCCCCTGCTCCCGCTCCCGGCGTGACTCATGACTCATGCCCTCCGCTCAACCACGGGTAGGAGGGAGTTGTTGAATGTCGTGAATCACGGGACGGCAGGGTTCTTCTTGCTCTTCGCAGAAGAGGGCGAGGGATGTCTCCATTGTTCATTCCCTAACTATTAAATCGATCGGCAGTGCATCTAATCGATTTCTGAACATTTAAACAATGGAAGGTGAGCTATCTAGGGAACAAGCACTTATCGACATAGCTGACTAAAGGAACCTGTATGTTGTGTGCAATCGAATTCCAAATTCGTAACAATATCTTGACTGATTAGAACATTCTTCTACAACACGTAGTTGGGGCCCCAACTGTGAAGCCCTTTTAGACTCATTTAGATCACGAGAAATGCAGGCGGCGAGAGTCAGCTTGTACTGACTCTCCCACATGCCCAATTAAAAATATCAATTTTGCAAAGAATGGAAAAATCTGCATGAGAAACCATTCTTTGCTTCCATATGTTTCTGTATTTTGTACAAGTTTATCGTGGCCATCCCAGCTTAGTAGAATGTTTTCGTGTACACACCCCGAGTAGAACCATCAAGATTAAATGCATTTCCTCGCACACACAAACAGACATTCTGTTTCAATGTATCCCCTCCTCATCCCCCTAATATCGATGATGGTTATAGTTTTCATTATACTATAACCCCTGAGAATTGGCTTATTTTGGAATGAGCTGGACTTGGAACATGCTCTTCCACCGGGTGTGGTGCTAAATGGGACACATTTATACAGAAAATTTGCGTTGACGTCCCCTCCTGAACCCCCGGGTTTTTTGGGTTAAAAAATTTTTTTTTTACATATGCGTAATAACCTCATAATCAGAATTCCAGAAGATAAAGTTCTGGTTCCAGATTATCCCTGAGGTTTGAAAGTACCCAAATGGTTACTGGGGGAGAGCAAAGTGTTTTGATGAGTACGACTGGCCGTCACGATGGGACTGGATTAAATCCGCAAGGAAATCCAGTCGCTAAGGTCACCAGAACTGAAAGTTAAACTCTGTGCTTCAAAATTGAAACAGAATGAATTGGGGAAAGTTGGATGTAATAAAGTGAGAGATGGAGAGGACAACAACTGTAATTTTGGCAATAAGTGAATTTAGATGAAATGCTTTGGAGCAGTTTCAATCTGATGGATACAAAGTGTTCTTTTCTGGTCAGGAAACCTGTTAAAGAAATGGAGTGTCAGTGATTTGCAATAAGATGATGGCAGGGTCAGTACTGAGATACAACCCAGTTCAGGATAGATTAATATCAGTGAGGTTGAAAGGACATCCAGTGAACACCACCATCATTCAGATTATATGTTCCAACTTTTGCAGCAGATGAAGAAAATGTGGAGGAGTTTTTTTTAAAGTTGCAGGAACTGGGAGAATATGTGCCTAAAGGAGATATTTTAATTGTTATGAGAGACTGGAATGCAAAAATTGGAGAAGCAGGAGCACTATGGTTTGCAGAAACGCACAGACTTGGTATTGAAAATGAGCCATGAGAGTGAATGCTGGAGTTCTGTGTGAATAATGAGCTTGTAATTGCAAACACGTGGTTCAAACAACCCAAGTGCAGACTACACATGGACTTCACCTGATGAGAGACATCTGGAAACACTGCCAGGCACAGACTGTGCGACAAATAATGGACTCCTTGTGACAAAGCTATGAGCCAAACTGAGAAAGGTCAAAAACTCCGACCAGGCATGACCTTGAAAACATATCTTAACAATATGCAATAAAGGAAATTTTATAAAACGTTTTGCAAAGCTTGACTTGGGTGAAAGAATGACAAACGAATTGTGGTAAAAGGTTGAAGACATTGTAAAAGAAGAGGCCAAAAACAACATCCCAGCAGAAAGAAGAAAGCTTAAAGGTTGTCAGAAGATGCAATAAATATTGCTGACAGAAGAAGGGAAATGAAAACCAACAGCATATCAAGAGAGGACATTAAGCAACTAAATGCTGACTTCCAATGACAAGTGAGGAAAGGCAGAAATATTTCAAAGAAGCATGCATTGAGATAGAAAGTGACAACAGAGTGGCAAAAACAAGAGATGTTTTTTAAAAAAAGATCAGAGTGATCACAGGAAAGTTTAGGGATACGATTAGGGACCTTTAAGAGTAGAACATGAAAATATCTGACAGAAGAAACACAGGTGAAAGAAAGATGGAAGGACTATTCCAAAACTCTACACAAAGAAGATAACAATATAATATGATGGCAACCTTCAAAGAAAGATAATACGAGCAAGAAACAAAAGTGATAGAATGTGTGAGGTATGTGGAGCCTTAAAAGAGCTGGCAAATGGAAAAGCACCAGGTGCCGATGGAGTTCCAATATAACTCTTCGAGGTAGTTGGGGAGGAGGAAATCAGAATTTTAACAGCTATGTGTACACAGATCTGGAGCAACATTACATGGCCCAAAGGGTGGAAGTAACCAGGCTACATACCGATGTGAAAGGAAAGGGATGCAAGAGAATGTTCATATAATGAAGAACTATTGCCTTGATTTAAAATGGGAGCAAGATATTACTTAAGATCATTCAACACAGAATAGAAGACTTTCCAAAGCAAGAAATGCCCGTTGAGCAAGAAGGTTTCAGAAAAGGAAGAGGTATGAGAGATCAAATCTGAAGTGAATCATGGAAAAATCAAGGAAGGTGTACCTCTGTTTTATAGATACAAAGCTTTTGA
>NC_140965.1:73906474-73933974 GCF_056783735.1 Eptatretus burgeri
TGCATACCTCTCGGACATCCTGTCATCCCTTACGGCATACTTACAACAGAATAGCATATTGCTTTGGAAACAATCAACTGAACATCGGAATTTCTACCTAACAGGAACTGATGTTGTTGTTGTCCCAACAGGGTCTGAAGGGGTCGGTGGGACCGGATGGCCCTGAAGGAAAGCTTGGTACACAGGTTCCCATTACCTGTTACTTTTGTGCGCCGAACTTTTCTCATGGACACCAAGCCACATCATCCAGAGCAGATAATTTATTGATTTATTGAGGGACCTTGCATTATTAATATTATTATTATTATTATTATTATTATTATTATCATTTGATAGTAAGATCCCTAAAGTATACTACACTTGTCATACTTTTAGTAGTTGTAATTATTAGGAAAGATAATGGCAAAAAAAAAATAGGAGCTGACATACATTACATGTGTGCAAACTTTGTGAGCATGCATTTTTATTGCTGATTGCAGTTTTTTTTTCTCATTATGTGCATATGTAGGGCCCACCTGGTCGAAAATGTCAACCGGGCAAGCACGGCAAGAAAGTGAGTGTTCAGACAAACCACAGCAGCAGTGCAGTTATTCACACTAAAGTCGTTGTCCTGTTGTGAGCTCATAACCCCCGCTAAAGCACAATTGGAAGTCTAATCTGTTATATTCCACAGGGCCTTCCAGGAAAGCCGGGGCCACGAAGCAACAAGACACCCCCTGGTGAACCAGTAAGTTTGTCTGTCTCTCTCTCTCTCTCTCTCTCTCTCTCTCTCTCTCTCTCTCTCTCTCTCTCTCTCTCTCTCTCTCTCTCTCTCTCTCTCTCTCTCTCTCTCTCTCTGTGTCTCTGTGTCTCTGTGTCTCTGTGTCTCTGTGTCTCTGTGTCTCTGTGTCTCTGTGTCTCTGTGTCTCTGTGTCTCTGTGTCTCTGTGTCTCTGTGTCTCTGTGTCTCTGTGTCTCTGTGTCTCTGTGTCTCTGTCTCTCTCTCTCTTGACGGGGGCTGAAATAGATGGCTTTCACATGAGCTACCTCCCACACTTGGGCTGCAAGAGTAACTGTCCACACCTTGTCTAATTAGGGCCCAAGCGGGACTCCGGGAGAAGACGGTGAGAAAGGCGTCCCAGGAGAGCCGGTATGAACCATGGAGCAACAGCGCTCCCTGTCGGAGTTTATAGTGCCCTTGCACAAAAGTGAATGCATTCTTTCACACATTGTTCTTTTCTCATGTTTCGGTCACGAAAAGGGGCTTTGGCAGGATAGCTCAAAGGCATTGGGCTCACCTAATCTGGATTTTATTCCAGACCAGCCTACAAATTGCATTCCTGCTGCTTTAAGGCAGGAATTTGTGTCAATGAGTGCACTGTCCTTTAAATTAATGTGAATCTGGATGTCCCGTCTGCTAGCATATACTGGTGGACATTGATGAGTCCACTGCGCGTCTAATTGTGTGATGCGTTGTGTGCTGACGCCTCGACCAAATTCTCAGTTCCTGCCCAAATGTGCAGGGTTACGATGTCAACGGCACAGCCAAATCTCAATAATGATAGTGAGACCATCAGGCCATCTTTTTAATTGCCACCAGATTCCAATATGTGTTCACAAAAATAAAGCCCACCCCAATGCAATTATAAATCAGTATATTACTCGATAAATTATTTCCAGAATTTTTTTTCTTTATATAAATTAATTACTGAAGCAGAATAAGCCTGATGTTGCCTTAATGGTTAAGGTGGCTGGCTTAAGATCTCAGTGTTCTTGAGTTCAAGCCCCGGTTTTTATTTTTATTTTTTACAGTGAGTTGACTCTGCCTGTTATCCTTCCAAGGCTGCATACAAATGAATAAATACATTGAAGCAAAACATTTTTTATTTATCATGATAAAATACGCAATTTGGTGTCTGTCTGTATGTCTATCTGTCTGACTCTGGTATATTTTGTCATTACTTATCCAATCTCAACCAAACTTGACAGGATGACTAAGGGTCACACGATGGAAGTTTTAACGACTTCATTTGCCCCCCTCCCCAAGGGTTTTCTTTTCTACCTTTGTCGAAATCCGTGTTAAGGTGTATAGATGGCTTACCATGGCATTTTTCCAAGGCCACTTCTAATAACAAAAGTAACTAGAATGGCACTTAGGAGAGCACGTACCTCCGCCAAGTTGAATAGTTTACGTTTTGTGTCCCACTTATCAGTGAGATCTGGATCTGGACCTGAAACAAAATCTCATCGGTTTGTTTTCGTCACCTCACCAACTCATCCACCGAGTTTTGTCATAACTTGTCCACAACTTTTTTTTAAATGTTGTGCTATATATCGATTTTGGCGCCATACCTCAACGGTGAAGTATCACTCAAAAAATTAAAAAAAATTCTCGTATACAGATCCGGATTCAGATCTTCACCAAAATCTAACTCATTTGTCCTCGTCACACATCCAACCTGCCAACCAAGTTTCGTCCAAATCCATCAATAAGTTTTTGAGATATCCTGCTCACTTACAAACCGACAGGTGTGAAAACGTACCCTCCATCCACCTTCGGTGGCAGAGGTAATAACAACACTGATCATAATAGCACAATATTAATGTTATTACAAAACAATATTAATACTAATAATCATATCCCCTCCCCCCAAGGGGTTTTTCCTCATTGGACAAACGACGTGTTAACGTGTTTAAATAGCTTATCATGGAGTTCCGTGGGGCACCCCTTCCAGAAGTAAAAAATATTATACACCACAAACACGTATGGTTACCGTTTTAAAACATTCACTACTGCTGTTTAACATTAAATTGAAAGGGAGGAAACCCGACGTTCTTGAGGCATTTTTATGCTGATCGCGTATCTCACAGACTAACGGACCCGAGCCAAGATCTCCTCCGATCGATATACCCCAGAGAGGATAATAACTTGACTCTTCCTCCTGCTGCCTTTGGGAACAGGTGCACTTGTGTTTTAAATCTCACAGTATTGTGATCAACACTATGAAACATACTTTCTCGAATCACGAGTCAATAATTCCCACCTACTCCTCGTCATCTTTACAATCTTTCCATTCTTCTGTTTTCACACTCATGGCCGTCCACTCCCCCCACACTATCTTCAATAACCTCCATATTTTCAAACTCACCCCCACAGCTTTTCTATTGACCTTCTCGAACTTCTTATTTTCAATTGAGGGAGTCAATGCAGCTGCTCCTGCACTAACAAAATGAAAGTCGCCATTTAAATCAGTACGTTGTGAAATTATCTTTATCAACCATTAATATCAGCTCAAGCACACACACACACACACACACACACACACACACACACACACACACACACACACACACACACACACACACACACACACACACACACACACACCTGTCCCTCCTTTTTCTCTCACTTGAAAATGTCGCTGATTGATTGTTTAAAATTCCACATCCCTCTGTCAACAGGAAACTCCTGCACTGTACTGCAATAATGCCATTTCACTTGTCACACGTGAGTTTCATATAGCAGCAAAATATTCACACAAAATTACATGATAAAACTAGAAGGGCACTCGGTGGAGCACATCCCTACGCCATGCATTGCCTGATCCACAAGAACATATCGGGGCCCAATAATTATTTGAAATATCATGCTATGTATCATTTTTGGCCCAATCGCTCAATGTTGAGGAATCACTTCAAAAATAGAATAATTCTCGTATCCAAATCCGTATCCAGATCTTCAACAAAGCATAATCAGTTCGTCCTTGTCACACACCCAACCTGTCCACCAAATTTCATCCGAATCCGTCCACGACTTTTTGAGACATCATGCCCACAGACAAACACAGACAGGGGTGAAAACATAACCTCCTTCCACAATCAGCGGCGAAGGTAAATATATCGTTTTTTGATATTAGATTTGAAATGTGGGTTAAAAATTACAATTGTTCACAAAATTGATTGTTTGTCGTTGGGCAAGACGATCCCGACTCAAATATGAAGGGATCACTAACTCTTGGAGCTGCCGAGCACTTTGACCACCAAATGGTCTTCATCTGGAATGTGCTTGAAGACCACTCGGTGATCAAAATGTTGGATCTGAGCCTTTCCTGTGAAATAGCTCTACCAAGTATGTAGCCAGAATTTTCATATTTGGAGGGGGGATGATGTGGGTGGTTGTCCAAGGTGCATTGCTAAGTTTACCCAGTGGGAAGGGATGGAACGTTATTATTCTCAGCAAATTGAACAGAAAAAAAAATCACAGAATAAATTCTTCCTGAGGAATTCCATTTAATTGCCATGTGACTAAGTTTTATAGCCATGGACTGGCATGATATTTTACAGCAGCATTGTTTTCAATTCCAGTTCAGTGGGAGTTTTTTTTTTTAGTTCACAGTTTCATCATGAATGTGAATGAATGCTGGTGTGCTCAACCTTTCTCCTATCATGTGAGCCCTCATAATGTTGTTCAGTCACATGAGTGCATCTGCACTTCTTTCACATTCACATGAGGTTACAGGTGTTCCATACATCCATTGGGACCATACTCTGTGTAGAGCGTTGGTGTTGCCTAAGCAGTCTCCTTGGCTATTGGGCACAATCCTGGATGGGTCACCACTATGATGCAGGATATCAGAAAGCTGGCACTCATTTTGAGGATCTCAGAAGGATAACAACCAGAGTCAACCCCACCTGGTATTAATTCAGGATTAATAGGAGTCAACCCCACTTGGTATTAAAGCCGAGTAGGATTTGAACTCAGGATCCTCGGATTCCACGTCCACCACCGTAACCGTTCAGCCCACACCAAGCATATCACAGGAGTCATGGTGCACCAAAGCTTCAGATAGGTGCTCTACATTAGAGTAGAGTCAACATCAGTATTGCAGTGTTTTACCCCCTCAGTACATGTTTGTTTTTGGACCTTATTTCTGTGGCACTGCATCCCATTTAACCATCTTTCAAACTAATAATCTACAAAATCAGGACTCTGAGGGTTTGATATGTGTTGATAACATCTACGAAGTCAACTTCTCTTGGACACAGCTGACAGTGCAAGCTTCGTTAGTTTTTCACAGGCTTGAGATCGTGATGGACACTTAATATCTGCCTGAGCAATAATGTTATAAAGGAATAGGGCAGCCATACTCCTCCTGTCATATTATTGATGTGTCTCAGCTTGGGTGTTGGTTTTGTGCATCATTCTACGTACAATCACTGGCATGGCGGGCTGAACACCTACGGACTCTGCATTGTGTGATGCCTGCTTGTTGATTCGGTTGAAATGCTGCTCAATGTGTTCATGTTTCCTTTTGTTCATAGATTAGACCTCATCTACAAGGGAGAAGGCATCAAAAATGCTCTTGCTGTTTTACTGTGATTCCTTTCAACTTGGAAAGTGTCGCGTACACCCTCATGAATGTTCCCAACGAATGGGCATCCCGTAGAGAGGAAGCCTTTGACTTTGCTGAGTTGTCCCATCGGGCAGTGTTTACATCATCATCACAAGCTTCATATGTATCTGATATGCTATTACTTCAAGGCCAGTGAGGATTTAAGGACGAGAACCATTAAAGTGGTTGTGGACCTCGTGTTGCTCAACCCACCTTGTACACAGATTCAATACAGCCTTCCATTTCTCCCCCGCAGGAACTTCAGTTTCAGTGATCTTTTATTTATAAAGCCTCATGTTTGTATGTGAGTTTATGAAGAAGCACGTTTCCTTCGATGTCCCTTACATTTTGTACATCAGAGGATTCTTACGGCCATGTGAAATGACGAGGTGAAGTGAATGTGAACTGAAGTCCATTGGTGCTTTTTCTTTCATAAGAGCTTTCATCCTTTTCACTGTGCTCCGCATATTGCTGGCTCCAGCAACTGTCCTTGGAGATTCTCCAGACAGAGTCTCATGGACAGTCTATTCTCAGTCTGTGATGTCATTTAAATTAACCCAACAAGTCACTACCATTTGTTTGATTACTTTCCTTTGCTTCCTCAGTCAATCCGTGTATATATAACTGTATATAATTTCATCTTGTGTCGAAGAAAAATAGAAATGGACAAGGTCATCCTCTACTTAGACAGCTGTGGATGGAGGGTGGTGTGAGGGGGGAAATTAGAAATATACAATTCAAAGCAAATAAAAAAAAAAACATTTTTTGGATTCTATTTTCATATTTTTGTGCTTCACTTTAACAAGCGAAAGAGAAAACTAGAAAGCATCTGAAAATGCAAAGCACGTCCGTGTTCACTTTGCACTCTAAACTTTGACGAAAACAACAGATAAAACTAGAGGGGGAGCACTCGGTAGAGTGCAAAACCTCCTCTGCCAATACTGCTGGGTCACTTAAGTGAACCTGATATCCTATTCATTGTAGGTCAAAACGGATCAGACTCTACTGAGCCACGATTAAATAAACTAAACTAGATCGACGCGCATGTAGAAATGCCCCCAAAAAAACCGAAATTTTTTTGAAAAAAAAGGTGCAAAATTTTATTTTTTTCTCTAACAATTTTTTTTTGGTTGGAAATCACTTAAAACATGAAGAAATGCAAAAAAAATCAAATATTTTTCAAATAAAATCGAAATTTTTTTGAAAAAAAGTTGCAAATTTTTTTTTCTCCAACAAATTTATTTATTTTTGGTTGGAAATCACTTAAAACATGTAGAAATGCAAAAACAAAAATTCAAATATTTCTTCAAAATGGCCGCCATAGCGGCCATATTGGACTTTGGACCAAGTCCAAAATCTAATGGCATGATCCTTGGATCATACCTAATCCCCCCACCAAGTTTTGTCGAAATCCGTCCAGGAGTTTTTCCGAAATACTGTTCACAAACAAACAAACAGACAGGGGTGAAAACAGTAACCTCCGTCCATCTTAGATGGCGGAGGTTAAAAATGTAAAATGTATTAAATGGGGGTCTTCATCTTTCTCATTATAAAGGTTTGCTGAAAATTTGATGACAAAGACTCAAATCTATAAGTGTGTGTGTGTGTGTGTGTGTGTGTGTGTGTGTGTGTGTGTGTGTGTGTGTGTGTGTGTGTGTGTGTGTGTGTGTGTGTGTGTGTGTGTGTGTGTGTGTGTGTGTGTGTGTGTGTGTGTGTGTGTATTTGTGTTCTCCATAAATCCAAAACCATGAAACCTAGTAGCCTGAAACTTTGCATGTATACTAAGGGAACTCTAAGGAAGTGCATGAGTGAAAATTGGGTGTTTGGGTTCATTGAAACACCCCCTTTGAAGATGATTAACGACCTTATTTAACTATATCTTTTATTAGGTGCATGCTCGGTCACTTCTATGCATCCTCGGTCACCTCGCTCTCCTTCGCTGGGGTCTTAATTTGCCATTTTGTTTGGCCTGTTCAGCAATGCCTTGAGTTGGAACAGACCACAATGGTTTATTAATGATAAAGTGCTGAAAATGTTATTTTTCACTTTACTCACTAATATATTCGAAAGGCTCATCCACATACCTCCAAATCACTGTATACACCGCTTTTGTAAGTGCTATCGTTTTCAAGTTGTAAGCTTGGAGTGATTTCAAGGCATTGTACGATGCGGTTTTTCCACGATCAACTCTCACGGACTAATTAAAGTATGTAATCAAAATATAATTTGAGTTTGGAGAATCGGATCACGTGGACTAAATCAATCGAAATCTGGAGTGAAATCGGAAAATTTGAAGAAATCGGTGATGTTTCGTTTTTGTGTGGGTATGTGCCATTACTAATCAGCTTGATATCGCTTGCCAAGCCAGACATTCCTTATCAACCATTTCAATGGACGGCTTGCTTGAGTGCTTAAGCCACTTGCAGAGCACCCTACAGTCGATAGCGGTGCAGTTTGTGTCCCGATCGGGATGTACAGTCGGCAGTTGCTACAAGGTAGAGATACATATGCAACACACGCGGACGTGGCACATATGGGTAGACTTGGATCTGTAAAGTGACTTTCCGTGGGTGTGTGTGCATGCTTGCATGCTTGGTTGTGGGTGCCATGGTGGTAAAGTTTCATCTCGTATCTCGTGGAGGTTTTAACTTTTAATCTCAGCAGTGTACGAGTGGTCACGTTTTCCTTTGTCCTCGTGACTGTTTCTAAAGCAATTGGTTCTTTTATATGACTTGGTTGTGTTTATAAATATTATATGGTTTCTCTTTGTGAATTTCAAAGCAAAATATATTAAATTATGCCAGGATGGGATGGTGGTTATCTCCTCACGTATCCAGATGGTGGTTATCTCTGCATGTATAATTTGTATATGCATGGTGGTTATCTCCATACCTATCTAGACAGTGGTTTTTTCTGCATGGTGGTTATCTCTGAATGTGTTCGGATGGTGGTTATCTCTGAATGTGTTCGGATGGTGGTTATGTCCGGACGGACCCTCCCCTGACACTGCTTTCCCCTTGTTGTGGAATTTTGCCTTTAACCGACTCGGTGTAAATCCTATTACTCAAATTTGCATTACACAATTAATCCGCTGTCCACAACAAAAAGTACATTTCATCAAAGAACTCTTATTTCGTGGTACCACGGAGTCCAAAGCACTGAGATGTAAACATCCCAATGATTTGCACTAAGCTCAGATTACATTTCCTGGCATTTATATGCTTTTGTGGGAGTGGAGGGGTCTGATCAGCATTAGGCAAAAGAACTCCAACTGCAATACGTATTCACTGGGTGAAAGAGAATGACATAATCATGGCAAAAGTTGCAGTGTTATCAAGCAGGTCACTTTGTTTCATAGTAAGACATTCCTTGTATCAACATTTCGGTCAAAAGACTCATGGGTAAAGGGAAACATAACTGACAGCCGATTCGACTACAGCATAAAAATTAAATTTATAAAGCACCAGCAACAATTATAATTGAGAGTACATGAATATAATTATTTTTTTCTTCCACACCCTCCACTCCCCTCACACTGCCTCCCCCTCCCTTCATGCTGCCTTCCCTTTTCCCACCCCTCCTTGCTTCCCTATGCCTCCTCTGTTTCCCTAACTCCTCCCTCCATCACCCCTCTCTCTCCCCCACTCTTTTTCTCCCACCCCATTTCATATACCCGTCATCCAGATGGTGATTATCTCTGGATGTGTTCGGATGGCGGTTATCTCCGGATGTGTCCAGACGGTGGTTATGTCTGGATGGACCCTCCCCTCACACTGCTTTACGTTGACATACCTGGATCATGGTTATATGCCTGGATGGTGGTTATCTCCACATGTATCCATACGATGGTTATCTTCGCACATATCCAGAATGTAGTTATCCATCCATCCATCCATTGGGACCATACACCGTGCAGAGCGTTGGTGCTGCCTAAGCAGTCTCCTTGGCTGTTGAGCACAATCCTGGATGGGTTGTCACTCCAACACAGGATACCAGCAAGCTGGTACTCATTTTGCCGAACTCGGAAGGATGACAGGCAGAGTCAACCCCATCTGGTATTAATTCAACAGCGAAGTGGGATTTGAACTCAGGACCCTGGGATTCCAAACCCACCACGCTAGCCATTAAGCCAACAGCAGGCATACAGATGGTGGTTATCTCCGTACATATCTGGACGGTTATCGCCGCACGTATCCGGACCATGGTTATCTCCAGACATATTCGGACTGTGACTATGTCTGGATAGTAGTCCTCTCCAGCCGTTCAGATGGTGGTTATCGTCGGATGGGTCCATATAGTGGTTATGTCTGGACGGACCCTCCTCTCACACTGCCTTACCTTTCCCTCCCCTACCCTTCCCTCACGCTGTCTTCCCTTGCCCTTCCCTCATGCTGCCTTCCCTTCTCCCACCCCTCCTTGCTCCCCTCATCACTCCCACAGCTCTCCTCGCTCCATCCTCCTTCCTTGCTCCCCACCCCTCTTCGGTCTCCCTCCCTCCTCCCCTCACTCCCTCTCCCTCCTCTCTTCCACCCATCCTTCTTACTCCCTCCTCCCCCTTAATATTGCCGTCAGCAAAGATACGGGTTGTATTTACTGGTGGTAAATAAATAAGGAAACATGGGAGCGATTTCAAAACTCAGCCGTCTCGTGCTGCATGGCCTATTCGTACTTTGTGTGAGTTTACCCTTTAACATCTTGAACCATTTATTAATTGCAGTCTTCTTCACATTCTCGTAACATGTGTTTGTTGAAAATTTGATGACAAAAGTTCAAATGGTTAAAAAGATAAAGTTATGGCTTCACACACACACACACACACACACACACACACACACACACACACACACACACACACACACACACACACACACACACACACACACACACACACACACACACACACACACACACACACACAATGGCAAAACCCATCTCCTCAGCAGCTGACAGGCTAACATGCATATCAAGGATGGCATGGACCCACAGACAATGCCACAACCCATACTGTACAACATCTCCCTGTCTTCACCTCCTTCCGAACTGTGCAGTGAAGTAGAATATAAAAAGAGCCTTAATCATGAACGATTGTGTCATTCTGCGTTGGCGGGCAAGTAGAACAATGGATGGAATCAAGAGAACGTTAAGCAAAGTATGATAATCGCTGTGGGAGGCAAGGAGAAGCTGGTATTTTGTACATGAACCATGTCAGCTTCTCCTTACTTCCCACAACGATTGGCATACTTTTTCATGTACAAGTTCAAGACTCGTGGAAGAGCTATAACATGGAATTGAACAGGGCACAACAGAAAAGAAGGAGCATTAGAGAGAGGGGACAACACAAACAGCAAGGTTGAAGGACAAAACAGAGGGAGACTTGGACAAATAAGGGGTGTGGGGAAGAATGAGGGGTAGAACAGGACTCATGGGGTGAACAAGATGTAGATATCGAAGCAAACTCTTCAGGAGGGAAAAACTAAAAATTTGGAAGGAGGTGGGGTTGATAGAGATTGAAAAGATCATGGTTTTGAATGGGGGAGTGGGGGGGGTGATCTGAGATGGTGGTGAACAGCTGCTTTGAAGACCTGGAGTGAAGAATGTGATTGAAGAGGATGTGGCAGTTGATTCCACAGGTGGGAAAAAAGAGGAACAAATGAGTGGAGGTGAGAAGTGATCCTGGATTTCAGTAGTTTTACCAGACGAGGATGGATTTTGTGACTGGGGGGGGGGGGCGATAGAACATGGAAAGAGCGGAGGGTGCAAGACCAGAAAGGAGATGTAGTACTGTGTCCGAAGCTGAAAAAGAGCTCTATTTTAGGCGATACCCCTACCGGAGGTATAACAAGCTGGGACTGTTCTCGTTTTAACAGTCTGAATCTCTAGTTTTTGAAAAATGGTATTGGAGTTACAGCAACTGTGTACAACATGCTGAATTAACCCCTTGTTTGAGGAAACTTGTGAAAAAAAATGACCTTTTCAATTGTTTGCTTATTTGATGCAATCAGCCCTGTTAATTTTTACCACTGGTGGTTACACCGATGTTGTTGTTCGTCTTTAGGCTGCTCCCGTTCAGGGGTCGCCACAGCGGATCATCCGTTATGATCCACATACTGATTTGGCATAGGTTTTAGGCCGGATGCCCTTCCTGACGCAACCCTGGTCGCCTCTTACGACACAGGGATAAGGATTGGGTTTCGCCATGATTCCGGGCTGCCCTACACCCTCTCATAGCGCGGCCCAGCACAGAGCTCCCATCCTCAAGCAATCCTCTAACCCAAGCCTCTGAGTAGCTGGATTACAGACGCACGCCACTACGTCCGGTGTTGGTGGTTACACCTATGTATTTCATTGAAATAGACATGGAGCAATATATTCTGAGGTTTTAAGCTGTACGGGGTTAAGGGACCAAAAATATACCCAAAACTTGGCAATTTTTCGCAATTTCGACCAAAATGAAACAAATTTTCTTGCATGTGACCAGCACTACATCGTATAACAGTGCCAGACCTGATTTGTTTAAACTGCCTGGATGTCTTATTGATATAAAAAATCTGTTTAAGCATGGGGAAATGGGTATAGCAATGGATAATTAACCCCATGTTTATGACAACGTGTAGAACTGTGCTCATAACACACCTAATTACATTAGCTGTCTTTGTGTCCACCTCCATTTCATCGTCTCCTTCAGGTTTGCTCTCCTGATTTTCAGTCTCTACAAGAACAAGCATTTATTACCATCTAGTCCAGCAAGCAGGCAAGGACACTTCCTCCCACTCAAACAGTTTTTGAGTCAGGTCTCGAACCTCAACTGGAGCAGGTGCCTGAGTTAAAACATCTTCGGAGTGATGCCTCCATCATCACAAGTAGACCAGCCATGGCCAACTGGTTTGATCACTGCTTGGTTTGGGATGTGACTCTCACACCAAATCTGTGTTTGATATTTGGCACAAAGGACATGCTGTTTGACGGAATCCTCCATAGGGGGAAGCATTGATGCTGACTTGTCCGTCGTTGCAGCCATGATATAGTGCAACTCATCAAGGGTATCAACATATTTCCCCTTCTTCCCGTACAAGAGTAGAGCATCGGTGCGAGTTACAGTGACACTGTCATCTAGGTTATCCTCATGGAAGGTCTTTAAATTTGATAGAATGCTGACATTTTTCACCAGTTTAGAATAGGCAGTCTTCTTGCCTATTCTGTTCAATGAGCATGTGGTATCACATCCTGTCAGGGCATGGACAGCTGGGAGACACTCACAAACTGTCAGGCCAAGTTTGTTTGCAATCAGATGTACTGGAATGTAGCGCTCCTTTCTGGAATGTCCATTATACATATACACATGTTGAGTTAATTGTCCTCTGGGGAAGTAGTAGACTAGTAAGATGAAGACATCAGTATCATCGCAACGAATTATGATCCTATCATGGTCCTTTTACGGACTGCAAGCATGCAGGATCATCCGAGTATCGGCTTCCTCCTGGTTACTATAAAGACTTTCAAGGGATGACACACCATATGGGGTAATGGCGTTCACAAGCTTTCCCTCACTGAATCCTCCCGCCAAGATGATTGATTTCCTGTGTGGAATATATTTAGCTGCATGCTGCAAGATGTAACGCGAGATGTAATTAGGAAGGTTTGCCTTATTGACGACTCCTTGCAGAAACATGCGGTAGTTTGGAACTTGTCTGCTCCTCTGGATCTGAGACTACATAAGTAACTGTGAGCCAGAAGAACTTTGTCGCTCTCAAGCTAAACTCCAAGGAAGGGTTCCGAAGAAGCTTCTGTTAGTCTCTGAACCACTTCTGCCAAATCCTTGAACGTTCTGAACTGGTTCTCGTTCAATGATTGAACCATTGCCATGCCATCGATGATTTCAGTGGACGAAGTGGATGCTGGTATCTGTGGCAGCTCTGCTAAAACGTCTGGACAATTGGATTTAAGCCTCTGGACAAGGTCAGCTTTGTTGGTCTTTCTCATCATTCCATCATCATAGAAAAGTGCTGGTGGTACTCAAGCCAGTTAGTACTGGAGGATGTTCCTCATCTCTCCATCATGACTCCTGGAGACTGCCAGAAGCCGACAAAGCAACACCTCCATGTCAATTTTCAGCTTTCGTTCCTTGTCATTTGGGAGGGCTTTCTGCATGTCCACAAATGTTGACATGGTGCACTTCTTTAATGGTTCCCAAAAACTTTTTGTGGACTCATCTCCAAGTCGTTCCTTGACAGTCATCAAAGATAACTTTTCCCCTGTCTGGGATGCTCTTCATTGAATCCTCAACATCTTGTGATGCCATTTGACCTGTGGTGATATTGATTAGACGGCCTGGAACATCATCCAGGTCAGTTGGATCTTGGCACTGACTATAATGGTATTCCTTCATGTCCTTCACATCCTTTCTGTCCTTGTTTGAACGAGAATCCCCTAGCTCTTCATGCAGCTTTCCCTTACTGCCAGAGTTACAAAGTCCCTTGAAAGCCTCTGCATATTCACCCATGATGTGCCGTGTCATAAGCCACCGTAACAATGTGCCTTTGCGCAGAGTGAAACCAATCATGCCTCCCTGGCTCTTTGCCTCGCGATTTATCATTTGTTCCAGAGCTTGATCAGTCGGAACGCAATTGAAGATCCTGGTCGCCGACTTACGCAGAACAAACACTCCCTCCATCATGTGGCAATACATCATTGGCTCTTGTTTTTCTGACTGCTTCATCTCTGCGATGTACACTGGGGTGTATCGGGCATAGTTAATACGCCCAGCAAGGACGAAATATGGGACAGTTTCCATCACAGCTTAAATATGCATGAGGAAGTTTATAATTAATATGTCGGACAAAGAGGTGACTGAATTATAATGATATCACGAGACAATGGATACATTTGGCACAATATGGAATTTCAACTTGTGATCCCAGCATTGCAAGCCATGGACTAATACAATAACAACCATAGCCTAAAAATTAATCCCCAAATCCTAAACATTAATGGACAAAGTGATAAAATTGGAAAAAAATTCTCAATTTCAAACTCTGTCACCTTGTCCAGCCTCATTTTCCAAACTAAAATATTTTATTTGAATTTACGATTTCAAACTTTTCATTATCATTTTAAATATCTAAATAAGGTCATTTTCCAGGATATTATTTTCTATTTTCTAAATAGCCGTGCAAACCTTGTCTTTTTAACTCGATCTTTCCATCTCAGGAATCATACTAGCCACCCAAACAGTATGCGATTTTCCATTGTACATAGGCGTGTCTCATTAAACCATGCCTTATAACTAAGTTTGGCCTTTACAGGAAAATACTCATCAGGCAAACAGAACACTTTGTATCACAATTATGTCCTTTTTTACAATACCAGTGGGCTCAAGTTTTCATTGGTCTTCATGGCCTTGTGGCATACCTGCCTGCTGTACTGCTAGAACATTCGTTTGCCTTTTCATCAAAGCCAGATGAGCTTGGGTCAGGGCAGGGATGATGCTTTCATTGTTATTATTGCCAAATGATACGACTATTATTGTTGTTGTTAATATTATCAGAATTAATTAATATATGCTTTGTTACAATGTGATCATTTTTTAATTTTGTAATTAGAATGCCATGCTGTGGAAGGACCTAATATGCTGCTTTGTACATCTTAACAAGGTGGGTGTTTCAAACATGGGAATTCTTCCGGGTTCTTGGTAGTTAATAAGCCTAATCAACTGAGGAGATCATGATGATCATTTTGGTGTGTCACATTCCACATCAGAAAGCTCCAGTAGACCTCCACATAAAAAAACATGCCATTCTTGCCATGTGGTGATCATAAGTACTAAGTTTGGTGAACTTCTGCCCAAATGTTTAGGAGGAGATAGCGTGATGGATGGGCAGACAGACAGACAGACAGAGCAGATTACAATTTCCCCCGTTCTTTTTTCAAAAAGCGAGGGCATAATAAAAAATAAACCCCGACCCTCTTGTGCAGCGCAGCAGTTAATGGGCTGATGAGTCATATTTATTATTTATACTCGTCGTGACTATGCCCTTTGAAATTTTGACACAATTATTAATGTGTTCTTTATATTCTCATAATATAGGTTTGTTGAAAATTTGATAACACACACACACACACACACACACACACGTGCATGATTGCAATACCACATATACCGCTGTGTGGGTGGATGGGCGAATAATAATAACTAGAACAAAGTCGATGCAGCACCATCGGAAATTCCCACGCTTCCCACCTCCAACAAAGTTAAAAGGTGACAAAAAGCTCCACCGGAAATAACCCAATATCAAATTTTGAGTTTAAATTTATTTTCCCAATTTGACCCCTGCGACCCGAATTCCCCACCCACTGGGGAATGAACCAGGAGTCAAATCCAAAAAATCGTTGCGTATTAATGTCTCGAAATGTTGATTGTACATACAAAGTTTCGGTTTTAAATGTTTAAAAATGTGCCCGTCATCGCATTTTTCAGCATTTGGCCTTTTGACCCTGCCCTGATGTATGTGGCCAAATATGACACTGCTCTTGCACCTTCGTGACACGTGGTGATCGTAACTTCCAATTTTGGTGAATATCTGCCCAACCATTTAGGAGGAGATCAAGTGATGGACAGACAGACAGACAGACAGACAGACAGACAGACAGACAGACAGACAGACAGACAGACAGACAGACAGACAGGCAAGCAGACAGAATGAGATGATTACAATATCCCCCCCCCCCAATTTTTTTTCCAAAAAGCATGGGGATAATGATAATCATATTATAATATAGCTAAGGAATATGCTGCTGCAAAATGGAAGAACACAGTTTGTCTGATTTGGTGATTTTGAGATCCTGTATTTTGTTTGTTCTTTATTCCTGGTGTTGGCTTAGAGGTTGGGGTGGTGGCTTTGGATCCTTGGGGTCCTGAGTTCGATCCCCACTGGTCACTGAATTAACATCAGGGGGGTTGACTCAGCCTGTCATCCTTCCGAGGTCGGCGAAATGAGCACCAGTGTACCAGTAATTATCTCTGCATGTCGAAGGCGACTAAAGGGTGGCGTCAGGAAGGGCATCTGGCCGTAAAAAAAACATTGCTACAAGAAAGGGTACCATGATTGGAGCCCGCAAAAAGCTGACCCCTGCTCAGGATAAAAGGCTTTAAAATAATGTGATGATGATTTTGTTTGTTCAATGCCCCTCATGTGGAGTTTCTGTGTTATTGAGTCCACACGTCTTGGGAATTAATCTTCTCTGAGAGCTATGACGTATATACAGAAATAAAGGAGATATTGTCGATGTGATTTCATGTAAAAGCTGAAATTCAACAAAAATCAATATACTGCACTGTGTTCTTCCATTTTGGGGCAGTGTGGGCACGTATGTATGCTCTGTACCCATTGGTCAGACAGTCGGCTCGACTCCACCCACAATTGTAAGTTTGAAAAAAAAAATCATCCGTCTGCCATTTTGTGAAGGCACATGGGCCTCAGGCATCCAGGATGAGTCCTCAGGCCTCTCATGTCAGCCCATGGCTCAATGCAATTATAATTATCCAAACTATATAAACACAATGTATTCTGCTGTATATGCATATGCATAAGCAGTTGGCACGTTTTGGCTTCGTTATTGTAGCCCAGGTTATTTTGATTATTTTCTGGCAGCGGTATGTTGTGTATACACTGCCCAAATAAAGGGACGAGCAATGTGTGTAATAAATAAAGGTTTTTGTCCATAACTTCGGTTTTAGCCCGAGTTTTCAAAGCTGATTAGTGTGAAAATACAAAATGGTTGCCCGTCATTTTGACAGGCTTTTCTGATAATAATAATAACAATAATAATCATCATAATAATCATAAATTATGAGTTTCCTGACAACTTTGACACAGGAGGAGGCTATAGGCACATCAATGCCTGCACTGTTGTTTCCAACCTATGGTTGTTTGTTCATGCTTAATCCTTTTCAAATTCCAAGCATCAAGCAAGGAAGCAGCACATACAATTTTTACCCTTTTGCAATGATTCGGCCAAGGTGCGAAACATCGACCACCCAGATTCAGAGCGGATGCTCTAACCATAACAATAACAAGGCTGGTAGCATAATGATCTTCCGGCACTTCATTTGTTCACATTTCTGAAGTGCATGCATGGACAATGCTATTGATCCCCTCTCGATATAGAGCATAACAGTGCTCCATTGATTAAAACTGATTATAACTGATCATTGTCTTCTGTGACTCACAAAGGTAACTCTTCATTAAGATGTGATATGGTTGGTGTCAGATATCCCACTGTGGGATTCTTCGTTGTTTGGCACGAGCTTTTATTTTACGCGTACAATGAAGGCTTTTTGAACAGCAAGATGATAGGGAATGGAGATATCATGCTGATAAGTGTGGCAGTGGGGAACTTATAGACGTGGGATGAACACGGTAACATGTGACAGAAAGCAGTAGCCTGCGGCTCGGATGGTGGGTGGAGTGTAAAGGAAAGGGGGGATGTGGGGGTGGTGGATGTCATGCGAGTTGCCATTAAATTTACTGAATATCGAAGTACCCCAAAAATTTAACGTCTCAACACCGAAAGCCTTGTTGAAAATCATTATCTTATTATCTTATATTATATGTTGGGTCGAGACGGACAACATTATGCATTGGTTCTTCGTGATGGATGCTGCAGAGGTTGAGGGGGGTTTCGGTTTTTTCAGCTTGTCAGGGTTCTACTGACTATATTGATACTCAGGTGTCGATGCAAATGACTAAATGAGTGTTTGCTAAACTAGCAAGTTGACCATGCCCACACGGGATTGTAAACAGAGGAGAGATGGAGACGTCAAAAATGGCATCTTCTGTCATCGAGCCAGCAAGCTGGGAGCAACATTTTACATTTATTGCCACATCTGATGCAATTTAAATGCTCTAATGGCGGTGTGCTGCTCCATTTGAAACTGTTCGTTTGATTATATGTCGCTTTTTGATGCCGATAGGGTCCGTTATAAAAAATTTGGATTGGTGTCAAAGCCAGTGACCAATTGCAAATTAATAGTCGGATCCCTTCCGAGTTTTTGTCAATCTATATGTCAATCTTATCTGATCTCGAGAAGTACAAAAATGACAGTTATCTCCTTGGAGTTTCTTTAAACTTTAATTAGAACCTATCGTTTGGTGAATAACTGCTGATTTCTTTTGTTCAAACTGTTCATTTTGGATAAATCTTTCTCTCCCCCCCCCCCCTCCCCATGTGGTTTAACAAGCACAACAGGCATATTCAAAAGCAGTCAGGAATGATTTTGGCACATCCTCTGGGCATCCTTTTATTGTTGAACAAAACTTTGTTGAAGGTTCAAATGCTTGTACTTCATCCTCACTTCTCACATCATCGATAGGAGTTTGACCATCTCCAATGTCTGCATCGATGCTGATAAATTACATTTGTTTGATGTCAGTGGAGAAATAAACACAGAAAGGACACTGACTTGCTCACATCCTCCTGCTTTTAAGATCCAAAAATGAATCGAACCAGATGACCATTTCTGTTGGAGGACTAAATTCTGTATTTCTATTCTTTGAGGAGAAATTTGCTGTGCCCTAAGCTTCAGGATTGTGAACAGATGAGGCAGGAGGAGATGCTGGAAAATCTCATGTCATAACCTTTGAACACTGAACAAACCTAAATTGTTCCACAAGTAAAAAATATTTTCCAAATATCACAATATGCCGCTACAGGGGCTAGCAGGGTGGCCTTGAGGTACACACACTCGCCTCTAAGCTGCCTAGCCTAGGTTCGATTCCTGACCCAGCTATAAACTGTCGCTCAGGTTTTTCACACACAGCGTTATTCATCAATGCATGTGCCATCGGAGGGATGGAGTAACTGGTGTCCCATCTGTTGGAATTAATTGTTGGACGTTTAAGATCCTACGGTGTCTTTCGCAAAGATTAGGCGAGCTGTCGCCGGCACCATGGCCAAATTACAAATTCCTGCCCTAACCGTAGTCGAACATATCAGGCCTAGCCAAGCTTTCATCAGGCCAACCTCGGTCATCCAGGTTGACAACCTCACCCGTGCAGTGATGCCCTCCCATAATCCTAACAAAAGTCGAGGGGGAGGAGGTCAGTTGATAGCATCTGCTCAAGAGGATGTGGAAACATCGTCCGGACTGCCTCATCATGGTCTCCTAAAAGAACTTGCGCCTGTGCGAGGTCCTGCCTCATCAGGGCGAGAACCTGCGTGTGGCATGCGTGCAGGAGGGCAACCAAGACCCCAGGTGACCGTGTCACCATGCGGGCTTTCCAGCCCCGTTCTGACATGGCTATCACCTCAGTTTTCGGAGGTGTTCCAAAATCCATCTCTTTCAACATCTGGACACACATAACATCCTGGCAGCCAAAACAAAGGGCCAAGCTTTCCCCGACCAACCCACAATAACGTGAGAATAATTGTGGCCATTAAAGGAAAAGAATACTGTATCCCACTACAGCTAAAAAGAGATCCCAAAATATAGAATTTTTCAGAAAAATAAATTTGACTTTGATGGTTTCATTTGGCCAATGCAATATTATCAAAACGTTCAAGGGCTGACATAGTTATACCTTGAAAAATAGGTGAAAAAACAATCTGAAGGTGCACAATATAATTCATTTCATTAATTTGCATTTTAATTTGGACCACGTGAGACATACTGAACACACACACCTCTCGTGATAATTGCATCAATTTTCAAAGCTCAATTTGTCATGATTTTTCTGTGTTGTGTTTCCATGCAGGGCATACCTGGCAAGTCAGGCCCTCTTGGACCCATAGGATCTGATGGCCTGCATGTGAGTATCAATTTTTATCCGAATCTGGATACGAGAATTATTTAATTCTTAAAGTAATTTTTCACCATTGAGAGATGGGGCCAAAAACGATATATAGCACGATATCTCAAAAATGTATTGGGTCTGATATGTTCTCATGGATCAGGCATTATGTGGCGGAGATATGCGCTCCACCGAATGCCCTTCTAGTTTCTGACTGTTCTTCCCTCTTTTTAAATTCGACTTGCCACCATTTGATTTTCAACACATAATAAAATAGGAAACATGATTATTGATATTGATTACCAACACTGTAATGATACATTCCCTCAAAAATCATGTTATGTATCATGATGTAAATAATTAAGGAAACAGAGGAAACTAGAACAACAGTCGGAAGAACACACACCTCCACCAGGCTGAACAGTTTACGTTTTGTATCCCACTGAAAGGCCAGATCTGCATCTGAACATTAACCAAAATCTAATCGGCTTGTTCTTGTCGCCGACTCAACTCATCCGTGAAGTTTTGTCATAGCCCTTTCTTAACTTTTTGAATTATCATGTTATATATCGTTTTTGGTCCTGTCTCTCAATCGTGATGAATCATTTGAAAACCTTAAAACATTTTCAGATCCAGATCTGTATCTTCACCAAAATCAATTAAATTCGGCCTTGTCACACACCAAATCCATCCACCAGGGTGCATTCGAATCTGTCCATAACTTTTTGAGATATCCTGCTCACAGACAGACAGACAGACAGACAGACAGACAAACTGGTGAAAACATAACCTCCGTCGAGGTAAAAACAGGTATAAAATGCAAATAACATGTGATAGAGTCGCATCTTATGTCCAAAAATTAAATGCCCCAAGGTGCAGTCATTTGTTGATAAAGTACGTGCACGCTAATTGGTTGTAATGCAAGCATTCAGAAAGTGACACACCTGAAGAAGGACGATACAAGCATAGGTGGTGATACACTGGTGGTGTGGTGAATTTGTGCTGCACATTCACCACTCTACCAGGTGGGAAGGTAAGGAAAATTCACCACACTACCAGGTGGGAAGGGAAGCTCCTGGGAAGGAAATATCACATGACAAGCATGTCAAGAAGTCAGTTTCCACGATGCCATTTTAGTCTTAATTGTCGTAACTTTTCTCCAGGTTATAGCTGAGGCAGAAATTTGTAATTTGACAATTGATCTGCTCTTTTTGAAAGGGTAAGGTGGCTGGATCTTTATGATCATTTATAAATGATATCAGACAGGGCACTTGGATTGCCGCACTTTCCAAAAGTACAGCATACTCTAATTTTGCAATGCTTTGTTTGTGGACTATTTGGGAAGCAGTTTATCGGTGGATTATTTTCACTGAGAATAGACAACTCAAAGGTGAATTTTTGATCTGTCCTTGAACTTGATGTCCTTTGATTTCTGATGGGATATGATGAGATTCTCATCAGATCCCATGATAAATCATTGGAGCTTTTTTTAAAATAATGCATGTCCGAATGCACTTAATATTCAGACTGTTCTCATGGAATATTGTGATCTAATAAGTTATTAAATGGAGGTATTTTATGGACATGCAGTTTGTCTCCTCTTTTCTTTCATTGTGGCATATAAATAATAACAATAAACCGCTGCCTGTATTTTGACCAAAAGAGCTGATTACCAAAAATGATAAGCATCATTAATCTATAAACATGCCCCAGCAGCTTCAATGCCTTCTTTGCTCAGGGTCCTCCTGGTGAAGATGGACCATCTGGACTTCCAGGACCAATTGGTCGTGAGGTGAGAAATATTAGGGTCCTCACTTCAAAGTCTCATGTGCCCACTGCTTCCCAGGAACATGTAACACTGTTTCAGTTGAATCATACCATTGGTCTTGGACACTCAGAGTCTGAAAATGTTTTTGTGGAAGTGGGACTCGGTTGTCTGCCCGTGTAGATTGCCTGTATTCGTGGCTGTTCATCAACATTTTGTTTTTGCATGTTGTCATTTTGCAGAGGATTGCCCACACAGTACTCTGCCAATGCAAACATTTATTTTTCTTCTAATAACTCTGAGTGTATCCAATGACAATGTGACCCACAAGATAGCTTACATGTGTCTTTACACAAAACTGTTAGGAAGCAAAATTCACCAGTCCAAGTTACCATGCGTTTTGTTACATCTTTGTAATTCACATGATAATATTCTGTTGGCACAACAATAATTTCTATTTTTTTTACCTCGACCATATTTGTTTTACATTAAATTAATTGTTTTTGCCACCTTGCACCATTGTGACATCATGTTTGTACCTTGGGATTTGATATTGCATCCATACATGTTAGACAATTGTTGTTATTCTTTTACTGTGAGGAAATAAAAATAAATGGGGTAATCACATGTACGTATATCCTCCTCCAATATCAATAACATGTGGGCACTTGGCTTTACTTCAACTAGTCCAGAGACCGCATCAGTAAGGGAGGTCATGGGATGGGTGGATTCAGTTGGGAATCCCAAGGAATGCCACAATAAGCTGTTTTATTGACATAAAAAAATTATTGTTGGAATTATTAGTTTAAAAAACGAATATTACACATTAGCAGATACTGGGGGGAGGGTGCAAAGGTGTGGGAAATTTTGCTATCGCTTTCCAAGGCAGTTGTTCCTCCAACCAATTAAATGTTCAGAGGCATACCCCTGTTGTGTATGCTCATAATCTGTACTATAGAAAGCCATTCATGTCAGTTTGTGGAAAATGTTACACTTCATACTAATGTCTCTTAATTACATACTATTTGAACGTCAGTTTCACCGTTAAGTCAGTTTCACCGTTAACCCTGCCTATGCTTATTAATTACATACTGTTGGAACATATCTTTCAAACCTTAAGACCCTTTAGACTACTTTGACCCCTTTGGACCCTTCAGACTGTCAGTTAAAAGCTAGGCGATATGACCAGGAAGCATTAGTTGTGGTATTTGTGGATAAGCATTAGTAAATGCCAAAAATGAACGATTAAAATTGACTGTTACGATTAAAATTGATTGATTTAAAAATTTTAAAATGATTAAATTGTTATAAAGTTGTTGTAGTACGAATCGCTGAGTTGTATTACAAACTGTTTGGTGTAATGCCATTATTTTGTTTGTAGATGGCAATATTATACTGTAAACTGCCTGGTGAGATTTGTGAAGATGCTGGAAATTTCTGCGACTAAACTTCCAGTACAGACAAGCTCACATACTGGCATCAAAGAGACTCGGTTTTGTTCATGTTGACTACTGTTGTGATGACTACTGGCAAGTGTAATTGGCAGTTCACTATACAGAAACGACTATTGGATTATGTAGGAAATGTAAAATCATAGCTCGCAGAGCTTGAGCACACATGAAAACACGTATTGCATCAAATTTGGAGAAGCATCCGGTGTTGAGGAATTATGTATTTCTGTGTATGGGAAATTATGCCCATGTGACAGTTCTATGAAGATTGTGAAGCAGGTGCAGTGTCTCCAGGAGTGTTGATGCATCACTGGACTGCTCGTTGCAGTATTGCTTACATATTTTTTTTAAAGTTTTTTTTAATGCAAAAGCACTTCTCCATATACACCATTTTTGGTTTTCACAGCACTTCTCCATTTTCAACGTTTTTAGTTGTCACAGCACTTCTCCATGCAAGACGTTTTTGGTTTTCACAGCACTTCTCCATCTACAACGTTTTTGAGTTTCATAGCACTTCTCCATAAATAACGTTTTTGGTTTTCACAGCATTTCTCCAGAAACAACGTTTCGGTTTTCACAGCATTTCTCCACAAACAACGTTTTTGGCTTTCACAGCACTTCTCCATAAACAATATTTTTTATTTTCACAGCACTTCTCCATAAACAATATTTTTTTATTTTCACAGCACTTCTCCATAAACAATATTTTTGGTTTTCACAGCACTTCTCCATAAACAATATTTTTGGTTTTCACAGCACTTCTCCATCAAGAACGTTTTTGGTTTTCACAGCACTTCTCCATCTACATTTTTGGTTTTCACAGCACTTCTCCATATACAACGTTTTTGGTTTTCACAGCACTTCTTCATCTCCAACGTTTTTGGTTTTCACAGAACTTCTCCATCCACACCATTCTTGTTTTTCACAGCACTTCTCCATAAACAATATTTTTGGTTTTCACAGCACTTCTCCATAAACAATATTTTTGGTTTTCACAGCCCTTCTCCATCAAGAACGTTTTTGGTTTTCACAGCACTTCTTTACATACAACGTTTTTGGTTTTCACAGCACTTCTCCATCTACATTTTTGGTTTTCACAGCACTTCTCCATCTACAACGTTTTTGTTTTTCACAGCACTTCTTCATCTACAACGTTTTTGTTTTTCACAGCACTTCTTCATCTCCAACGGTTTTGGTTTTCACAGCACTTCTCCATCTACATTTTTGGTTTTCACAGCACTTCTCCATATACAACGTTTTTGTTTTTCACAGCACTTCTTCATCTCCAATGTTTTTGATTTTCACACAACTTCTCCAGAAAGAACGATTTTTGATTTTCACAGAACTTCTCCATTTACAACGTTTTTGATTTTCACAGAACTTCTCCATTTACAACGTTTTTGATTTTCACAGCATTTCTCCAGAAACAACTATTTTTGGTTTTCACAGCACTTCTCCATTTACAACGTTTTTTATTTTCACAGAACTTCTCCATTTACGTTTTTGATTTTCACAGCATTTCTCCAGAAACAACTATTTTCGGTTTTCACAGCACTTCTCCATTTACAACGTTTTTGATTTTCACAGCACTTCTCCAGAAACAACTATTTTTGGTTTTCACAGCACTTCTCCATTTACAACGTTTCTGATTTTCACAGCACTTCTCCATTTACAACGTTTTTGATTTTCACAGCACTTCTCCATTTACAACGTTTTTTGATTTTCACAGCACTTCTCCATTTACAACGTTTTTGATTTTCACAGCACTTCTCCATTTACAACGTTTTTGATTTTCACAGCATTTCTCTGTAAACAACGTTTTTGATTTTCACAGCACGTCTCCATTTACAACGTTTTTGATTTTCACACAACTTCTCCAGAAAGAATGATTTTTGATTTTCACAGAACTTCTCCATCCACACCATTCTTGTTTTTCACAGCACTTCTCCATGTTCAACGTTTTAGATTTTCACAGCACTTCACCATCTACATCATTCTTGGTTTTCACAGCACTTCTCCATCTGCACCAGTGTTTCCCAAAATTTTTGAGCGCGACCCAAATCCGGGTGTGGTGAAAATCTCGCGACCCAAGCTTCAATCAGCGTCTTTTTCCACGAAACATAATATCATAATAAAATCAGACAACCAGCGCTAATACATACTATATTAGTGCAAGAGGTGTAATTGCAGCTTCGTCTGCATGATGTCTTCGATGCGGGGCTCGATCTTGCTGAGCGCAATGCGCATGTCGTGGCCGGGGTCGAGGCGATTGCGCACCTTGGTTTTGATGACCGTCAGTGCCGAAAAGCCTTGCTCGCACAGATACATGGTCGCAAACATTCATGACTTCAGCACCGATTATGGGCTTTTCTTTCTTGACCACAGTCCAGAACTCTCCAAGTGACGCTTTGGCGTAGAGTTGTCGATGGAACTCATCGTGATGCAGCTCGAGTAACTCTTCCTGCAGTCCATGGACATCCTCAGACAGGTCGTCAACCTTAGCCTGGAACGGATTCCTGATCCAGTGCTGGGACGCCAGATCTCTGTCCGGGATGTAGCGATCAAACTCGGTGATCAGGTTCTCCAAATGGTTCACGAGGATGGGCTTGATCGCATCGAGCGCTCCAATCTCGTCGTCCTCCCACTCCTCCAAGTACTCGTTCAATGATGGAAACGCTGCTGTTCTTCTGCGCTCCAGTTTCCCCTTCCAGAGCAGCAACTTTTCCTTAAAGGCCGACAGTTTCTCGGAGAGCGTGATGATGTTTTGATCCCTGCCTTGCATGGATGTGTTCAGTTCGTTCACTGAGGCGAAGACGTCGTTGAGGTAGCAGACTTTGGGCATCCAGGGCTTCTCGTGGAACCGGATGGCATGGCGATGGTTCTTTTCGTTGAGGAATATCTGCAGCTCTGTTCGTAGCTCCACTACACGACGCAGGACCTTGCCGTGGGAGAGCCATCTCACACTGGAGTAGAAGAGGAGATGTTGGAATTCAGACCCGAAGTCAACACACATCTTCTCAAACAGGCGAGAGTTCACGGCGCTGGCTTTGACGAAGTTGACAATGGCGACAACCTCCTACATCACTGCCGAAACATCCGGTGACAGATGTTGTGCAGCAAGGTTCTCGCGATGCAAAAGGCAGTAGAAAATTCTGACGTTCGGATTGACTTGCTTGACTCGCGCAGTGAATCCCTGTCAAACACCAAGCATCGCAGGAGCGCCGTCGGTGCACAGGCTGACACAGTTTTCCCAGCTCAGGCCTTCTTCTTGTTGGAAGTTGTCCACGACGTTGAAGATATTGCCGCCAGTTGTCGTCGTTTTCATTGGCGTGCAGAATAGAAATTCTTCCTCGAGGTCCGTCTCACCCTCGTACCTCCCGAAAATCATGAGCTGGGCGTCGTTTCCGACATCTGTCAACTCATCGAGTTGGTAGCTCCATTTTCCCACCTTCTTAATGTGGGCCACCACCTGGTCCTTTATATCTAGCGAAAGGTCGACGATGCGGCTGCGAATCGTGTTGTAGGATAGCGAGATGGACTGCATTTTCTTGGCCGCGTCGTTGCCGCAGACGAGTCTGGCCATGTCCATGGCTGCGTGCTTGACGAGCTGTTCGCCGATCGTGTGCGGCTTCATCTTCCTTGCGATGCGCATCGCGACGAGGTAGGATGCCAGCGTCGCTTGCTTGGTGCTGGATTCGTCGCCGGCTCAAACCGGCTCCGCTTCAGAGCCGCTTCTCGGCGCTCGAAAAACTCACGATCCTTGTTGACGTGCTCCGCGTACTTCGTCGCCAGATGCCTCTTCAGTTTGTTTTCCTTTAACGATTCGTTGGACAGCACTTCGAAGCACAACACGCATTGTGGCTTCACAGAACCACGATCACTGATAGAAGTGAAGCCCACATCCAAAAATGCTTGCTTGTTGGAACGCTTTGCCATCCTGCAAAACGAAATAGGCGACTAGATCAGTCAGTGGAGTCAGTGTCAAGGCTCTGACACAAAACACGCAACGCAATGTGGAGCAGAAAACTGCGCTGCGCAGTCCAGCCAGCAAGGCAGATCACACAAAACAGCGTCTCGACTTGTCGGTCAGCCAATGTGAAGTGACCGGACTGAGTTCGTCACCTCAC
>NC_140965.1:73938974-73998974 GCF_056783735.1 Eptatretus burgeri
CCCTTTAGTCGCCTCTTACGACATGTAGGGATATGGTGTACCTATTTAGACAAACGTACAAATAAAAATAAACTCTTATCCAGATCTTCACGAAGATCAAATCAATTTGTTCTTGGCATGCACCCAACCTGTCCCCAAAGTTTTGTCCAAATCCATCCACATCGTTTTTGACCCTATCTCTGAATGGTGAAGAATCACTTAAAAATGATATAAAAAAAGACTCGTATCCAAATCTTCACCAAAATCGAATCGATCCATCCTCATTAAACACCCAACCTGTTCACCAAATTTTGTCCGAATCTGTCCATAACCTTTTGAGATATCCTGCTCACAGACAGACAGACAGACAGACAGACAGACAAGCCGGTAGGCGGACATAGGTAGTCGGCTGTGGCTAGGCAAAGGAGGGGTCCATAGCAACGGTTCTTTCTCACACATAACTAGGACATACCGTGAACCTACCATACCAGTTTCATGTATATCTGACTCATAGTCTCTGAGATATAACGAACTTCGTTTTTTTTATTGTTTTCGACCAGGGTTCATTCGAAGTCTATCTTCTCCGACAGTTTTCATAGGATCCGGCTGGAAATTTTTGACATTATGGCTGAATGTACTGTCCACAGCCGCTCGTGGCCCGATTTTTGATTTTCGAAAAAATAATTTTTTTTAATGATTTTTCAAAAATTTCAGTCCCGTTGCTAGGCAACGGTAGTGTCCATAGCAACGGTTCTCATTTGCACACAACTAGGTCATGGTATGAACCTACCAACCAAGTTTCATCGAAATCGCCATTGTATTAACGGAGCACTGGACCGAACAGAGGGACAGACAGACAAACATATTGACGGAAATACTGATAATAAGGGAAGACAAAAAAAAATTTGAGATTTTTTTTTCTGACGAGATCGACTACCCAATACAAACAGACAAACAGACAGGGTTGAAAACATAACCTCTGACCACTTTCAGTGGCAGAGGTAATAACCGTGGATAATTGATATAATTTTTCTTGACCCAAAGCAATATTCACCAATGTCAGGTGTTAGTTGGGATTCCTCAATAGCTTGTTTATGTTTAACATTCCATGACTTGTCTGATGCAATACTGTGAAATGTAAAGTGTGAATTACTCTCAGGGTCATTCTCTTTCCAGGGTCAACCTGGGAAACGGGGACGAAAAGGAATGCCAAGTCCACGGGTAAAACCTACAATGTGACACGCATTTTTTTTTTCAATCGATTCCACCTTTTCTTATTGCTTCCATAGATGGTAGGCTCGTGATTTAGAATTATTAACTATTCTGTTATAAAAAGTTTAGCAGCATTCTTTGTGGTTTTTCTTACTTGTGATGCTTTTTAAAAATGTACTCAACAATTGTCAATGGAGATGTTGTGAAATGGCAATTTTTTTGCTTTATTTCTTTGTTTGGCCAAGCCAGCTTTGTGTGATAAAAGTAGTGGATTCATGTCTGCTCTATATCAGAACAATATGGTGCTCTTGACAAGTTGTGAATGATTGTAGCTGAGGACTAATCTTAGACAGGTTGCCACTCCATCGCAAGGTGCAGAAATTTCCTCTGAGCAGCCACAGGTATCAAACCCACACCAATGAGGGAAATTCAATTTGGCTTTACCCAATCCACCGCGATATTGCTCCAGCATGCTAAATAGTTCATGGAAAAATGTCCAAAAAAAATGTGACTGAACCAAGTGAGATGTCATGAAGGACTCAACAACACAGGTGTTGGGTGTCGACCATTTATTGGGTCACGCAATAGGAAGCACAGATGGATGGGAAAAATAATCAAACCCTTAGTCAAAGGAAATAAAATAAGAAAACCTGTCCTCCAAAGCCAGTCGCCGACTGGGAATCCTCCGTCATGCAAAGTCCTTCCTCAGCCCACCTGAGCTCCTGACCACATATAAAGCTTCGTCCGCAGCCTGATGGAGTACTGCTCTCCCATCTGGGCTGGTGCTCCTGCCTCTCACCTTTCTCGGCTTAATGTTGTGGAAACCAAGGCATTTAGGATCATTGGTATTTCCCGCGGTGAGGTTGAGTCTTTGGGCCTCTCACTCTCTCACCACAGGCAGGTTGGTGGTCTTTCTGTCTTCTACCGTCTCCTGTCTGGTCTCGCCTCCCCCCCGCTCTGTCTGTGATATGTCCCCACCGTATTTCTGCAGGGTGCTCAAGGCACGCCAACAACCCCCTTCTGGTAAAACTACCAAAATTACGAATCACTGCGCACCTTCACTCTTGCATTCCTCTTTTTCCCCACCTTTGCAATAAACTCCCACACTCTGTTCAATCCCATTCTTTCCTCCAGGCCTTCAAAACAGTTGTTCACCACCACCTCTTATCTTCCCCCATCCAATACCTCGATCTTTTCTACCCCCATTAATCCACCCCAAACCCACCTCCTTCAAATTCCCTGCTTTCCTTCCTGAAAGTCCCTGTACTGTCCACCTTGTATATCATGTGCTCCCTGCCCCATCCCTCTCCCTTCCACAGATCTCCTAATGTGTCTGTTCCCCACTGTTTTGTCCTTCCCTCTCCCGCCCCTCTTGTCTCATGCCCCCCTTGCTGTGCGTTTTGTGTTCTCTCTCACACGTGCCTCTGCAATGTATACAAAAAAAAAACACATTTATCAGCTGAGAAACATTAATGATGTCACACTGAGCTGCAACCAATTAAGAAGGCCAGATAACCCAATCACATAAACAATTTGTTGTTGGGGTAATTTATTACTCTGCATTACAATGTACTTGTTGACTTTCTTTTTTTTCTTCTTCTTTGATACATGATTGAGGCTCCTGGAAGAGTGACAGCAGAATGGAAGGGGACAAAATGGAAAAGGGGAAACATCAACAGTGGAGTGGAGGTGAGAATGAGTCAGATCAAGGGGAGGAGGAGGACACACGAGGGTGAACAAGCTCCACCCAAGCTGAATGAAACACAGAAAGGAGAGGAAGAGGAATTGTTATGGTGTAAAAACTGACTCCAACAACTTCAGTTAAGTGGGCTCAAGAGGACGTTTTGTCCGTTGCTTGCACATGCTTATCCAGCATAACGTCTCACTTCGTGCTATCCTCAAGCACCCATGCCCACTCACTTACAGCAATGCAAACTATCCACACTGATACATCAATAAAAATAAAAGCACATGACAACCAAACAAAACATTTTCCTCCCTTTTCCCACACAAAGTTCAGGTGTGGAAGGAGGTTACAAAGTCCCACAGACGCTGTCGAACCCGTGTGGTTCGTGATACAAGCACAACAGGTTGAGGGCCTCTCCCATCGGTCACAGCTTTTGAACTGGAGGGCCAGAACGTTGTTCCATGGTGGCTAAAGGATACTGGCTGAGGGTCTGGAGATGGCACTTTGCACAGCCAGCTATCCTGCCACCACGACTCATCCTGGAGCTGGAAAATGGCTCACCCCAGATGTTGACTGACTCGCCGCGGGGAGGACCAGAAGGACTCAAGCTGTCATGATGGTGGGGCTACTTCGCCCTGGCCCAGTCCAAGGCACATATGCCTGGCAGCTTCTCCCTGCGATCTCTGTCAAACTGCTGCTACATATTATGCTGATGCTGGCGAACCCTGGTGCGAACCGCATGTGCGTGAGTGTGAGTCTTTGGTGGATGCAGCCTATCCAGTGGCGGTTGCAGCTCTCAATATTCCATTGTGCTCTGGACATGGGCTTTGTACACTTGGGCTCAGCCAAGCAAATCCAAGTGTGGAGCAAAACTGTGAAAGGCACTCACTCTTTTTCCAGCTCTAACAGCAATAGAGTTCATGTGAAATTGGAAACTCAATCTCCGGGAGAACTTGACTCCAAATATGTCAAGCTCGTGTACATGCTGCAACGGCTTGCCACCCATGAAGAACTCTGGAGGATGCTCACTTGGTAGTCGTCTACTGAGAGACATAACCTTGCATTTCTCAGGAGCAAACAGGACATTCCATTTCTGTCCCCACTCGTAGATCGTCTGGAGGTCTTCTCTCAGATAAATGGTGGCATTCACGTCATCCGGCAGGCAGTAGATGGTACCGTCATCAGCATAGAGGCAGGTGGGGTTATGCAGGCTGTCACACAGATTGTTAATGTAGACTAGAAACAAGGTGGGCCCAATAATTGATCCTTGAGGTACTGATACATTAATTGGAGTTGGTTTTGATGTTTGGCCATTAACCACTACCTGAATACGTCTGTCCTTCAAGTAGCTGCATAACCACTGTAACAGCTGCCATCCAACTCCATTAGCAACCAACTTGACCAGCAATCGCTTGTGCCATACTCCATCAAAAGCAACTTTGATGTCAAGTGATACAATTGTACCATCCTGACGTCTGTTGAGACAAGACATCCACTCATGACTCAATTATATGTGAGTAAATCGGAGGCTGAGTGACCTGGACGGAAGCCCAACTGATTGTCACTGAAGAGGCCATTTCCAATGAGATGTTTCCTCAGTGTGGTGTTGATGTGAGCTCATGGTGTTCCAATGAGCTAGAGTACCAATCAGCAGAAATCATCACAATCAGTTTGCTGAGCTGTCTGCTCAAATGGGGATTGGGGGAAGACTTCAGACAAGATAACTTCCTTGCCTTCACATGATGGTGCAAGTGTAATGTTGGGAAACGTATCTGGAGCTGCAGCCCTTGCTAGCTTCAGCAGATGTACTCGAACATTATTGTTTGGCACTGCCTCAACCGCAGGCTTCTGGCAGTAAGAGATACCTTAAATAAGTGAATGGTAAGCCTCATGGTGTTGGCTTGGTGGTTAGGGTGCCTGGCTTGGGATCTTTGTTTCCTGAGTTTGAGCCCCGTTGGCCACTGAATTAACACCAGATGGGGTTGACTCAGCCTGTCGCCCATCCAAGGTCGGCGAAATGAGTATTAGTACACTGGTATAGGGGCACAGCATCAGCTGCATAGTCGCACCCCAATAAAATGATAGCTACCTGGCAGCCAAGCTGCCCATACGCAAGAAGAAGAAGAATAAAAAGTGAATGGTGTCAACCATTTAAAATTATTTCTGGACAGTCTCTACTTTGCAGCCAGTCACCAAACAATAATTGTGAATTATCAGAAAAGGCACTAGAGTTGGAAGTCCATCTCCAAAATATTAGAAGGGTGCTTGATGTTCACTGGGCTCCTCGTAGTTTTCGTAATGTTTAAGCAGTTTGGAACTCTTCCAGAGCATGCTACAACCACTTCTCTACTGCAGCAAAGGATGCAACTTGGGATGCTAAGGAAAGGTCAAAGTGCTAGGGGCTAATGATTTGGCTTGGATTGAGAGAGTTCCTTTGTGACTTTGGTCTAATGTATGACGTGTTGGAAGAGAACATCATCATAAATCCCTTGTGGAGCAGTGTAACACTCGAGAATGTATCATCCCTCATGTTCTTCAATCTAAATGGTCCACCATTGCAGAAATGGAATCATAAAGAGTATGTTCGGTCTTGGATGACATCTTATATGTTGTGCTATTACCTACGTAAAGTCAAGACTGTGCAGTGTTCCATAATGTTGTTGTTGTTGTTGTTGTTGAATAATCATGGCCAGTTCTGCACGAACCATCCCACAGCAAGGCCCGAGAGCCGAACAATTCTGCAGCAGTAGCCCCAAGATCTCTCACAACTGAGAGAGAGAGAGAGATAGATAGATAGATAGATAGATATTCCCTCCCCATGCTCTGAGCACCTTTGGCCATGCGGCCCACGGACACACCTTGACAGCTTTGCCTTCAGGTTTGGCTGCTTCCCAGTCTCAACTGACATTAGCATAGTTTACCGACATAATTTTTTTTACCACTACAACACTGAACATAAGGTCGTGGTGATTGTACAGCACACCGATAAGCAGGTAATTTCAACAAGAGCAACTACAACCAGGAATTGATATAACGGCATCAACAGTAGCATGGATCAGTTTTTCCTATCAAAATGAAGGGCAATTTGAATGTAATCTCCTCAAAAATTGCAGATCATTTAACCCTTTCTTGACTCCTCTATATTTCAATCTCATCTGGACCATATTTTTTGTCCTCTCCCACATCCTCACGTCATCCTCTCCCCTCCCTTCATTCCCCCGTCCTTTGTCCTCTCGTTGTTTCGGCAAAGTGAAGTGTCGGCAAAAATCAGTGCAGTTACGCATTCATAAAATCAAGTACTTTTGTTAACCGTTTAAATACAAATAAACCCTGTCTGTGATAAAATACCCATTTACATGATGTTGTGCAGACCACACTTACAATCAAATACTGGACTGAATTGTAACATATAAGATTCTGATGTGTTTTTTTTAATCAACTTTCCTTGAATTATCCATTATTATTTTTGTGCTTTATCTTGGAGCAACATTTTAAAGATTTTTTTTTGTTGGTCTCTTTGCAGGGCCAGCCAGGAGTGCAAGGACCAAAGGGAATGCCAGGGCCACTGGTATGCTTCCCAATCATACTTTGTTATTACACACGTTTTTCTTCTTTTTCTCTGAAGGGTTAACATGATTGCAATGAAGGAAATAATGTTTTGGCAAGCGAAACTCGGTGTGGAAAAATATTAAACTCACTTTTTCACTGAGAAAACCCTGACCAATGTTCAGCACACAAATCATCAGGCTGAACATTGTCTGCTGAACATGGGTTTCATTATTGTCCACATTGAACAATGTAGTTTTTTTTTTTTTCTCCTGAACTATAATTTGCAGGTTTGTGTTTTGGTTCATCATATATAAGAAATAGCTATTTCTAACCTGCACTCAATCACTGGCTCACCGATGTAATTGTTTTGTACTTTATAGGTCAGCGAGGAAGTTGAAATTTGACATACCGATGCAACTCAAAGCCACAATTTCAGGAAAAAAAAATCACAAAACCGTCTGTAAATGTCCATAAATTAAATTATCCGGGAAAAAAGTCGGCAAGTGGAGCCTCGCTTCCTCGGCTGGGAGAGGGGTTCGGACTGCGCATAAATAAAGAGCTCGTACTATTCACTCAACCAGACTCGGTAGGGGTAATGATTGGAGCATCCCACCCCTCCCCCTGAGTCTGGGAGGTCAGTGGTTCAAACCATGGCTGAGTCATACCAAAGACTTTATGAATGGTACGTGCTGCTTCCTTGCTTGATGCTCAGCATTTAAAAGGATACAACATGGACAAACAATGCTGGGAAAGCAATGACAAACCACCCAGTATAACCGTTACTAAGAAACTCCTTTAGCAGCACCAACACTCTGAAAAGAGGATGAAACATCAAATCACATTAACTGCTTACTCATTCTTCATTTTATTTATTTATTATCTTGCCAAAACGAAGTTTTTGCAAGATATGTTAGTCAGCTTGTATGTTTTTTATTTATTTATTTATTTATTTATTTTTGTCTGTAATCACGTATCGATCACTCTGCAGAGCACAGTTATCATTGGAAATTTTTGTAACTTCGCATATCAGAGGCCTATAGAGGTTCCTTTCAGCGCATAAAATTTTCAAGGTCAAGGTCAAAGGTCAAGGTCATTTTGTCTCAAATCAGGGGAGTCGACGAAACCCTTATTTCTTGAGTAATTTTGATCGGATCGTCTTCAAACTTCATGGGAATATAGTTCATGGTCTGGCGCTCAGCTGATTAATTTTTGGTGGTGATCGGCCTTGACCTTCATGGTTAGCGCTGGAGGTGGAAAGTTTTTTTTTTTTTTTTTTGACCCCAAGGTCAAATTTTGAAATCTTAGATACCATATCGAGTCATACCTCATATGCAAGCACTTGATAAGTGCTTTCCAGATCTGTCAAAAGTTTAAAGCTATGATGTCATTTGATGACGTCATGACGAAAAAACGGATTTTTTTTCATGGTTACTCTGTAGAACGATTCTCATCGGAATCTCTCGTAGGCAGATATTCCTCAAGGAGTCGCTCCTGGTGGATAGCAGCTCTGTTCACCTCAGTGTGACCTTAAAGAAGTCACATGTGGTCACCTTTTGGCAAGATACGGGTCACCCTGCGGGTGACATTGGTTTGTTTATCTGTTTGTAGAATGCAAGCAGTGTGTGTGTGTGTGTGTGTGTGTGTGTGTGTGTGTGTGTGTGTGTGTGTGTGTGTGTGTGTGTGTGTGTGTGTGTGTGTGTGTGTGTGTGTGTGTCGTAACGGACTGAGTCTTCCGAATGGGTGACTCAAAACTACCGGAGTTCTGCACACGCAGCAACTCCATGACGGTATGATAATGTTCAATTAATTTTGCCATGTAGTGGTTTCAGCGTGCTTGTACAGTTTCAATTGGGATTTTGTTATGCTGGAGGGTGATTCTTCAGCTCAAAATACAAAAATATACTTCAAAAGGAACAGGTTTAATTAAAAAAAAAATGAATTGGGACACAGGAAGACAGCAATGAATTAAAATGATACAGAGATAGAAAAACCTGATTGGCACACACACTTAACTTGAAAATGATGGTACCTCCCCCAAGCCTTACCTAAACTTATTCCATGCAATCTCGATCAGAAACACAAGACAGACAAAATAATGGACAGAATGGATGGGGTAAAGGTGTGTGGTCTTCCCTTTGTGGCTTTCCGCCACGGTGAAAAAGTCACTCATGTGTTGTCGCCATATCATCAGAACATGTGCGGGAGTCACACAGGTGGATTTGCCATGGTCCCGTGGAAGCTGCAGGAGAGGTGAGAAAGGACAATGATTAAGAAATAATCACACATGGAAAAGAGGGGAAGGAGACAGACACAGAGGGCTGGTATGAGAAAGATTTCCAGATATCTGATCCTGATCATTGCTTATTGGTTTTACAGAACTTCCGTGAACATCATTGCAAGATAACTAAATAATAATTTACCTCTCATGCATCCTGACCAACATTAAATGCCTGTCAGACGTTAACATGTCTGTGGTGCACAAAACTCTTCTGGGAGCAGTCAAGAATAATTTGAATTTTAAAAAAGGCTCTTCTAGCTGAACAGTTGCAGAAGCTCCACCTATTAGGCATGAGCTTAGCAGAGCTACAGCCCTCTACATCTCCATAGCATTGTATTGCTGCCAAGACCGGGAAGATAATTTAATTATTAATTAAAGATCTGATGAACGAGGACTTGATCCAACTTGAACAACAACAGGCACTTGAGCTTGAGCAAGAAGCTGAACTTCCGACACCGTGTCCAAAACAGTTGACAAGCAAAACAATGTCGGAAGCCTTTTTAAAAAAAAAAATATTGTATACATTGTCGAGGTGCGTATAAGAGCTAAAATGCATATGTCGAAGCCTTCATCCGTATGTTGAAAAAATGATCGCCATATTTGCCAACAACGATCCAAATAAGGAAGGAAGTGGCCAGTTTATTCAAGTCAAAGAAAAAGACTGCCAGTGCAACAAGGAAATGTACAAATCGCAGAAAATGCAGGCACACCAGTCTCGCATCAACAGCGCTTCCTATAATATGAAAAGGGATTAATTTACAAAGTATTTGTGGAAAGGGATAGAAAAAAATGCTCAATAAATCGGACAGATTTGGTAGTCAAAGGGCAGAAGAAAAATGGAAGGAGGAACACGCAATTTTATATACAATGGAAACTAAATATAACCAGATAATGGTGCCAACAAATACCAGATTCATACACGGAACAAGGGCTGGTGGGGACTTGTGCAGGTATGAGCTGGTTATGGCTGCAGGCTGATGTGGCACAAGGCTGGCATGGCACAAGGCAAATTGCATCTCAGGGTGCGAATAATTCCGACTGGGAGCAATCGAGATAACACCAGGAGATGAAGGAATGGTGGCCAAGCAGAGGAAGGATCTTTTCTCCTCCAGGTCCAAGGTCAAAACTCCAACTAACCAGGAGACGTCAAAACTCCAATTAACTGTAAAAACACCAACTAACCAGGAGAGAGGAGGCCAGGACACAAGGGAATGGTGGCCAAGCAGAAAGAAGGATCTCTTTTTCTTCAGGTAAGGTCAGAACTCCAACCTACTCCATAGTTTTCTACAGATGCCCTGCCCTTCTGCACGACAGTTCCTCTGGCCCTCCCTAAGTGCACGGCAGGCCATCATTGGTTGCCGCTTCTGGTGGGTGGTACCTCATGATCCAGTGTTCCACCCTTCTCCAAGGCTCCACAGCCCATTTTACCACCATGGCTTGCATTCCACAGGCCAAACAGTTCATGGTATGTTTCCTTTCAAGCAAAAAGCACTTTCTTTGTGCATTTATGCCCAAGCCCACCGCCTTGCCTCGTCTGAAACAGGAGGTTTTACACAATACAATCTTACTCTCTATACTTCAAAGTTTACACTCACTGCCTCCTTAGTACCTGTTTTACAAGACGAGTTACTTCTGGCAAATGTCCTGTTACAAGAGAAATCTCACCTATGCGATCACATGGTCCATGCTCAAGTCTGAACGTGATCTATCTGTGTATTCAACCTCCGAGCTTGATGGAGCAGCAAAGCACAGATCTCGTCCCATTACAGCTGGCGCTGCACAGAATATGAGCAACAATGGCCATCTGCCACAAGAACAACATTGTCTCTGCCTCACTGCACATCACCAGGAGGTGGGATTGCGGTGGTGCGTAATAATAAACCAAAACAAGCCCATCCATCCGAATAAATGTAACACAGCATTAAACGCCATGGGTGCATGCAAACCACTTCGCTTCCATTCCGGATGAGGTCTATGAACGGCAAGACACAGATCGCATCTCAAAACAGCTGAAGCTGTGCGAAATGTGAGCAACAATGGCCACCCAGTATATGTAGGTGAAGTGGTGCACATGCACACATCTAGAATGGAGGCAAAGTTGTGTGCATACGCACTTGGAGTTTAATGCCGTGTTGCATTTATCAGGTCGGAAGGGCTTGTTGTGGTTTATTATTACGCCAATGTTAACGATAAGTCGAATTGGCTAATTCCCCCATTTTTCTTTCCTTCATTCATAGATAAGTTGATTTGGAGAATAAGACAAGGTTAGATCAACTACGATAGTGAGACAAGCGTCAGTGAGTCAGAACAAAAGAGGTGTTAATTCCTCCCTGACACTGTCACAACACATCGCTGCCGAAGGTACTTCCAGGGTCTTGAATATTAATGCGCCGTTTTGGCCATATTATTTGAACTACATTGTAGGATGACCTTTCAGATAAATTAAAAATTTAAACAGTTTTTTCCCAACATTTGTTGTCATATGGAGGTATTTAAAACAAGCTTCAGAAGCTATTGTCTATCAGTTCTGGTATTGAAAGCCAGACGTCGATGACAGCAGTGGTCATCAGCTGATCACGCATCATTTATGCCATGTTGAATAGCCTTATTTTGAAAAGCAACATGTGCTGGATTGATTAAAATGAACAATTATACAATTTATTTCAGAAAATATCACACTTTGCAATTATCCTATATATTAAAACGTGCAATGAAGCTGTCTGTCTATGTGTGTGCATCTGAAGCTTTCCAGTCAAAACCCATTGGCTGTTCAGTTAGCCTGACAACACCCACAATTGTAATGAGAAAAATCACACTCCCCACCATGTTGGTTCGATGGTAGACCTTTACTTATTATTATTTTTTCGCTTTTTACCGATGACGTTACCCTTTTTTTTCGTTAATGACAGGTATATTCAAATACACATGCATATAAATAAATAAAAACAATGACTTAGCAAACATTTAAATTAAAATAAAACTCTTTCGGAAGCGGTCAAACTTGGTGGTGCCTCATCTCTTAGTCTTCTTCTTCTTCTTCTTCTTCTTCTTCTTCTTGTTCTTGTTCTTGTTCTTCTTCTTCTTGTTCTTGTTCTTCTTCTTGTTCTTCTTCTTCTTGTTCTTCTTCTTCTTCTTGTGAAGACAAAACCTTAACCTCTTGGACTCGGCTCTTGTATAAACAAAATCCGGATCTCCTTAAATACTAAGCACATGTACACATCCTCGCATTGACGGTGCCTTTTGAGAGCGTCTATCATGAACTTTTAAATATATTCGGACATTTGCTTTAAAGTTTCGAAAAGTTCACCTTACTATTTAAAGATTATTCCATTTATCGTATTGTAATTTCGTAAATGCACTATTTATTTCGTAAATACACTATTTATCATAATTACGTAAATACATTATGACGGGTCTCGCTATTGGCTTAATCAAGGCACGTGACGAAATATCGGAAGTTTTTTTTGTTGTTTTTTTTAGCCGACAAAACCTTTAGGACGCTGCTCTTGGACACATTTGTCCCTGTTATACATGGTACTCACCTTAGCCGGAGACAAACTAAATAATCGGGTGACATCAACTGCACATTCACCAGCATCCATTCGACGAATAACATCTAATTTCACTTTGGAGGTAACACTCTTGTAATGCCTCCCAGCCACTCCACAATACAGTACATTGTGTTTTTATGGATGACGCAAGGTACTGTAATTCTTTCGGCGATTTTGAAATCTCCCGATTCGGTAGTTTAGCGATGTATTGTGGGGTCTTTATCAGTCTGGTAACTCTGAAAACACTCGAGAATAAAAGGTATGTCTTTTAAACCAACGTAAGTGTGAGTTAAAACCATGTAATTTATGATCTACACAAGTATGGCATGGGGACAAATATGGCAAATTGCTCTGCAGCTGGATAATGGTGAACTCAGAAATGTTGTTGATTTGACACCTAAGATATGCATGACCTTGGATCTTGCTGCCTTCATTCATTGGACATTCCCCAACCTTGCTAACAATTGGAGCAATCCACATTGGATGGCCGAGCAAACAATTCTGGTACCACATAATACAATGAGTATTGAGATCAACAACCAATTTGCCGCATGGTTTCCAGATGAAGAGTGGCATTGTTTGAGTGCTGATACTGGTACAAATGCTGAAAATGTTGTATCCATCCCAATTGAGTCCCTCATTTCACTCAATGCTTTAAGCCTACCACCTCACATGTTCTGCTTGAAAGCTGGGAATGCACATTATGCTGTTGCGTAATCTGGCACCACATGATGGACTTTGAAATGTCACACGACGTTTGGTTCAACATGTAATCAATGGCCACCTAATCTAAGCAACAATTGCGGTTTTCTGAGAAAAAGCAAATACATTTTTTTGGGAGGGGGGGCGGGTTGCCTCCAAAAATATATATTTGCTTTCTTCTCAGAAAACTACAAACATACTTCCAATGAAACTTGACTACAACCTTCATCACCCGTGACGTACCAAAGATTTTTCATGTCATTAAAAAAGTCATGGTCGAAGGGGGTCGACAGGGGGTGGGGGTGTGGTTGCCAACCAAAATATGCATTTGCTTTCTTCTCTGAAACCACACACACAATTTCGTTGAAACTTGACCACAACCTTTATCACTCATGACGTACCAAAGATTGTTCATGTCATTTAAAAAAATTGAAGTCTCAGGGGGTCTTGGGGGGGGGGGTATTGCCCCTATGTTTATTATTATTATTGTTGTGGCATGTGGTCAAACTCTTTGTTGCAAAACAAAATGTCATTTCAGATAAGTTTAGCATAACTTTGTTCTGTCGAAGGGAAAAGCCTGAAATGTCAACTTCTCTTTTTTTCATGGTGGGTCAACTACCATTTGAGGTATTTTGAAAGGTTAGTGGTATTTGTTTTATTTGTTTTGCCTAAGCATAACTGATGTAATCACGTTCAATTTCCATTCTTATGGAAATCAAAGAAGTTTATACTGTAATAATATTCAGTTGTTGCTGGAAAAAAATGTGGGGTTTTGCATTCACTTCCTGCTCTGATCATTGTTTGATTGCTATTCCTCGATTCTTGTGATGAGTATAGGTTGCAAAATTATCTCTTTTATGTGTATACTTGCAAAGGGTCTTCAAGGCAAAAAAGGTGTTCAAGGGAGGAGAGGCATCTCTGGTCCTCGCGGGCCACCTTCGTTAAAAGGCAGGAATGGAGTGATTGGACGCCCTGGTATTTTGGTACGTTGCTTACCCTCTGCTTTACTTCACCATTGATTGCAATCAATCTTCCTTTGTTGAAACAAAGAGGTGCTGCCATTCCAACATCTTGTCATCAGGCTGGTAACATTAACTGTGCTTATGGCTTGCAGTTGCACGAATTGGTAAACTACTAGAAATATACATTTTTTTTCTTTGATTAAAACCTGAGTTAAGGTCAGGTCAGGTATGGGAGCATGTGCCAGAACAGCGCGTCGCTGCGTCCACTTTCCGCCGGTACTCCAGGGGCCTCCGTCTGGCCATCCCCCAGGCAGATGCCAGGCCCATCCCCATCTCCTTGAGATGATGGTCAACCTGCTGCAACCATGAGGCACGTGGTCGGCCCACTGGCCTCCTCCACTCATGAGACTCCCTCGCTGAGAGAATCTGGTAAGCAGGATCAGCGTCAGGAAAACGAGCCACATGTCCATACAGCCGCAACTGACGCTCACGGACTATGCAGGTAACAAATCTCATCCGAGTCTCTCTCAGCAACCCCTCGTTGGATACAAAATCCGACCAGCGATAGCCAAGGATTCTCCGAAGAGACCTGGTACCAAAGGAATTAAGTCTCCATCTCAGATCCTTGGTCAGAGTCCAAGTCTCGCACCCATAGAGCAAGACTGGAAGTACCAAGGACCTGAAGACTCGGACTTTCGTCCTCCCGCACAGGTACCGGCAGCACCACACCCCATGATCCAGTGAATCCATGACTCCCCAGGCCCGACCCAGACGTCTATTGACCTCTGACTCGCAGCCAGCAGAGACATGAATATCACTGCCAAGGTAAGTGAATCTCTCCACGACCTCAACATCCTCACCACAAACAGACACAGACAGGACAGCAGCATCCAAGATGTCACCGAAAGCCTGGATCTTAGTTTTGACCCAAGAAACCCGTAATCCCAGCGGCTCCGACTCCTCATTCAGCACCTCGAGGGCCCCCAAAAGGATGTCTAAAGTCTCCGCAAAGATGACTGCATCATCTGCAAAATCAAGGTCCGAGATCTTGACATTCCCAAACGATGCACCGCAACTTGATCTCTCCGACATCCTCCCTAAAATCCAGTCAATACAAGTGCTGAAAAGTGTGGGGGCAAGTACACATCCCTGACGAACTCCAGTAACAACTGGAAATAAGTCAGAGGTGGTACCACCACACTTCACAGCACTCTCAGAACCAGAGTAGAGTTCAGATATCAGATCGATCAGTTTTGGTGGCACCCCACGAAGACCAAGAATCCTCCAGAGGACATCCCGATTCACTGAATCGAACGCTTTACAGAGATCAACATAGGCTGCAAGCAGCCCCTGCCGAAACTCTCATCTGCGTTCGGTGAGGACACGAAGTGCAAGGATACGGTCAATCGTTGACCTCTTTGGTGTAAAGCCTGACTGCTCTGGACGCTGGTGCTCAAGCAGATGGTGGAGAAACCTATCAAGAATTATCCGAGCAAAGACCTTGCCCGGCACTGAGAGCAGCGTCACCGCTCGGTAGTTGTTGCAGTCTTGGCGATCACCCTTCCCTTTCCAGAGAGGGACAACAAGGCCCCTCTTCCAGTCAGTTGGGATGATGCCTGTGTTCCAGGCAGAGCACAAAACTGCATGCAACGACACGAGTGCAGCATTTCCACCAGCCTTGAGAAGTTCGGCATGGATGCCACAGATCCCTGGAGCTTTGCCCCGTTTCAACTGGTTCACTGCAGCCCGTGTTTCCACAAGCGTAGGTGGACCACAGTTGATTCGAGGGTCAGCAACAGGGATTGTAACACCCTTGACGTCCAACTCGACAGTTGGGGGATCAGCCTGGTACAACCGCTCAAAGTAACCGGCCCAGCGGGCCTTCACTTCAGACTCCTCTGTCAAGAGCCTACCACTCTCTGCTCAAACTGCAGTGCTCCGAGGGATGGGCTTGGATGAACGTAATGCGCGAATTCCCCTGTAAGCAGGACGAGAATCACCTGTCCACAGGTGATGCTCTACCCCCTCACAGATTCCTCGCACATAGGCCTCCTTGTCCACCCTCAGTGCACGTACAGTTTTACGCCTCAGCTCCCTGAACAGCTCAGCTCTGCCATTCAGCCTGGCCCTGCGACTCTGATCAATGGTATCCAGTGTCCCTCGAGAGATAAAATTCTTCTTTGCCCTGCGGTGAGTTCCAAGACATCCACCGGCAACATCAAGGACGGTGGTCTTGAAGGCGCTCCACAACTCTTCAGGATCCCCCAAAGCACCCAGACAGACCCCCCAAGTGTCCACTCAGCCTGTTCGCAAACTCCTCAGCTACTCTCTCATCCCTGAGCTTGGCAACATCCAGCCTTGGCTGGGATGGTACCATTCTCCAGGATTTAAGGTGCAGCTTTAGAGTTGCTACAACAAGCCTGTGGTCAGTATTGAGGAACTGAGCACTCCGGTAGGCCCTGCAGTTCTGGATCATCCTCCAACGACCGTCAATGAGGACATGGTCAATCTCCTTTGCCACACCGCCAGCGTTGGAATACCAAGTCCAGCGATGAGCTTGTGGGTGCTGAAACCATGAACCAGCCACCCTAAGTCCATGACTTCTTGCAAAGTCAAGGAACTTAGTGCTATTCTAGTTCATAGTTCCTGACCCATGGGGACCAACACACACCTCATAACCATCCCTATCAGTTCCAGTCGATGCATTGAAATCCCCCAAGACTAGAAGTGTATCTCGTCTGGGGCACTGATCAACCACAGACTCGAGTGTGGCGTAGAATGCATCCTTCACGGTGAGATCACTCGCCTCAGTCGGAGCATAAACAGAGACCAGGGAAATGACACCTAAGGAGTGACGAATCCTTAATCTCATAATACGCTCGTTGACCGGTGTTACCTCAATTATCATTGGGGTCAGCTTATTGGACACAGCTACAGCAACTCCTTGGGTATGGTAACCATCAGAGCGACCAGACCAATAGTAGGTGTAACCACCCACCATTATCTCGCCGCAATCCGGTCTCCGAACCTCAGAGAGAGCTGCAATCCCGATGTCCAAACGCTTGAGCTCAGATGATAACAGAGACAGGTGATCATCCTCTCTTAGGGATAGGACATTCCAGGCACCCACCCGAAGGGACCGCCTCAGGTTAACCCAAGGAGACCGCCGTCTGGTGGACGACACCTCAGCACCACTCCGACACACTCTCCCGCAATCTGACCCAAGGATGTTACCCCGTGGTTTCCCTCCAATCAAAGATTGGGGGTCCCGAAGGCTTTGCCCCAATCCCATCATCCGGTGAGCTGCCCTGCGAAGGGAAGCTGCACAGGAGGTACTCCCACGGAGTGGGTTTTCAGATTTTTTTGCGTTTTTACGTTTTGCGGAATGAAGGGTTTTACGGTGGCCGGAGTGCAAATCCTGCCACCAACCTCCTAATAAGAAGTAACCCAACTGCAGGAGGACGTCTGCAGACACAGTTGGGCACTAGATATGGATGGCCGTTGGCTCACAAGGAGCTCCTCCACCCTTTGACAGGTTTTGTTTTTAATCCTGCTGGGTGTCCATATCCAAACACCCCCCTCACCACAAAACCTGGTGGGGGAGGCGGTTTAGTCGCCGACAACCCGACCATGGAACAGGTTAGTACAGGTTTACATGGTACCTGTAGCAGGTCACAGATCGAACCTGACCTGACCTGAACCTGACCTGACTGAGTTAAGGAGATCCATGAACTTCATAAGATGTCCATATTATGCCATTCTTCCCCTGCATGGGTTGGTCAATAAGTTTGTGTCCTAATATGCAAGTATAACATAAGATAAGGTTGCCCCAATGTTATTCAAGAGGAGGCATCGTCGTTTTTTGTTAAAATCACTGAAATTTTAAGAAATTTAAACATATTAAGCCAGCGTTTCTCAACCTTTTTACCCTTGTGGAACCCTTGAAATAGTTTTCATATCTCAGGGAACCCCTGCATAAAAATTATTAAATACCATTATTAATATCTCGCTCTTTTATATTTTTATCGTAGTTCACGTGGGAAATATAACATATTTTTTTTCGGATACAGGTTTAAGGAAAAAATGACCCCCTTTGTGTCAAATTTATTGGCAATGAAAAAAAAAACATACTGCTCTTTTATGAGCTCGTTTATCACACCGAGGTTTTAATTCACAAAAAAATGGATTCCATGACACGAATCCGCCGCATACTAGACGTCCACTAACCAGTGAGGGCGGTTTCACACTGGCGCCATATAGACATCGTTAAATACATTCCCTATGGTTGTTATAATTGAAAATAATATGAGGTTGAAGCCTCTATTATAATAACCAAGGAGTTTCCAACAATATGCCATACGTGTATTGTAAAATTACGAATATTAAATCAAACAAAAACTACTCAAAAATACATTAGCCTATTTATTAGTTTCTCGCGGAACCCCGAGCGACCTCTTGCGGAACCCTAGGGTTCTGGGGAACCCGGGTTAAGAAACACTGTATGAAGCCAATGAAGTCCTATTCTCCTTTAAAGTTGAAGGCTTTTAAATTTATTCCAATTGCAGCATTTGTTAAATAAAACTTATGATGTCCCATCTTGGATGCAAACTTCCCTTAAGGACTTTTTTTTTTAATGTTTTTGGAAAAGGACATGAACAGATATTTAATGAAAATTGTTATAAAAGAACGACATATTTGATAATCAACTGTCATTATGTGATCGCTCGTTGTACTATGTTCAGCCTTGTCATTAGATTGCAGCAAGTAGTGCATGGCTTACGGCCGTGTTTGACCATCTATTTCGGCTGGAACTATTGATTTGATCCTGTTGGATTTTTCTCTGAGATGATTGACATCTTAGATTGCCATGGAAAGTGATGAAAATTTCAATGAATAGGAGTTCCGTTATCAGAAGTTTCAATGTAGGTGTAAGCCATTTGGCCCATCAAAGCATGCTGTGTTGCCAACTTACGGTTGTTTGTCCATGATCTATCGTTTCAAATGCTGAGCATCAAGCAAAGAAGCTCTCACCATTATACCACCGTGTCTGGTTAGATAGACATGGCTACCTTTCGTGTTTATTTACATTTGATTGAAGTAAACAACAAAGGTTGGTATGAGTATTTTTAATCCATTTTGGAGGAAATGTGAAGTGGGGATGTGGGGGTTGGAGGGGGAGGAGTGGTTGGGGGTTATTGGATAATCAAATATGTAAAATCAACATCAGGTATAATGCACAGTGCACTTTGGCTGTTCACATGTTGAGAGATCCTCAAACTAAATCCTTACCCGGAAAAAAAACATCAAAAGGTTTATCCATAAAGAAACTGGCAAAATGTGTATTGTACTGCATTCATTTTTACTCGCACATTGTATAGCGTAAGCACATTGTATAGTGTCAGCATAGGCGTTTGTTTGTGGTCAGTCTCATGCTTTGCAGAAAATGAATGGACAGCGTATGTTTTACAGGGCCGGGATGGATTGAAAGGGCCCCCTGGTGCAAAAGGAGTAAAAGGGGACAAGGTAAATGGCAAGCGCATCCCATGTGGATTGCACTCATTAATAACAAAAATAATAATAAATTAATAACAACAACAATAGTACCCTTGTTGTAATTGCAGCCCTGATCTTGCTGCACTGGATTTTTAATGTGGTGGAAGTGCTTTGAGTTTGAATACAATACCTCAGACGTAACATACCTGGGAAATTTGCAATGACCTACCTTTACAATATATATATATATATATATATATATATATATATATATATATATATATATATATATATATATATATATACACTAAAACCGAACATGCACATTCACACACACACACACACACACACACACACACACACACACACACACACACACACACACACACACACACACACACACACACACACACACACACTCCTATCTTCATTTATACCTCAAAACGACAACTGAAATACGTGCAAAGTCCTCGGGACTGGGTTAAATGTAAACTGGAGCACAATCTAAGATCAGCATCAAACGGCTTCTTGAATCGATTATCCCAGGATATTGAGCACCTTTCAGGTAAACCCTTATTTTGTACATTTTTTATTGAATAACAAGCTGGATTTACTGTCACAGAAGAGACGTTATTCACTGGATCATAATTCTGTCTGTTTTACGTGGAAGGGGCCATGTATTTATCACTGGGGATGGGGGGAGGTTGCGGAGGGTGATGGGTGTCGTCTGCCAACCTGCAAATCACAAGCCTCAACATACCATATATTAGCGTTTTATTACAGCGCATGCGCTGTATACAATTGCACCGAGTTCGAAATGTCCCCGGCGTCGTCTACCACGTCTCCGGTGTCCCCTGTCCCCTCCCCCCACCCCCCCCCCCCCACTTGCCTCAAGACAGCCAATGACGGCCGTCCGTTAGATGCAGTGCGTAACCTCGACGGAAATGGCGACAATTGCCGGAAATACCCGAGTATTTCAATGGAAATTTGTGAAACTAATGTGTTATATATGTGAAAACCATTTAATTTTTGTAGTATTTAACCCCAATGTTTTTTTTCTATAACTCAGGTGTTTATTAAAATTAATTGTAGTTTCGGGCATTTGGGGAAATTCTCATGTTTCTTTACAGCTCTCTTGGTGATCTAGTTCTTTAAACTGTATAAAATGTATGAAATCTTGCAATGATCAAGATTATTTCTGTCAATTTTTCTGCCTGTAAGGTTCAGGCCATTGGGCCCATCATACTTGTATTGTTTGCAAAAAACTTAATTGATCAATTTCTTTATCAACCACATCCTCCAAAGCTCATTATTATTTATTTAGCCAATGCATGTTTAACTGGACTGACTAGGAGTTTAGTTTATGGGAATCATGAGCTTGGACTGGGCTGACACTGTTTAGACTGTTTCCCAAGCTTTTGCGAGCTTTTGCTGAGAAGTTCCTCTGCTTATATCTTGTTGTTGCGATTCTTTGGACTTTTTGCTTCCATTAAAGTTCTTGTTAAATCGTTTGTGGAATAATAAACAAATAAAAAACCTGCTCTGCTGCTCTTGCACTTCCTCTCACTGCCGTTTTCACCCTATAATTTGCCTGAGGTCATGTTCCACCTGCTTGGAAATCAGCCGACATCACTGCATCGCATTAAAAAAGGTGCAAAAACAGATCCTCTTAACCACAGACCTATCAGATTACTTCCAGACATCAGCAAAGTCATGGAATCCATCATCGCAGTTGATATGAAATCCTTTTTCTCCACCAATCTCATTTCAGAAAATCAGTTTGGATTCAGACCAGGTCACTCTACCTTAGGTATGCTCCTCGACTCACACAACAATAAATGGAGGCCCACAGCATCAGACATGAGATCAGGGCCATCTCTCTGGACATGTCGAGCTTTCGATGCAGTTTGGATTCCTGCCTTGCTCTCCAAACTATTTGCCTCTGGCATCCAAGGCCAACTCCATATATGGCTCACTAACTTCATCGACTCTTGTCCACAACATGTGACCCTTAACGGAATCCTTTCATCTCTTCTTCCTGTCGAGGCTAAAGTTCCCCAAGGCAATGTTCTGGGCCGAATCCTATTCCTGCTCTTCATCAATGATCTCTCTGACTCTCTGGAAAATCCTCTTTATCTATTTGCTGATGATTCCACCTTCTGCCATGACATCTCTCTACCTTCTGACAGAGAGAGCAGCCTCTTCCCTCTTTTCAGACCTTGACAAAATCACAAACTGCTCAAACACTTGGAATATGTCTTTAAATCCACACAAATCTTTAAATCCTTTTCTCTCTCTCTCTCTCTCTCTCTCTCTCTCTCTCTCTCTCTCTCTCTCTCTCTCTCTCTCTCTCTCTCTCTCTCTCTCTCTCTCTCTCTCTCTCTCTCTCTCTCTCTCTCTCTCTCTCTCTGTCTGTCTGTCTGTCTGTCTGTCTGTCTGTCTGTCTGTCTGTCTGTCTGTCTGTCTTTCTTTCTTTCTCTCTTTCTTTTTCTTTTTCTTTTTCTTTTTCTTTTTCTTTTTCTTTTTCTTTTTCTTTTTCTTTTTCTTTCTTTCTGTCTTTCTTTTTCTCTTTCTTTCTTTCTTTCTTTCTTTCTTTCTTTCTTTTTCTTTCTTTCTTTTCTTTTTCTTTTTCTTTTTCTTTTTCTTTTTCTTTTTCTTTTTCTTTTTCTTTCTTTCTTTCTTTCTTTCTTTCTTTCTTTTTTCCTGGAAAACCCTCCCATCTAGTTTCTTAACAGTCTTCTTGTGGGGGAGTGGGGGTCAGTTAGTCAAACTCCTAGGGTCTCACTTCCAGCCACGGTCTTTCTTGTGAAACCACATTTCAAAGTTGGCCTCCAAAGTCAGTTGCTGACTGGGCATCCTTCGTTATTCAAAGTCCTTCATTGGCATATCTGAACTCCTATTCACTTGCAGCTTAATGGAGTACTGCTCTCCCCTTTGGACTGGCTGCCCTGCCTCACACCTTGCTCAGCTTGACACTGTGTAAACCAATGCCGTCAAGGTCATTGGAATCTCCCATGCTGAAGCTGAGTCAATAGGCCTGTCACTTTCCAATCGCAGACAGGTCTGTGGTCTCACTTCTACAACCTCCTTTCTGGTCTTGCACCCTCTGCTCTTTCCATGTTTTATCCTCACCCCCTCCAAGTTTCTACAAGGCACACATGGTCGACCATCAAACCCCTTTTGGTGAAAGTCCTAAAACCCCGAATCACTGCTCACCTCCACTTATTTGTTCCTCTTTTTCCTGCCTGTGGAACCAACTTCCACATTCTCTTCAATTTCATTCTTCCATCCAGGTCTTTAAGACAGTCAGCTCTTCATTACCTTCTCAGATTGTCCCCATTCCTAAACCATGATCTTGTCTGCCTCCGTTAGCCCACTTCCAAACCCCAAAACCACCTCCTTCCAAATTTCCTGTTTTACCTTCCTGGGAGTTGGTGTCTGTCGCCATCTTGTCCACCCTGTGGACCCCCCCCACCCCTCATTCCTACCCCCATCCCTTATTTGTCCTTCAACCATGCTATTGGTGTTTCCCCTCTCATTCCACTGTTCCTTTTCTTCTGTTGTGTCCTGATATTGTTCAGACACATATCTGCACTGCAGCCACTTGCTTGTATTAACAGAAACTTGAAGGAAATCAACACCTCTCAGTCTCGCCCACGGATATTTCTCATATTTCCTTTATTTTAGTCATTCCGATTTGCATCCAGTAACACAACAATTCTGGTTAACTTCTTTGTTTCACAGCCTACAGTTTTCATCTAAACTTCCTGAAACTTGGCATATATATGTAAAAATACCCTGCACAGACAGTAACCATCTCCGATTTTGAAAATTCCTCCTAGAAAAAAAGTTATGACGTCAAAATATCTCCGCTAATGGAAATCGCCCAAAAAATTATCTCCGAAACGAGGCAAGCTTTTTGAATTCTGTTTTTGGGAATCGAACAGCGCATTAGCAGAGATGAATGACCACACATATGATACATCACTATGATGTCATATCAATTTTTATGACGTCATTCCTATTTTTTGACATTTTTTGTTTCACAACCCAGAGTTTTCATCGGATCTTCGTGAAACTTGCCATGTATATGCAGAAAGCCCACGCACAGGCAGTAACCATCTCAGATTTTGGAAATTCTTCCACGAAAAAAAAGTTGACGTCATAATATCGCCGCTAATGGAAATCACCTATACCATTATCTCCGCAACTAGGCAAGCTGTTTGAATTTTGTTTGCGGGAATCAAGCCGGGTATTAGCACAGATAATTTATCGCAAACCTGATACATCACAATGACGTCATATTCGTTTTATGACGTCATCATTCAGAGGACGAGGATCTTAGCTCATTCGAGCTTGTTGGCGTACAAGTCGATGTGGAGTGCAAGTCGAATTGGCTAATTTCCCAATTTGTCTTTCCTTCTTTCATAGATAAGTCGATTTGGAGTATAAGATAAAGCTAGATGAATAAAGGTAGTGAGAAAAACTGTCACTCAGGACAATGGAGCTGGTAATTCATCCCTGACACACAATGCATTGCTGCCTGCGGTACTTCCACGGTCATGAATATTAATGAGCTCTTTTGTGCTCATGAATATTCATTAATTCAACGACTTTGTGGGACAGCTTTCGGATAAATTCAGGATGTAAATCGCTTTTCAACATATTTATCATATAGAGGTACAGTATTTCAAACCATCGACAGAATCTTCATCAGCATTGGCTCACAGCACATGACGTTTTTCCAGTTCTGAACACATATTCCCATCATTTTCCTCAGCGAACTTTACAACTTCCAACTTAAAGCTGGCATGTACCGTACAACTTGCGTGGCTTTACGGGAGGTATTTTAAGATGACTTAGTCACTTAGTAAGGATAGATACATGATGATTAGGATTGAAAGGGGTGGATCAAGTGCAATTGGTGAGTGCGCGCTCATTATTGATTGGATAATTACCTCCGCCACCAAAGGTGAAGGAGGTTATGTTTTCACCTCTTTCTGTCTGGCTGTTTCTTTGTTTGTTAATTGCCGGAATCCTTCGGATTTCGGCAATTATGTTGGTCGGTTGTATGTGTCATTCTGTGTGTCTGTCTATTTGTTTGTGTGTTTGGTTACCCTGTAGCAGCCACACCGTTTCAGCGATCATGACCAAACTGTGTACAAACGTCGGCCATGGTCCAACTTAAGCATGAGTCACATTTGCTCTACGGCGAGGATACGGCGGCCGTACCCCCCGTGAATTGACAAACGTGCGGCGGCCGCAGAGTTTCTGAGGTGGCCTCAGGATGGCCCTACACCGTATGGCTATCTTTTACAGGCTGTAGGGGTCTCCGTGGAATTAATGCACGGAGTTATAACTTTTTTCATTTCTAGGTTGGCCGTAGCAATTCGACAAGCCGTAGCCATGACGGAGATGTGTTCCACGTCGACCGTACATAGGGCGTACGGTGCGTTTTCCGTAGGTTCTTATCAATGAAAAATGAATTTTGCCAACCCCCAAAAAATTACGGCGGCCGCACTATTTCCACGTTCGCCTTGGGGCCCCCCTGCGGTCGCCTTGCGGGCACCTTGAGGCTACCTTGCGTCTGCCTTGAAAATTCTATGGCCGCCGCAGGGACGCCCTAAGGTCACCGTGCGACATCAGATCAAAGACCATACAGCACCCCCACGTTTTCGGTCTCCACAATTTCTAAATACCCCGTGCGGCTCCCCGAAAAATAAAAACATATGTGACTGCGACATTGCGTGACCGTGGAAATACTGCGGCCGCCCTATAATTGCTCATGTTCGTCGATTTTTTTAGACCCTATGGCTGCCGAGCCAAATGTGACTGAAGCATTAGACACTTGTCGTTTTTGGTGAATCTCGGTCAAAGGTCAAGATCAAGGTCACCGAAAAACTGAAATTCTTATTTTCACAATAACGTCCGGTAAAATGGTCGTATCGACTTCAACCCAAATCCAAAATGTGCATCTTCCAATTCTGCGTCCAACCATATGTCTCATTGGGGTGTCACACCAACACCCTTCTTAGCGGTCGGGGTCGAATGTCAGGCGGGTCGTGTCAAAACTTTCAATTTGCGATAAAAACGCCATTTCAAGTCCGATTGACTTCCAAGTTATGATCATGACCAAACTAAGTGCTATAACTCATTAACCATTAGTACTATCAACTTATAAGAACCATATTGATTTGCAGGTTTTTGTTTTTTCAGAGATCATGGAGATATAACAAAGTATTCCGGCAATTCCTTGCTCAACGAGCAATGTCATTTGTTTGTCAACGAGCAAAACCTCCATATACCCGAGCAGCCGGTTCACCAGCCTCTATTCAAACCTACATATACCCGAGCAGCCGATTCACCAGCCTCTATTCAAACCTCCATATACCCGAGCAGCCAGTTTACCAGCCTCCATTCAAACCTCCATATACCCGAGCAGCCGGTTTAGCAGCCTCTATTCAAACCTCCATATACCCAAGCGGCCGGTTTACCGGCAGATATTCAAACCTCCGTATACTCAAGCAGCCAGTTCACCAGCCTCTATTCAAACCTCCATATCCCCAAGTGGCCGGTTTACCGGCAGATATTCAAACCTCCGTATACTCGAGCGGCAGATTCACCAGCCTCTATTCAAACCTCCATAAACCCGAGCAGCCGGTTTACCAGCCTCTATTCAAACTTCCATATACCCGAGCAGCCGATTCACCAGCCTTTATTCAAACCTCCATATACCCGAGCAGCCGGTTTACCAGCCTTTATTCAAACCTCCATATACCCGAGCAGCCGGTTTACCAGCCTTTATTCAAACCTCCATATACCCGAGCAGCCGGTTTAGCAGCCTCTATTCAAACCTCCATATACCCAAGCGGCCGGTTTACCGGCAGATATTCAAACCTCCGTATACTCAAGCGGCCAGTTCACCAGCCTCTATTCAAACCTCCATATCCCCAAGTGGCCGGTTTACCGGCAGATATTCAAACCTCCGTATACTCGAGCGGCCGATTCACCAGCCTCTATTCAAACCTCCATAAACCCGAGCAGCCGGTTTACCAGCCTCTATTCAAACTTCCATATACCCGAGCGGCCGATTCACCAGCCTCTATTCAAACCTCCATAAACCCGAGCAGCCGGTTTACCAGCCTCTATTCAAACCTCCATAAACCCGAGCAGCCGGTTTACCAGCCTTTATTCAAACCTCCATATACCCGAGCAGCCGGTTTAGCAGCCTCTATTCAAACCTCCATATACCCAAGCGGCCGGTTTACCGGCAGATATTCAAACCTCCGTATACTCAAGCGGCCAGTTCACCAGCCTCTATTCAAACCTCCATATCCCCAAGTGGCCGGTTTACCGGCAGATATTCAAACCTCCGTATACTCGAGCGGCCGATTCACCAGCCTCTATTCAAACCTCCATAAACCTGAGCGACCGATTTACCAGCCTCTATTCAAACCTCCATATACCCAAGCAGCCGGTTTACCGACAGCTATTCAAACCTCCATATACCCAAGCAGCCAGTTTACCGACAGCTATTCAAACCTCCATATACCTGAGTGGCCATATTTTTCTCCAGGGAGCCCAGGGTTGGGGAGTCAAAAGTCCAAGGAGCTCAGGGTTCAAAGGGTTTAAAAAGATAGATAAAATTAATCCTTGGCGATGGCTAATTGGACACATGAGCAGCTCACATTTGTGGTTGAGCAGCATTTGTTCGATAGATATTCTTCGATTTCAGCACAAAGAGAGTTCAGAAACCATTTCCAAGTTTGTGATGCACCATCAAGAAAAGTAATAAACAGATGTGTGGCAAGCTTCCGTGAAACAGGCAGTGTGCAGCATTAAAAAAAAAAAATACTCTACAGGAAGGACACTAACTGCCGGAACACTGAAACTGTTCCAAAAGCATTTTCCTGGAAAGCTGATCTCCAGATTTGAAGATGTGAATTGGCCTCCTGGATCTTCTGATCTCAGCAATCAATGAACTGAAAGAAAACATTGCAAGTGAAATTCAGGTCATTCCGATATACGGTACTTTCTTCTGAAGGTTATGAGAGTTATGGGTACCAGAACAGTGAAAGGTGTTACCCACAGAGGGGGCTATTTAACTGACATAATTTTCAAAACCTACTGTATTCTGAAGAAATTCCAATGTCTGCACTTCACAAATGTAAATACATTTGAATATATAACTTCTGGAATTAAAAGATATTTCTATTTCTATCCTTTCCCCTCGTTTTGCCACACCCTGTACATACATACATACATACATACATACGTGTTTTTTTTTTATTGGTGTTTCAATATTTTTGAATTGGTAATGAGAATGACTACTGCAAATGTTGTGTGGTCCAGTAAATCTTATGTTGTGACCAAAATTTGAGTGCTTTGTACTTGCATTTATTTCTTTCCTATTGTCATTTCAAAGAAGTACATTTTTTTCACCCTGCACTTTGCAGGGAATGTTTGGAGAACAGGGTGATCGTGGACATCCCGGGGAAATCGGTGCACAAGTACGCATCAACTGTTTTACACAGTCATGCCTTTTAGTATATACTAAGGTCATGGATTTCAGTAAAAATAGACTAAATAAAGAAAGTATCGTATTTATAGCCATAGCTCTTTCTATAACCACTCATGGGTATAAATTTCACGATAGCCTTGAGGTTCTCCATGAAGTGGAATTGCCATTTGGTTTGTTTATACTTGGTGTGGAATGTTTTTACCTCCTTGATGTTCCCAAATTCTCTCATTAAGTGATGCATGTAAAAATTTATTTCCATTAGTAAGAAACCTGGGGTGTGTTCCATTAGCAAGCAGCTTGCTTTCACTTGCCAAGCCAGCTGTTCCGTATCAACTGCTTTGCAAGCGGCTAACTGCTCGGCAAGCAGAGCAAGTGATCAAGAAAGATGCTTTGTTACGTTTAAAAAGATGGCCGCCGTAGTCGGATTCAAAATGATATTCCAACAAATTAAACATTGAGATGCATAACCCTGTTATGTATACTCATAATATTGAAACGTGCGTCTCTTAATTTCATTGTTACTTCGACTCTTCATTCCACACCGGGCGTAGTGGCGTGCGCCTGGAATCCGGCAACCCGGAGGCTTGGGTTGAAGGATCGCTTGAGGACGGGAGCTCTGCGCTGTGCGCCTATGAGAGGGTGTAGGGCATCCCGGAATCATGGCGAAACCCAATCCTTATCTCTGTGTCATAAGAAGCGACCAGGGTTGCGTCAGGAAGGGCATCCGGCGTAAAACCTATGCCAAATCAGTATGCGGATCATAACGGATGATCCGCTGTGGCGACCCTTCCTCGTATTCTGTAGCCGCTGCTAACATAATGAATTTGTTTGGGGAAGTTGTCACAAGAAGATCGAGTTAAACTACAAATGACAGCCCGGACAGCATTTGCCCAAGTGCCACAATACAATCATGGCCCATTGCTGTGCTGCCACCCACGTGCTATGAAATCACACACGCCATTCTTCACTGATATCTCCGTTTGGGAAAAAGGATAACAGAACAAAACTAAAATGCCACTCGGTGGAGCACATACCTTTACCAGGCTGACCAGTTTACATTTTGTATCCCACTGATAGGCCGGATCTGGATCCGGACCTGAACCAAAATGGAATTGGCTTGTTCTTGCCACCTAACCAACTCATCCACCAAGTTTTGTCATAACTCGTCCACAACTTTTTGAAATATCATGCTATAAATTGTTTGGCCCCATCTCTCAATGGTGAAGAATCACTTAAAAATTTTAAATAAATTCTCATATCCAGATCCGGATTAGAATCTTCACCAAAATCGAATCAATTCGGCCTTGTCACACAACCATCCTGTCCCCCAAGTTTCGTACGAGTCCATGCACAACTTTTTGAGATATCGTGCTATATATCATTTTGGCCCTATCTCTCAATGGTGAAGAATCACTTCCAAAATTCTAGTATCCAGATCCGGATCTTCACAAAAATCGAATCATTTTGTCCTTGTCACTCACCCAATCTCTCCACCAAATTTCTGCCAAATCCATCTGTGAACAGGAAATTTTGAGATATTCTGTTCATAGACAGATAAACAGACAAGGGTGAAAACATAACCTCTGCCCACTTTTGGTGACAGAGGTAACTCGATGAGAATATTCTGTTGCATGAAGAAGATAACACTGCCCAAGTCCGAGCTTCAGGAAATGATTGTGAAACAGCAACTATAGCCAAATGCCAAATCAAATGGGAAGCTAGACAGTGAAGCAGAAAACAGGCCGCATCACTGTACTTCATAAAGACGATGGTAACACCAAAAAGGTAGGTTACTTCTACTTTTCATCCTCCACGGAGGATGAAAAGAGGGAAGCCACGGGGTAACATCCTTGGATCAGATTGCGGGACAGTGTGTCGGAGTGGTGCTGAGGTGTCGTCCACCAGACGGCGGTCTCCTTGGGTGAACCTGAGGCGGTCCCTTCGGATGGGTGCCTGGAATGTCCTATCCCTAAGAGAGAATGATCACCTGCCTCTGTTATCATCTGAGCTCAAGTGTTTGGACATCGGGATTGCAGCTCTCTCTGAGGTTCGGAGACTGGATTGCGGTGAGATAATGGTGGGTGGTTACACCTACTATTGGTCTGGTCGCTCTGATGGTGACCATACTCAAGGAGTTGCTGTAGCTGTGTCCAATAAGCTGACCCCAATGATAATTGAGGTAACACCTGTCAACGAGCGTATTATGAGACTAAGGATTCGTCACTCCTTCGGTGTCATTTCCCTGGTCTCTGTCTATGCTCCGACTGAGGCGAGTGACCTCACCGTGAAGGACACATTCTACGCCACGCTCGAGTCTGTGGTTGATCAGTGCCCCAGACGAGATACACTTCTAGTCTTGGGGGATTTCAATGCATCGAATGGAACTGATAGGGATGGTTATGAGACGTGTGTTGGTCCCCATGGGTCAGGAACTATGAACCAGAATAGCACTAAGTTCCTTGACTTTGTAAGAAGTCATGGACTTAGAGTGGCTGGTTCATGGTTTCAGCACCCACAGGCACATCGATGGACTTGGTATTCCAACGCTGGCGGTGTGGCAAAGGAGATTGACCATGTCCTCGTTGACGGTGGCTGGAGGGAGATCCAGAACTTGCAGGGTCTACCGGAGTACTCAGTTCCTCAATACTGACCACTGGCTTGTTGTAGCAACTCTAAAGCTGCACCTTAAATCCTGGAGAATGGTACCATCCCAGCCAAGGCTGGATGTTGGCAAGCTCAGGGAAGAGAGAGTAGCTGAGGAGTTTGCGAACAGGCTGAGTGGACACTTGGGGGGTCTGGGTGCTTTGGGGGGTCCTGAAGAGTTGTGGAGCGCCTTCAAGACCACCGTCCTTGATGTTGCCGGTGGATGTCTTGGAACTCACTGCAGGGCAAAGAAGAATTTTATCTCTCAAGGGACACTGGATACCATTTGCCAGAGTCGCAGGGCCAGGTTGAATGGCAGAGCTGAGCTGTTCAGGGAGCTGTGGCGTAAAACTGTACGTGCACTGAGGGTGGACAAGGAGGCCTATGTGCGAGGAATCTGTAAGGGGTAGAGCATCACCTGTGGACAGGTGATACTCATCCCGCTTACAGGCGAATTCGCGCATTGCGTTCATCCAAGCCCATCCCTTGGAGCACTGCAGTTCGAGCTGAGAGTGGTAGGCTCTTGACAGAGAAGTCTGAAGTGAAGGCCCGCTGGGCCGGTTACTTTGAGCGGTTGTACCAGGCTGATCCCCCAGCTGTCAAGTTGGACATCAAGGGTGTTACAATCCCTGTTGCTGACCCTCCAATCAACTGTGGTCCACCTTCGCTTGTGGAAACACAGGCTGCGGTGAACCGGTTGAAACAGGGTAAAGCTCCAGGGATCTGTGGCATCCATGCTGAACTTCTCAAGGCTGGTGGAAATTCTGCACTCATGTGATTGCATGCAGTTTTGTGCTCTGCCTGGAACACAGGCATCATCCCAACTGATTGGAAGAGGGGCCTTGTTGTCCCTCTCTGGAAAGGGAAGGGTGATTGCCAAGACTGCAACATCTACCGAGGGGTGACGCTGCTCTCAGTGCTGGGCAAGGTCTTTGCTCAGATAATTCTTGATAGTGTTCGCCACCATCTGCTTGAACACCAGCATCCAGAGCAGTCAGGCTTTACACCAAAGAGGTCAACGATTGACCGTATCCTTGCCCTTCGTGTCCTCACTGAACGCAGACAAGAGTTTCGGCAGGGGCTGCTTGCAGCCTATGTTGATCTCTGTGAAGCGTTCGATTCAGTGAAGCGGGATTCCCTCTGGAGGATTCTTGGTCTTCGTGGGTTGCCACCAAAACTGATCGATCTGATGTCTGAACTCTACTCTGGTACTGAGAGTGTTGTGAAGTGTGGTGGTACCATCTCTCACTTATTTCCAGTTGTTACTGGAGTTCGTCAGGGGTGTGTACTGTTCCCCCACACCTTTCAACACTTGTATGGACTGGATTTTAGGGAGGATGTCGGAAAGATCAAGCTGCGGTGCATCGTTTGGGAATGTCAAGATCTCGGACCTTGATTTCGCAGATGATGCAGTCATCTTTGCGGAGACTTTAGATATCCTTTTGGGGGCCCTCGAGGTGCTGAATGAGGAGTCGGAGCCACTGGGATCATGGGTTTCTTCGGTCAAAACTAAGATCCAGGCTTTCGGTGACATCCTGGATGCTGCTGTCCTGTCTGTGTCTGTTTGTGGTGAGGATGTTGAGGTCATGGAGAGATTCACTTTCCTTGGCAGTGATATTCATGTCTCTGCTGGCTGTGAGTCAGAGGTCAATAGACGTCTGGGTCGGGCCTGGGCAGTCATGGATTCACTGGATCATGGGGTATGGCGCTGCCAGTACCTGTGCGGGAAGACGAAACTCCGAGTCGTCAGGTCCTTGGTGCTTCCAGTCTTGCTCTATGGATGCGAGACTTGGACTCTGACCAAGGATCTGAGATGGAGACTTAATTCCTTTGGTACCAGGTCTCTTCGGAGAATCCTTGGCTATCGCTGGTCAGATTTTGTGTCCAACGAGCGGTTGCTGAGAGAGACTCGGATGAGGTTTGTTACCTGCATGGTCCTTGAGCATCAGTTGCGGCTGTATGGACATGTGGCTCGTGTTCCTGACGCTGATCCTGCTCACCAGATTCTCTCAGCGAGGGAGTCTCATGAGTGGAGGAGGCCAGTGGGCGACCACGTGCCTCATGGTTGCAGCAGGTTGACCATCATCTCAAGGAGATGGGGATGTGCCTGGCATCTGCCTGGGCGAAGGCCAGACGGAGGCCCCTGGAGTACCGGCGGAAAGTGGACGCAGCGACGCGCTGTTCTGGCACATGCTCCCATACCTGACCTGACCTGACTGGTGTTCATGTTGCCATCAAAAGGTATTCTCCAAATGATTGAATGTGAAGCGTGTGAAATGTGGTGCTGCTTGGAATGCCAGAGTATACTGCCAAATGTATTCAAACTGTTTGTGGTGGAGGAAAATCGTGCACATTGGTATTGTGCACAGTGTGAAGAGGATGCAGTTGAAGCAGCTGGGATGGCAGTGAAATGCAAGAAAAAGACAAGCCTAGATATTGAGGGTCTCGTACAACAAGTTCAGGAACAGATCCCTGATAAGATCACAGATAAAGTAAATGTAGTACTTCAAGAGGTTCAACAAACATTGAAAGAAATGATAACTTATGGGAAGAAAAGATTTGAGCGAACATATGCTGATGTAACAAATCACACTTAGTAAACAAAGCAGGACATTCCCAGTTTGAACATCATGCCATATCTCTCGGTGGAGGTGAAGTTTCAGGAACATACTCTAAGCAGGATGAAGATCTCTCAAATCGTGCCAGCATGGCATGGCAGCTGTGGAGGAGATGGCTGAAAGGGATAGAAGAAAAAATAATAACTTTATTGTCTTTAACCTTCCTGAATCTTCTGCGAATACACCAAAAGGCTGCCAGGAAGCAGACCTAAAATCTGTTGCAGAATTGATAGAGATAGGAGCAGAGGTAAAAGGAATACATATAAACAAGATCATTAAGCTAGGGGTATTGGACAGAATGTGAACATAAGGCCAAGAGTAAAAAGCCAAAAGATACATCAACGAAGAACAGAGTCCTCTTGTTAGCTCTGAAGCTGAGAGTGAAATTGAAATGGACCAAAACTTACATAGCCCCTGGTTTAACCCCACACCAGACAGCAAAGTAAATATTTGCTGGGCAAACTCAGATGAAGGAGAAATGAAGGTGAGCAAAACATTGTCATAAGGCGTGATGAGATTGTGATGTGCAAGACTCCAACTGAATTGTAAGAGAAACTGTTATATTAGTCAAGATGCAGAATGGACCAGGAAAGTAGCAAAGTTGAAGATGTGAAGGACTCGCATTTGGATGAAGATCAACTGATTCTGAAGGAATCACAACTTGAAAAGGTAGAAGGAAAAGATTCATCCTGGGACTTGTGTTCGCAGGATGACCCAGCACAAACAAAAATACCAAACCACGATAGTGGTCCAGCAGGTGGGAGCGTTTGAAGTTGAAATGGAAGAACTTCATGAAGACGCAGTGGAACAGAAACAATGACAACAAGTAGGTTCAGAGAATACCAAGCCAGAAGAGGATATCATGACAGTATCAGAAGACAATGAACACTTGTGCAAAAGTGTGCAGATAACATAAAAGTACCGTATACTAATGTAGACATGTTAAGTAATAAACTTGATGAACTACAGCTAAAGATAGACCTGAGTGCACCAGACATAATCATGATAACTGAGGCTGGTAGATTCAACTCAAGTTCAGCAGATTCAAACTGTCGGAGCCATTTGTTGCCATCAAAGGTTATGACCTTTTCTCTAATATTGATTAGGAAGGTGTTCCGGGAGTAATTGTATACACGAGGACACAACTACATATGAGCAACGAAAACTTTTTCTTTTATTTCAATTTCAAAGAGATTGTTGAATGCTCTATTGTGTACTCCATGGATCGCAGTCCATCCAGCAATCTTGAGAACAATGCAATGAATATGTATTGGAAGTGATAATCTACCTGGAATCGAAATGCACGTCCAAAGCACTTGTAATCACAGTGGGAGACTTTAACTTTCCAGAATTGAGTGTCAAAGCTGGCATGTAAATAGTCAACATAACGATATAGCTCACAGGTTATTGAATGCTTTGCAGGAAGCCTTCATGCATCAACTTGTTCAAGAGTCCACAAGGTATAAGGAGGGAGAGAGCAACACCATCCTTGATCTTGTGAAAACAAATAAGCCAGAATTGATTCCAGCTTTGGATTGTGGCCCACCACTTGGACGAAGTGATCACTGTTGTTTACACTTTGAGATAAACACTGATATGGCCCTATCGTAGAAATGGACAATATTATGTGCTGACAATACAGCAGGGGTAACTACAGTGCTATTAGAGAGAAGATGGCAGACAACAACTGGACTGATGTCTTTGCCGGAAGGACTACATGGAATCTTAGAATGTGTTTGAGGAGCAACTTCTGAATGCAATCTACAAATTTGTTCCAGTTGCCAAAAACACTGCAATGTGTAATAAGAAACAAATCTTCACTACCAGAGGGACTCTTACCACAAGCAGATGCAAATCTCATGTGTGGGACAGATTCATGTATTTTGAGTGTAGGGAAGATTACCTATACTACCATTTGATGAGTGACAGCCGACGTAAAGCAACTCGAAACCTCACCATGTATTGTGAAATAAAACTCATTCAGCATATGAAACAGAATCCCAAGGATTTCTGGCGTTATGTTAACTCAAAAATAAAGAGCAAAAATGGTATTGGCTATTTTAAGCTGGAGGACAGAATGGAAGTGATGAAAGACAAAGACAAAGCTGAAGTGTTCAATGAACTCGTTGGTAGTGTGTCCATCAAAGAAGATATCAGTGGTGTCCCTATGCCTAATTGACAGTTCAACAGGGCACACCTATAAAACATAAACATTAGACGAAATATGGTGAAGTGGAAACTCCAGCCGTTAAGTGGGTGCAAATCAGCAGGACCAGATGGATTTCAAATTTTCAAACCAGATGGATTTCAAACTAGGGGGCTGAAGAAGTTAGCTAATGTCATCTGCACTCCACGGGCGATCATCTTTTAAAATGTCATTGGATGAAGAATACTTCCAGACAATTAGGAAAAGGCCAATGTAATCCCGATCTTTTAGAATGGAAATTGCCTTCTATAAGAAGGGAAGCTTTGCTAAGAAGGGAGAGCTTTAAGAAGGGACTGCCAGAGAACTACAGGCCAAAAAGCCGAACTTCTGGAGTAGGGAAAACCATGGAATCCATTGTGAGGGATGCAGTGCTGCATCATGTCATCAGTAATACGCTTCTCCATGAGGCACAGCATGGTTTTACACCTGGTCATTCATGTTCCTCTCAGCTGATGTGGCAAATTGAGGAATACACTCGGATGATCATTTTTGGGAAGCCAATCAACATCTTCTATTTGGACGTGAGCAAAGCATTCGATATGGTCCCACATCGTCGCCTTCTAAAGTCAAAGCTTCTGGCATCAATGGCCAACCTCTGAAATGGATTGAGGCTTTCCTTGTAGGTAGAACCCAATGTGTCACTCTCAATGGTGTTCAATCCGACGAGATTCGCGTCGGCAGCGGTGTCCCACAGGGAAGTGTTCTCAGTCCCCAGCTATTTGTGTTATACGTCAATGACTTGCTGACAGATACAGAACTCTGTCCAGATTTCCGCTGACAACACAAATATCTATTGGGACGTCAAACCCCAGCACATTCAAGATCATTGACGCAGCTGCAGGATGTGTCAATACTTGGCAACTTTAATTCAATCCAGCCAAATGTAAGGTCATGTACATTAACAAAGGAAACCGGAATGCAATGTATTACCTCAAAGGTGAAGAATGACAAGGTACACAGGAAGAGAAGGACCTTGGTGGTGTTATAGACAATGAGCTCGCCTTTCAGGGGCATGTAGCTGAATGTGTTAACAAAGCCAATCAGATGTTGGGTCTCATCAAGAGGTTCTTTTCCAGCATCAGCAAGAAAACTTTCCCACTCCTCTTCAACCCTATGGTCCATTCTCTCCCAAAATATGGAAATGTAATTTGGAATTCAAGATTTGAAGCAGATGCCAAAAAGAAAGAGAGGGTGCAATGGAGCTTCTGCTCGTACCAGAGCTCAGGCAACTCGCATGTCAGGAAAGACTCAGACAACTGGACATGTTCTCCCTTCACTACAGCTGATAACGTGAAAACTTTATTGAAATCTACAATATCATCAAAAACTTTATAGCCACGGATCCTGAACACTTCTTTGTTCCAGCAATATATTATGCAACTGGAGGTCATACTCGGCAGTTGTTTCAGGAGAGGAGTTGTATGGCTCTACAAAATAACTGCTTTTCAGTAAAAGAGTAACTGAGAAATGGAATAGCCTTCTTCAGTTAGTGGTAAGAGTTCGTTCAAATATTTAAGAGCAGGTTGGGCAAATATTGCTCTTCCTCCCACCAAATTTTACCCTGACTACCCAACAAACATACAGACACACCTCGCAATAAATTATGTTCACGTAGTTGTGACATATACCAACCCTATTGATGGAATGATCGGAAGTTTTAACAGGACTACCTTTCACTTGCATACGTTGATGATGATGATGATGATGATGATGAATTGTTTGCATTGGAGACTTGCTAACAGAACACACCCCTATACTCTCCGCCTTCAGAGGGTCATAGAAAGGAAGTCCTTCATGTCGTTCTGTGTTTGCTTTGTACACATTTGCATTTGATATGTCTGAAATTTGTGAATAATTATTTTTCTGACAGGGCTTCCCTGGTGGCACTGGGAGAGCAGGAAAGCAAAGGAGAGAAAAGAGAAAAGGAGACAAGGCAAGTTTTATGTGCCATGAGCCAAAATGTAGTGTACAAGAAGAGGTATACTCTTCCCATTTATAATAAGGTGTGTGTGTGTGTGTGTGTGTGTGTGTGTGTGTGTGTGTGTGTGTGTGTGTGTGTGTGTGTGTGTGTGTGTGTGTGTGTGTGTGTGTGTGTGTGTGTGTGTGTGTGTGACCTCCATAACTCCAAAACCATGAAACCGAGGAGCCCAAAACTTTGCATGCATACTAAGGTTGCTCCAAGGGAGTGCACGAATGAAAACTGCATATTTGGGTGAAGTTAAATACACCTTTTTGAAAATAATTAATGGCCTTATTAAGTTTAAAAAAAAGCAGACTATCCTTGGTCAGCCTGCTGTCCCTCGCAGGTGTCTTAAGCTTTGTTTTGGCCTGCTCAAAAACACTAGTTGGAACAGGCTGCAACGGTTTCTGCACGATCAAGTGCTCAAAATGTATTTGTTTTTTCACTTTCTTCACTCACATCATCGAATGCCTGATATTCATACCTATGAATCACTGTATGCATCATTTTTGTAGGTACTATAGTTTTCAAATTAGGAGCTTGGAGCGATTTTTATGCATTATGTGATGTGATTTTTCATGATGGGCTCCCATGGATTAATTGAAGTATATAATTGAAATCTGTCGTCTGATTTGAGGATCGGAGCTGGTCGACTAAATAGCTGTCAAAATCTGAAGTTAAATCTGAAAAATGTAAGAAATTACCGATTCTTATAACTCAGCACGTATGTTTATTTCAGGAAGAATATGTTCCCACCTTCTCCACATTAAGTGAAGCCCAAATTTTTTTGGGATTTCAGCCAGGATACCTATATAATTGATTAGATGGTGAGCTCCAATCGTTAAATATGGTATCAGATGTGAGATAGATGAAGAAGGAGTCATGTGACCTCTCCAATGCACTAATCAAAACAGTACAAACACAACCTATACATCGCTTTAAAGGTAATTTCACTGCTCATCTAATGACATAACTCTCAAGGGTGAACGAAGAGTTTGTATAAAAAAGGTTACCACCTTGGCTAACTTCTGAAATATCCACCTTGCGAAAATTTAAAACAAGCCATTATGATCCGTATACTGATGTCCTGTTTTTTTAGAGAGTGGGTTCTGACTGTGTGACAACAAAACAATTAACAGATTTCGAATGTCTTCATCACATGGTCAACTATATGTGGGCTGTTCTAGAGTTGGACCACCAAGCAATTTTCATGTTCTGGCACTTGATGGAAAAAAGCATTCAGTATTGTGTACCAAAAGCATTACAATAATATGTTCAATCTTGTTGATATTTCTGTTCAATACTTTTCAGCGTGATAAATGAAATGTTTCGCTCTAAACTTGTGCTTAATTGTGGTAGTCCAAAAGATGTACATTAGATCCCGGGCAATGCTGGGTACCTTTGTAGGAGGAGGGAGAGAAAGGGTGGAGGTGGAGGTGGGAAGAGGGAGGGGAATGTGGGGGTGGGAGCCGAAGGGAGGGAGTGGGAGGAGGTAGGTGAAGTGGTGGGAGGAGGGAGGGGAAGGGTGGAAGTGGGAATAGGGAGGGAAAGGGTGGATTTGTTATTATATTTTGGTGGAAAATCCACTGTACTGTTTCTTTGATATGTATATGTTTCTTATGTATTTATTTGATTCTTGTGTTTTGACTGACTGCCTGGACGCAACTGATGTCGGTAATCTACTGATGTGGATCCATAACCAAGGTTGGGGATCTGCTGTTTGGAGAGGTTCTGGGCTGAAAAGATTGAAACATCAAGGAAGAACGGTGCCCAGCTGATGATCCATGTGGTCGGGAGTGTGTGTGTGTGTGTGTGTGTGTGTGTGTGTGTGTGTGTGTGTGTGTGTGTGTGTGTGTGTGTGTGTGTGTGTGTGTGTGTGTGTGTGTGTGTGTGTGTGTGTGTGTGTGTGTGTGTGTGTGTGTGTGTGTGAGTGTGTGTGTACATACCCTAAATGCTGTATGACAAGCACGAATATATTTTTGAGATAAACCATAGGACGTATTTCTGAAGAAGCCCCCTCAATTGCAGGATACAGCTGTAAAATTTGTATTTCTTGCTGGTTCATACGTACCTAATAGTACCTCTACTGCTCGTGCGTCTCCACGAGAAATAGACTCAACCTGTTCGTTTTTTGAATTGGTGCCTTTACATGGTGCTGTGTGTCTTGGGCAGGGAAATAAAGGAGTACCCGGTAAGGATGGAAAAAAAGGCCGGAAGGGGATGCCAGGTGCTATCGGTAAGCGTGGACCAAAGAGCTTTCCTGGGCCATTTGGAGAAAAGGTGACCAAATGCAATTATTGGGTTCTACTGTGACCATGTCCTTTAAGTACACGGGTTTTTATGCTTGTCCTCTCACTGTTAGCATGGCTTAGTGCACCACCGTGGACATAAAATTCAATGTACTGTCTGTGATTTTCATTGGTATAAATGACTACAGGGTCATGAGTATCCATGAAAAAGCATAAATGGCACATCAATGGAAGGTTGAGAGAATGGCCTGTTGAAAGCTTCATGATATATTTGTCTGCATGAGCCTATTATATCAATTGTCTGATATGAAATATACAGTGCATGCTTTTATACCGAATCACTGGAATTTTACATGGCCAAAGCCATTCAAAGAGCTTATGGAACATGACAGGAAGAATACTCGGGTTGGCTTGAAACAGGTTGCAGTGACTGAGGCTGCAAATCAGGAAAACCAAGACTTTTTAATGTGGAATTGCCATATGGTTTGTAAAAAAACGCTTCATAAATGATGATTTGTATTAATGTAAAAGCTGACTTATTTATCGATAAACAGTATATAATCATTTTAATATATATTTAATTTTAAGCATCTTTCATTGTTCTTTCTTTAGGGAGCCCGTGGCTTGCCTGGATGGAAAGGAACCTCAGGGGCTGAAGGGCCAAAGGTATACTTTATTGTTTTCTGTTTTCTCTGAGTACATGTTAAAAAAAAATTATTCAGCAAGTTTTTATTTACAGCCAAACCACTTAGCCTGCTTGATATTGCATGAGCACATTGAACAAGCTGCTTTTGGGTTTTAAGTATCAGTAATTGGAAGGAAGTGAAGCGATACAGGACAGCAGAATAGCAAGTTGTTGCTTATTCTTGGTTCATTGCCTCACACAGTCGTGTTGAACAAACATTTTTTGCATTGGTGTCATGCTGGCAGAGGGTGTATGCCTGGTGTTGGCTTTAATGGTTCAGGTGGTGGGCTTGGGATCCTCGGATCCTGAATTCAAATCCCACTTGGCTGTTGAATTAATACCAAGTAGGGTCGACTCTGCCTGTCATCCTTCTGAGGTCGGCAAAATGAGTGCCAGCTTTCTGGTATCCTCTGTCAGAGTGGCGACCCATCCAGGGTTGTGTCCAATAGCCAAGGAGACTGCTTAGGCAGCACCAACACTCTGTACAGAGTATGGTCCCAATGGACGGATGGATGGCAGAGGGTGCGGCCTATTTGGAAACACCGGCATTTCGATATGCCTGATGTTGGCTTTATGGTTGGGGTGGTGAGCTTGGGATCCTAGGATCCTGAGTTCAAATCCCCCTTGGATGTTGAATTAATACCAGGTCGGGTTGACTCTGCCTGTCATCCTTCCGAGGTCGGCAAAATGGGTGCCAGCATGCTGGTATACTGTGTCGGAGCGGCGACCCGTCCAAGATTGTGTCCAATGGCGAAGGAGTTTGCTTTGGCTGCACCAACGCTCTGCACAGAGTATGGTCCCAATGGACGGATGGTTGGATGGCCTTTCGATGGGAAAGTATGAGATTAGTAGAAATATGAATCTCTTTTAATTCATGATTTCTGAATGTGTGAATGTGAACTCAATGAACACTGTTCATGTTGTGAATGGAATGTTTCCCATGTCATTCAAGATGTGTAGCAGCAGCGTATGTCATGTGGTGCTCATTGGCCACATTGAATGTGCAGCGTGTACTTGCACACTGGAAAATGGCCGCTTTCAGCGTGCAAGAACAAAGTGTTTGTTCTATGAGAGAGCAATAATAAAAGAACAAATACTGGAGCTGGTCTCGACGAGTTTACGACACAATAGCGACGAGCAGCAGCAGCGCCAAACAATGTGATCGACCAGCTGACCTACAGTTTTACATGGAGCTGTTCCCCTTTGGTTGCATCGAGAAAAAACTGCAGATTTATATTGAAAAAAAACAATGTTTGACGTCCTTACATGTTATTGTAAAAAAAATTGCATTTGAGTTTGAGAGTGGGCAAACTCCTGTGGATATTCATTGCCAGGTGTTTGCAGTGTGGAGTTAACTATCGATATGAAAAATGTTCAGCGTTGCTTGCAGAAGTTTAAAGAGGGAAGGGAAAGCAGTTAAAACTGAGTGTCATTCCAGACAACTCCAAGCCAGCCATTCACTGATAAAGATTCAGCATATGGAAGAATTGGTGATCAATGCAAGAAAGGCACATCCACTGGCTCTTTGTATATGAATTTACACATTGATCTCAAAACGCCAAAAGGTTCTGCACACTGGGTACCGTGAATGCTTACAGATGACCAAAGAGCCTCATGTCTCAGAATATTGTGACCAGGAATGCAATGAGTGGGGGACAGTTTGTCAACACCATTGTGACTATCGAAGAAACATGGATGCCCTTCGTCAAACCAGAAACCAAAAGGCACCTGACACAGTGTATAAGCACACAGACTCAAACACATTTTGTACACAGACTTCAACCGAGAAGATGATGATGTTCATCTTTAGGGATCCCCATGGCATCACTCACCCATTGCATTCCGAAAAGGACAAGTGTTTCTGGTGACAGTTACCGTGAGGTGTTGGAAAATCATTTTCTGGCAGCCATGCGGAAGAAGCATTTGGAACTAAGTGCACAGTCAAGGTGTCACTTCCACCATACAAATGCCCCCGTCACATCGTTGCTGCTCATGTGAAAGTGTTAGAATGAGCAGCGCATTGAATTGATGCCACATCCACCATATTCATCAGACCTTGTGCCAAATCTTTTTCTTATTTCCAAAAATGAAAGACAGCCTTCATCATTGCAACTTCTCCTCCAGGTCAGGGCTGGCATTAGCGATAATTAATTATCAATGGGCTCTACATTCCCATGAAGAAAACTTTGCTATTGCTTTCACTTCGTGATTGAAAATATGCCAAAAATCGATAGCACTCCGAGGGGACGAAGTTGAGAAGCGAAGTTTGTGCCATTTTTGTAATTTTTACATTCTTCTTGAAATAAATTTGAAGACCGTCATAATACAGGGCTTTCAAAATGACGTATGGATGCTAATGAGGCCTTTCGCACATGCACTGTATGTGCATTTTCAGTGATTCGCTTCTGCTAATGCGGGCACTTTTAACCCGGGGTCACTATAGCATGAAATATATATATATATATATATATATATATATATATATATATATATATATATATATATATATATATATATATATATATATATATATATATATCAAATAGAAGCCTGTCTGATACCTCAGGGAACACTGCTTTATACATTTCAACATAATTTTCAGCATTTAAACAAAAGAGTGGTGATTTCAAAAATGGTTAAAACCATAATTGTTGCATTCCTGGATGCGAATCTCACTCACAGAAATATTTGTGCATGAGAGGTGTTGAGTTCCTATCATTTCTTGTTAATAGAAGTGAGCGACGGTAGTGTATAACAAACGAACTCAAACACACACACACACACACACACACACACACACACACACACACACACACGGATGCTTCTCTTTTTAACAATAGATGCAAATATCTAGTATAATTTGTCTTGTGGCCCTGGAACCAAACCAGCAATATATACATTGCCTTTAGAAAGTATTCACACCCCTTGACTTTTGTCACATGTGTTACAGCCTGAATTTAAAATGGATTATGTGAAAAAAAATTGTCACAGATCGACACAAAATACACCATAATGACAAAGTGAAAAGATGTTTTTAGAAAATTTTTACAAATTAATAAAAAATGAAAATCTGAAATGTCGTACATCAATAATATTCAGCCCCTTTGCTTTGACACTCCAAATTGAGCTCAGGTGCATCCAATTTTCTTTGATCATCCTTGAGATGTCTCTACAACTTGACTGGAGTCCACCTGTGGCCAATTAAATTGATTGTAGATGATTTGGAAAGAAACACACCTTTCTATTTAAGGTCCCACAGACAGCACATGTCAGAACAGAAGCTCCACCATAAAGTCCAAGGAACTGTCCATGGAACTCTGAGATAGAATTGTGGGGAGGCAGAGATCTAGCTGGGGAAGGGTAGAAAACAATTTCTGGAGTGTTTAAAGTTCCCAAGGGCACAGTGAGCTCCATCATTAGGAAATGGAAAGAATATGGAACTATCCAGTTACAGCTGGCTATCCGACCAAACTGAGCAACTGGGCAGGAAGTGACCAAGATCCCAGTGACCACACTGACAGAACTACGGAGTTCCTTGGCTGAGATGGGAGAAACTGCCAGAAGGACAACAGTCTCTGCAGCACTTTACCAATCTACGCTGCATGGGAGAGTGGCCAAACAGAAGCCACTCCTGAGAAAAAGGCACATGACTAGAGTTTGTAAAAAGGCACTTGTAAGCTGAGTGCATGAGGGAAAATATTCTGTGGTCTGATGAAATGAAAATTGAACTCTTTGGCCTGAATACAAAGCGCTGCATCTGGCGGAAACTGAGCACAGCTCGTCACCCATCTAACACCATCCCTGCCATTAAGCATGGTGGTGGCGGCATCATGATATGAAGATGCTTTTCAGCAGCAGGGACTGGGAGACTTTTAAGCATAGAGGGAACAATGAATGGAGCCAAATACAGGGAAATCCTTAAGGAGAATCTGCTTCAGAGTGCAAAATACTTTAGATTGGGGTGAAGATTTCTGTTCTAACAAGACAATGACCCCAAGCATACAGCCAAAGCAACACTGGAATGGCTTCAGAACAAGAATGTGAAAGTCTTTGATTGGCCCAACCAAAGCCCAGACTTGAATCCCATTGAGAATCTGTGGAAAGACTTGAAGAATGCTGTTCATCGACGCTCCATATGTGGAAAGCTGATACAGATATACCCACGAAGACTCGAAGCTGCAACCGCTGCCAAAGGCACTTCTACAAGGTTTGACTCAGAGGTTGAATACTTATTTACGTGAGACATTTTAACTTTTCATTTTTAATTAAATTGCAAAAAAAAATTAAAAACATGTTTTTGCTTTGTTATTATGGGGGTTTTTTGTAGATCGGTGACAAAATCTTTCAATTTATTCCATTTTAAATTCAGGCAATAACACAACAAGCAGTCATAGACTGGTACTTACGAAATCGTCAACTTGACCTCTGACCTTGTCTAATAAATGCTGTCTCTCGAGAAGGTAGCGACGCAAACCAGAAGTTTCTATGATGATTCTGTACCAAACCATCAAAAATCGAATGTTTGACCTCACTGTGACCTTGACCTTTGGCCGATTTTGACCAAAATCTAATCCGCACGAGCCATAACCCTCCTGAATCACGTGGTCTAATTTGACATCGGTAGCTTCTTCTGTTCTCGAGTTATCGTGCCTACAAATAAACACACAAACACACACACACACACACACACACACACACACAAACAAACACACAAACAGATGACGGAAGTCATCAATATACTTACGAAATCTTTAGATTTCGTAAGTAACAAGTGACGCAAGTGGAGGTGTGTGAATACTTTCTGAAGGCACTGCATATAACATCCCTCACAACTACACTCCACCCCTTCCCTTGCATGATTAATAGTAAATATCATCGTTTTAATAGATGTCTTAAGTTTACCCTCTGCTTTCACAAACCCCACATATGACCTGCCCATGTATGTAAAGAAGCACCGGAAATTTGTCTAATACATCCAGCTACAAAGGTATACAAGAAGGGCATTTGGTAGAGCACATACGCTCGCCACGTAATGCCTGATCCATAAGAGCATATCGGGCCCATTACAATTTGGAGATATCATGCTATATATCGTTTTTGGCTCTGTCTCTCAATGGTGAAGAATCACTTAAAAAATTTTCAGATCAGGATCGGGATTCGGATCTTCACCAAAATCTAATCAATTTGGCCTTGCCACACACCCAACCTGTCCACCAAGTTTCGTCTGAATCTTTTCACAACTTTTTGAGATGTCATGATATATATATATATATATATATATATATATATATATATATATATATATATATATATATATATATATATATATATATATATATATATATAATTTTTGGCCCTCTCTCTCTCAATGGTGAAGAATCACTTAAAAAATTATAATAGCTGGACCCAGATCCGGATCTTCACCAAAATCTAATCAGCTATTTCTTGTCATACCCCCAACCTGTCCACAAAATTTCATCCAGATCCGTCCACTACTTTTTGAGACATCCTGCACACAGACAGACGAACAAACGGACAAGTCGGTAGGTGGCGATGGATCGCCGAGCATGGAAACTATAAGATATAGAGCAAAATGGATGTCATATAGCGGATAGGGAATCACCTTAAGATTATGCATGTCAAATCTGATCCAGTTCCATCTACTGATAACTACTCGGTATCCATTTGAATGAAAAATACCGAAAATGCGGTTTGAAATCGGAAATCCCCAAAGTTCGATGGGGTGCTGTGGGTGAGCAAAGATCTAAATCGAAAATCCGGCTCGAGTTTTTGTGCACAATGTATTCCAGATGATTAGTGTGAATTTTCATGACCATCCAACCATAACCCTAGGTCCGAGGAGGAGTAGCATTTGGCACGAAGGCACCTCCAGCTCTCCAGCAATGCCAACCCTCCCGATTTCATCGGGAGGCTTCCGAAAATTCACCCAAACTCCCGCCCTTACGATCACTATCCTTATCCTCCCGAAATTTTGATATTTTTGCACTGTTCACTAATCAGAATGTACTAGTATGAGAATTGAATGAAAAGCATCGTCTGCTACGTATAGCATGTGGTAACTCCATAACGTTCGCTGCTACCAAATTGTACGTAAAAAATTGCAAATTCAAATGAGGAGCAGCGAAACATTGGGTCTGGATCTCGCTTATGCGATCATGCACTGAGATTTAGTGCATGCGGTATGTGTGCAATACAGTGCATGCGGTATGTGTGCAATACAGTGCATGCGGTATGTGTGCAATACAGTGCATGCGGTATGTGTGCAATACAGTGCATGCGGTATGTATGCACAGTGTATATGCATGCGATACGCTCACTGCATGCAGCTGGGCCCCGTACCAGCCCGGCGGTCGCGACCACCGTGCGGTGTTTAATTTAACAGCCGCTAGAGTTCTACGAGTCGCGCTGCAGCTGTGGAACATCGACTTCGAAGTTACCGATGCTTCAAACCCTCGATGTTGATTACGGAATGGCAGAAAAGAAGCTTACGAAGACCAAGAAATGGTCTCAGAAGTACAAGACCGAATACAGTCTCCAATACCCGTGTATTCGAAAGTCTGAAAGAGGAATTCATCATGCGTATTGTACAGTATGCAGCGTTGATATTTCAGTTGAGCACGGAGGTCGCGATGATATTCGGAAGCACGTTGGAAGCAAACGGCACACAGACATTGCAAAGGAGAGATCTTCGAGCACGAGTACCGGTACACTTCTGAATTATTTCACCAAACAAGGGACAAGCGAGGAAGAGGATGTTACCCGAGCGGAACTTCTCTTTAGTGGATTTATTGTGGAACATAACTTGCCCATATCAGTCTCAGATCATGCTGGACCTCTATTTCAAAAGATGTTTCCAGATTCAAAAGTTCCTTCAAAGTATGGATGTGCAAGAAAAAAAATTTGCAAGATGTGCAAGATGTGCAAAAAAAAAAAAAAAAAAAAAAAAAAAAAAAAAAAAAAAACAAGAACAAAAAGCAAGAAAAAAAAAGAAAAAAAAAAAAAGAACAAGAACAAAGAAGAAGAAAAAGAACACTGGTCAACAATTTTTTACTTTCTGAATGTTGTCTAGATTTCTACTAGTGAATTAGGGTATTCTGGCACTGCTGAATCAGGAAATGGCATCCGTTTCTCTCCATCAGGTCAGGTTTTTGTGCTAAGTTTATTTGAAAAAAATCAGATCTTGTGACAAAATCAATTACATTTTTGTGGCATTATCAGCTGATTTTTGTCAACTTTATATCATCCTAAACATGTTTTTAAGAAAAAAAAATGTTTTGCCAACAACATTTATTGATTACATGATAGAAACATCGATTACTGTCATCTGAATGGTGGGCATTGATAAAGGTAAGTACAAGTAAATTGCATGTTGCGTCACCACTGTTCAAACTTCAGGGCTTGAACTTCCGTTTCTTCGAACTCCTGGAATGTTCAGCGGCAGGGAGGTCTCTCTTCAGATTCCAACAGTAGTCAGCCATCATGACTGCGTCCCAGCGACCCTGATACCTGGTCTCCATCTCCTTCATGTCCTGATGGAATCTCTCCCCCTGCTCGTCACTCATTGAACCCAGGTTCTCAGGAAACCGGTTCATATGTGAAAATAGGTAGTGCATCTTGATGCTCATGTTGCAGCCCAGGTTTCTGAAAGCAGTCAGCATGTTGTTGACAAGTTCTGCGTAGTTTCTGGCCTTATTGTTGCCAAGAAAGTTCTTCACTACCAAAACAAATGTCTTCCACGCTTCCAGTTCCACTTCGTTCATTGAGTTTTTGAACTCTGGATCTCTGATGAGCTGACGGATCTGAGAACCATCAAAGATGCCAACTTTCAACTTCTCCATGGTCAATCCTGGAAAAGCCTGGCACAAGTAAGTGAAGCAGTCACCATCTTTGTCCAGAGCCTTGGTGAACTGCTTGATTAAGCCGAGCTTGATGTGCAGCGGTGGGAAGAGTATTCTGTCTCTGTCCACCAGAGGGTCGTTGATGACGTTCCTTTCTTTGCATGGCACCAATTCCTCCCACACAGGCCAGTCCTTCTTCGTGTAATGCTGAGCACGGTCCCTACTATCCCACATGCACAGAAAACATGGGTACTTGGTGAAGCCAGACTGTTGTCCCAACAAAAAGTTCACCATCTTCAGGTCAACACAAATAAACCACTTAAGCTGATCATAACCAATTTTCTCCAGCACGTACTTCACCGCTTCATACTTCTCCTTCAGTGTAGTCGAGTGAGCGATGGGTACAGAGGCAAAATGGTTGCCGTTGTGTAGCAGAACACATTTCAGTGATCGCTTGCTGCTGTCAATGAACAGTCTCCAATCTTTGGGTTCGTACTGTGGCACTCCAAGCTTGAGCAGAAGCGCATGTCATAAATTGGCGCATGTAGGTATTGTACATTCTTCAGAGTTCGTTATTTCAAGAAATACAACTTTTTTGTATCACATTATTACAAAATCTGCCCCATTAACTTTAGTTTTGATCCACGAACTTTATGCTTTGCCTCACCAATTTTTGGAAGATTTTGAGGTTTTATGACTTCAAACTGATCCCTTTTCGACATAATCACCCAGAACTATCGTACCTGAATACTTCTTGTCATATTATTTCCAATTAAAACAATTATTTGACATGATATTTTACCCCCACCAACTTCTTCTAAAATGCTCCACACATGCGTACATGTGAACAAAAATGTAAAAAACGACATGTGGCCATATCTCAAAAACTTGACCTGATTGAACAAAACTAATGTGAGTTTTGGATTCAGCGCATCAGATTCGTCCTAAATCAGCTTAAAAAATGCAGACAACAAATTTGTTGTTGACCAGTGTAATTGGTGAGTTGTCAAATGTTACTGCTTCATCTATTGCCGATATTGCTAGACTCGCTCCATTTAGCCTAGCTCCAGACGGTAGCAATGACAGTGGTGAGGCCCAGCTATATCCTGTCCTGATTTCGTACCATGACAACAGTGCTGGGATTGTGAAGCAAGGTTTGCTAAGTTTGCCTGCGTGCAAACAAGATTCCACTGGAGAAAACATTTTCAAACTGCTTGATCATGAGTTCAGTGACAGGAAAATTCCGTGGGGAAATTGTGTTTCCTTTTGTGCTGATAATGCCTCTGTCATGGTGGGCAAGCACAAAGGAGTCGCTGCTTATATCCACAAACAAAATCCAGAGTGCTACATCATGGGATGCCCTTGCCATATGATGCACAATACGGCCAAGAACGCGGCTCAGGCCTTACCCATTGAATTAGATGACTTTCTCATCGATATTTACTACTACTTGGACAAAAGTAGTAAACGCGTCAAAGGAGTGAAAGCACTGCAAGAACTCTGTGATGCCCCGACACACAAGATTCTGAAGCATGTCGCAACAAGGTGGCTGTCCTTGGTCAGTGCCTAGACAGGCTGATTGAACAGTGGGAGCCACTTCGCCTCTTCTTCAAAGAAGAAGTACGAAGAAAAATGCAACCAACTGTAGCCAAGACTCTAACAACGAGCAAGAAGGACGGCACTGTATCTACTGCCAGTACTGGCACTGCAGGATCAAGCACTAGTGGAGCAGCATTCACCACTACCACTGCAGTATCTGCTGCGAAGAAGACAGCAGGGACAGCACCAAAACCAATGCTGAGAGCAGGTAGCATCACCGGCCCTTCATCACGTTCATCTACAAAGCAGATCCCTTCAGAGTCGAGAAAGACTGTGATAGTCCCATCTACAGGCAAAGAAGGACCCAAATTAAGTTCTGCTTTTGCCAAATCACTTGATAGAAGCTCAGCAAAACCTTCGAATCAGAGGTCTTCTTCCTTGGCTGCACCTACCTCAAGCTCTCTCCTCAAACGTAAAATTGGATCTGGTACTACGAGTCTGACCTCTTCTGCTGGCAGTAAACGCAAGTGTGATCGCCCTGCGGCTAAGTGTACTACGAGTTCTACAACTAAAAGCGCATCTTCCTCAAACACTGTGCAGGAATCTAGAGAAAAACGTGTCAACAGGATGTTCTTGTCTCCACAAACAAAACTCTATTGTTTTCTTCCTTCGATATGCTAACAAGCTTTTTGAGAAGGGAATCTTCTGCTCCAAAGAGACGAAACCTGTATTCATCTCCTGCACGGAGAATTGAATGATCTTCTGAAAGATATCTTCGTACGGTTTTTGAAACCATCGGTGTCATCGGTTGCTCTGGTAAATGTACCCTTCTCTGACAGAAATCATCAGAACAATGATGAGGACCTCATGATTGGGAACGATGCCAAACTGTATATAAGGGAACAAAGGAGTCTCAAGAAATCCACCTTCACTCTGAGTGAGTCAGACATCCAAGGTTTCTTCAGTGCAGTTCGCTCATATTATGTGAAAGCCTGCAATTATATCTTCAAAACCTGGCCGCTAGATGATGAATTAGCCAAGCATGCTCAGGTGCTGGATGTTAAGCTACACCAAGAAGTGGGGTTTGACTGTGTGGAGTTTTTCATCAAGAAATTCCCCTGTCTGTTTAGTGGCGGTGATAGTGACATCGACAGCACCCCTTGCTACCAGAGAGAATACAGCAAAGACATAATCAGAAGGGCTAAAAGAGCCACACAGCTGTCACTCAGCAAAGCTGCCATGGAAAAAGCAAGCAGCAGTAGTACCAGCCAGTAAGGTAAGAAAAATATTGCTTCTTTTGTGCTTTTTGTTAATCTTTGATTGTCCCCTAACTTACTAATATTAACATACATGTAACATTAAAAAGTGCACAATTTTCCCCTTTTTTTGTTCAAAAAGTGGGAATTCTTAACATGTTAAATGCTCCAAAATAGGGCTCAGAGGGCACGAGAGAGCGTCTAGAACCCCAGAGCTTCCAGGGCCCTAAGGCGGGCCCTGGACCCCGCCGCAAGGGTCGAGCACTCCGCGCTCGAGATGTGCGCTTTGCGCACATTATTTGGTGTCGGTTGAAAATCCTCCCTAATTCTGATTTCCAAAAGTTGGCATCTCTGGCTCTCGCATATTATCGATTTTTGCACTAATTGACCTTTGACCCCTGACTGAAGCGAAATCAGTCAATATGTGCTGAGGCAAAGTTTTAGTACTCATTGAGTACCATGAACCTGCAAAGTTTCATTCGTATCGATGCACTCACCTGGTCGCTAGGGGGCCTTCAATTTTTGCCAGTTTTCGTGCATACCCTAATTGTAGGGGGCGCTGCGGGTAAAGTTTTCCATATATCACTCAAACCGGAATATATTTGATAGAGCATCACCTGTAGATCATTCATGCCAAATTTCATAACCCTACGTGGGATAATGGCTTTCGGAATTGATTTCGCGTGAACGGTACCGATTTTGGAGGTTTTTCGGTTGTTGCTAGGGAACCAAAGTGTCCCTAGCAACCATCACAATTTCCAAAGCACGAGGTCATAAGATGTACCTACCACCCGAGTTTGGTCAAAATCCGCCCACGTTTACTACCAATTATGCTGATGACAAACGAACAAACATCCAAACAAACATCCAAGCAAACAGACAGAATTACTGACAATAAGGGTCACCTATTTCGGCGACCCAACAAACAAACAGACAGAAAGAGGTGAAAACATAACCTCATTCACCTTCAGTGGTGGAGGTAATAATAGCGAGCTGGCTTGAGCTTCGTGTATTTTCACGTTACATTGATGTCGTTTGTCGAAGAGTTGTTTGTTGTTCATGTTGGACAGCATTACTTTGTTGGTTATGATGCACAGCATCCTCTTTCCCATCACATACATACATACACAGGGAGCATGCACCACAGCATGGAGGCCCCTGGAGTACCAGCGTAATGTGGATGTCATTGCATCCACATTCTGCGGGTACTCCAGGGATCTCCGTCTGGCCATCCCCCAGGCAGAAGCCTGGCCCATCTTTATCTCTTTGGGATTGGATATTCCAGATACCCACCCAAATGTGACCGCCTCAGGTTAACTCGAAGATACCACCGTCTGGTGGATGACACCTCAACACCACACCACCACACACCACTTTGTGTGTTTTTGCAGTGAAATGTTTTTTTTATGGTGGCCAAAGTGCAAATCCTGCTGCCAACCTCCTCGGAAAGGTAGCTCACTGCAGGAGGACATCCGCAGATGCAGTAGGACACCAGATATGAATGGCCATTGGCTCACAAGGAGCTCCTCCACCCTTTGACAGGTTTTGTTTTTTGTCCTGCTGGGTGTCCGTATCCATACACCTTCCTCTCCAGGAGGACCTGGTGAGGGAGCCGGTTTAGTCACACTCGACCATGAATGAACAGGTTAGTTCAGGTTTTACATTATATGTGATATTTCACAGATCTGACCTGACAATCTGGGTTGAGTGCCAGCATATCAGGTGGGCTGATCTGTACCATTTCGTGCAGCACAGTGCAGAGCTCCCATCATCAAGTGATCCCCAAACCCAAGCCTCTGAGTAGCCAGATTACAAGCACACGCCACTACACCCTGCTAATTGCAGATGTCCTTTCTGATTACAGATGTCCATTAAATAAATCACCAAGCCTCTATGTTCACAGGAAGCACTCCCACAAGGTTCAAAGTCCATTCACTGGCAGCGATAATCAGAGGTTTGGATAGGACGTGCCATCCATAGTTCGGGTATTGCACCAGCCCACATGGTTAGGAGCTTTTGCAATACGGCATCCAATTTATCTCAGCCCTTTGGGCAAGTTGTGGAAGTTCTCAAATCCTTTCATTGTGCAGAGGCACACCCCTTTCTCCCAGGTACTTTTCCAGATATTTTTGGCTTTCTTTAGAAGCTTTATGAGCCATTTTAGGTGACAATCTTTATCTTGCACATACGATAGACATTAACGTGCCCCAATCAACATTGCTGATCAGAGGTTCTGCGCATGTGTGCCGAGCATTCTGGGGTGGATTACATCATTTTGAAAGTCCCGTATTGAATACACCTCATTAAAGGATATCTGACTGTCTCTTCTGTCTTTTAGGTTGCTGAGGTTATAAATATCACACAGTATCATGTTAACCCATTATGTGCTGGCACCATGATGAAATTCCTTGCTTGCAGTTCTCTGTCCAGTTAGTCTGACCTACATTAGGTGGGAATGCAGGGAAGTATGATATGGGGCATTTACGATGGGCCAAAGGGCTTCCTTCAATGGCTGTGTTTTCTTGTTTATTTTGTACTTTTAACTTACTGGTTGGTGTAATGTGGAGCTGCCATCGCTGGTCCATTAATGATGATTTATGAAATTTATTTGTTTTTAATCTATATTCTGGTGAAGTATTCTATTAAGTTGTTTTCTATTTAAGGGAGATGTGGGGCCTCGAGGCAAATTTGGATATCGTGGACGTAGGGGAAAACCTGGTGCAATGAAGATATTCGAACTAAAAGGGGAAAAAGGAAGCAAAGGTTCAGAGGTATGTCAAAGATTTTCTGTTTTTTTTCCACAATAAAGTGTTGTATATTTTGAAAGGTAGTCACACGTTGCACAATAACAAAGTAACCTTGAATGCAAGTTTTCTTTCTTTTTTTTTACAGGGACAAAAAGGCCCAAGGGGAGATCCTGGTCTGTCTGGTGAAGACGGAATGGATGTGAGTCTGTCATCTGTCAACTTTCTGTGAAACCACTGAAATTGTACAGAATTAAATTTTATTCCGTTTAATTCTGAAAATAAAGTGAAATGTTTCCAAAAATGTTGAAGGATTCATCATCATCATCATCATCATCATCATCATCATCATCATCATCATCATCATCATCATCATCATCGAGCTTTGATGCTGCCGAAGCAGTTTCTTGGCTCGGGTTGTAATCCTGGATGGGTCCCCAATCCAACACAGAGCTGAGACACAGGAACTGCTTATTTCTACATTTGTAAGCCTTATATAATGTATAATTATTTGAAGACATCATGCACATTCTTTAGCCCCTGATGATGTTAATTCTGGAACTAAACGACAAGCATGCGCCTTCTGGATTTCCTTGGAAAATGAAGCCAAATCTTTGTTTTCATTCTCCTCTCTCAGTACAGATGTGCTTCTGAATATGAACAATTAAGATAAAGCTGTTTTTTATTTTGATGTTCTAGAGCAGTGGTGAGTAACCAATGGTTCACATGCAGCCATCTGGGAATCAAATGGCAGCCCCCACCCTCCCACACCAGCCCACTTCTAAAAAATAATGTTTCATCACAAATTAGATTGATTGATTTTAAAAGCGAGAGATATGATATGTATTCACAAAAATATATACAATGAGATTTGAAAAATAACTACTCTGAAATATTGATATGCAAAGAAACTTAGGCATATGGGGCAATTTGGCCCATCATTGTTGTGCCTTATGTCCATCCCAGCATGTCTTCCCCGGTTCCTCCTGTAGGTAGTGCTAATTATGCATCTAATTTTAAGCAAGGAGTTTGGCCAAGGTACTGGAATACAATGCCTTCTCTTTTCAAAAGATATAGTGAAATATGCAGTCAATCGGGAAAGATACAGCTTTAAAGTATTGTCGTGTCAGAAGATCCGTTAACCCAGACTGTCTGAGCCAGGGTACAACCCCCGCAAATTCCGAAACAACCTTTTAGTTTCTGCATTCAAATAAAATCACGATTCCCTTAAGGCCCGGTCACACCTTGACGTTTTAGCCAGCGATGGCAACGTATTAAAATGTATGTAAAACGCTGGCTTACGTTGAACTTTTGATGTTTTTTTTTAAAGATTCGGACGTATTCATAGCGACTTGGTCTTATGTATAACGCATTGGTAACGGACACAGAACGTTTCGTTGTGTTATAGATAACTTATACCAACGAATGCTGAACCTGTTGTCGGCCTACACAACCGATGCCCAACGATAGTCTAACTTAGGCATAGCGCGTTGCACGCATCGCCGACGATGTCGTGACGTAGCCTATTAAAAGGCTGACGCACAACGATTCAAATCATAACTGACGTAGAAATGGATGTGACAACATCGCGGTCATACCTTGGCGATCTTGCCAGCGTATGCCGACCTAAGAAAAATGTGTCTAAAACGTTGGGGCACGTCAAATACGGTATGAGTAAGTTTGGTATACGTGAGTAGAACGCTATCATACGTCGTAGTAAGTAGAGTACGTCAAGAAATTTTAAACATGTTCAAAATTTTACGACGTACTCGGCGTATGACACACGTCCACAAACGCTACTTATAAGCTACTCATAAGTCGAAACACGTCGCGGTAATGACTTTTTTACGCGAAACTTATTTCTAACTTATGTTTGACGTGCTTTGAACCAATTCTTTACATAGTCCCAACACACATCGACGTATGTTGACGTATTCCAATGACGTCTTCCGGTCGACAAAAAAAAAAAAATTAACGTGTTTCTAGCTTACAACTGCCATATAAAGACGTGTTCCCAGCGGTTTTGGGAATTGGTATATAAAAATGCTGCTCATAAAAGGGGAACCCAACAGTGTTTTCGAGTCCTTTTTGAGTCGATGTCCATGTCACAGTAACAGTATCAGTAACAGTATCAGTATCAGTATTGGTATTAGTATTAGTAGTAGTTTGTTCATGTTGGCAGTAGTAGGTGAGTGTGAGGGGGAGGGTGTGGGTTATGATGGATCGTCCTTGCGTCCGCGTGTCCACGGGTAGGAGACATCTTTTCACCATTGTTTGAAGTTCTTCGCGGCTAATTTTTTATGGGGCTTTTTCAACAATGAGCTATGGCTTGTTTTTACGATTTAGGTCTATTCATAACGGGTTGGACAAATGCACAATTAACTAATAATGTGCATAGAGCGCTTTGATTACTTATAGATACGATATACCAACGAATAATTATCGTGAAGCCGGCGTTCACAAACTTTGCCCAACGATAGCCTAATTTATCCATATCGTGCGGCAGTTTAACTTTGCCGGTGACGTGGGGTTTGTTATTCATCGGCTGCCACTCAACGATTTAAATGGCTGCATCTCCACTATTGAAAGTAGACGCTTGCGCTCAACAATTGGATTTTTTTTACACTCAACGACTTTTAAACGGTACCACTCAGCTATTTTCATTGTTTACAATGAACGATTTAAATTGCTGTCACTCGCCTTTGTTTTTTTGACGCTGGGGTTTTGAAATTTGAAGCGTTTCTTCTGAACGTGTTAAAACGCTCAAACTCGACTATTTTAAATAGACTCTGCCGATGGACAATTGGAATCATAGCCAAGCTAGACATCGAAGTGTGAACATCCTCGTCATGCCGAAGAAAAGTTTGAAGAATGCTGCAAATAAGTGTCCTGGCCGTGGCCGTGGACGCTGACGCAAGGACGATCCATTATACCGACGTCTTTCAGCATATGAGTAACTTAAAAGTAACGTCTGTCGATGTGTGGCAACGATCACATAACGTGCCAACAACACGTTAATCATAGGTTAGAAATAAGTTTCGGGTACGCTAAACATTACCTCGGCGTGTCTCAACTTATGATTAACTTACAAGTAGCATGTGTTGACGTCTGTCAACGATCGCAGACCGTGCATACAACTTGTGGCCAGCGTAGCGGAACATGTGAGTCATACGCCGGCATACGTCGTGAAATTTCAAGCATGAAAAAATTTGAGGACAACCAAAAAGTACAACGTTTAAAGCCAACGTACAACGATGTATGGCAGTGTTTTTCAGCGTGCTCTCAATGTTATCAAAACTTACCCATAACGTATTCAACGTGTGCTAGCGTTTTAGAAAAAAAATTCAAAAATCGGCATACGTTGGCTAAAACGTCAAGGTGTGACCGGGCCTTAAGGATTGTTCCGATAATAGCCGAACGTGGCGGTGAAGCGTGTGAGAAGAAAAAGGCAGGAAAAAGTTTCTCATGAAAATGTAGTTTATGTACAATGCAATATGGTGATGAGGGTAAACAGGATAATCAATAAATAAGGGCACAGACCTGGTGGTCTACAGATACAGCTGGGGATGGAAGGCACGGAAACATGATCTTATGTACAAATGTAAGGAAATAACCCCAAAGGAAATAATCCTCCACCCACCAAAATATCTGTATCATACGACAAGCAAATGGGGCATGCGAGAGCTTGTGGCTGGTATGAGCTGATTGTGGCATGCAGGTCACCGCAGGATGACGTGACATGGAGAAACAAATTGCAGGACAATGGCGATGAGGGAGGCAGCCAAACAGAGAAAGGGATGAGAGAGAGAGAGAGAGAGAGAGAGAGAGAGAGAGAGAGAGAGAGAGAGAGAGAGAGAGAGAGAGAGAGAGAGAGAGAGAGAGAGAGAGAGAGAGAGAGAGAGAGAATGCTCCCTTGAAAGTCCAACCCCCAACTGCCGCATGCCACATGGCCATGGCCTTCATAAACTCTGGGACCGCCTTTGTGGGCAGTGGGTCCCATCATTGGCGTCCCACTGGTGTGGGCAGCACCTTTGTTCAGGCCATCCTGCCTTGCGGGGCCGACCCTCAAAAAAGTGTTATGCTCTCAGCCACGGCTCTACACCCCATCTCACCGCCATAGACCCTGCAGTCCATTGGCCAGACAGTTTGTGACAGTGGTTCCTTTAAATGTGCGCCTTTGTGGCAACATGTCCTCCACCTGGCCTAGCCTGTTTACAAGAGGTTTTGCACAGTTTACAACCTTACTCTATTCTGCTCTACAATGGATGCTCACTGCCTCCCCATTGCATGTTTTACAATACGACTTATCTCTAGACAATTAACTAATACAGGGCATACATCGAAGCCACTCAAACACATGGACAAAGCTGTTCTTAAAAAATCTATCTGTGGATCCCCCTCCCTCACTCTTCCACATAACAGTATCCTTAATGTTCACATGCAAAATGCAGACAGGTAAACCAGTTCCACACACATATCCAAAGGACAGCGTGCCCTGAGAAGTAGTGGTTCCTCCTGTATGCAAAACATTAGAACCACATTTTTTTTTTGTCGGTTTTATCCTGAGACCCTGTAGTAAGGTGCAGAGGTAACACCTTTTAGCTGTTTTGTCTGGGTTGCATTCTCAACATAACAAAAAACTGTTTGTTCGAGATCACATCCTGTCTTTCCCAAAGAGTAGGCATGTTATTTGCTGGCATTCTGAACAAATTCCAAATCAATGCTAAGAATACCACTGGTGAAGGCAACGGCATAACCACCCGCTGTAATCCTTGCTGGTTGGATGCTTTGGTAACACTAAACTGATTGCTCAATGGAAATTCCGTGAACACGAACAATTAAGTAATAACATTTTGCACACTCCATCAGATTGAACCAGAGAAGAGCTGATTGTTTTATCCACATGGAGTTCGACAATCGCTTGAAGACCTTTATCTGTAGTTCGGTGTCGTCCTGCTTTTCCTTCTGGGCTCATACCCCCACTTCACACCTGTATCTCCTGGATGCTGTGAAATTCAAAGCTCAGAACATCATTATCATCCTCCATTATCAAAATAATGGCCTCAATTACCAAGGACATGCATGGCCATGGCAGAAAAGTTCAGGAAGAAAGGACTTTTGTCACACAAATTGTGATGCAGAAGGAAAATGTTACAAGAAATTCACGAAAAATTGTTTTCAATTGCTCTTAAAACTTGTCCGCATTCAAACAGCAAATTCATTCCGGTAGGAGAAATGCATGCACACAATTAACTGCCTCCAAGAAAGCCTTCCCCATACCACTGCACATTGTTATTTTTAGTAATGAACTTTTGCTTCAAAATCGGCATATCTCAATTCACGAACTTGCGAGAATCAGGAACATGTAAGTGAACTACAGTGTATTACTTTGTCACTGATGACCTGGAGCAAAGAAAAGTGACGACAAAATGGGTGCTACACATTCTCCATGAAGGAACAGAATCTGAACCATCTTCTCTGTGTCAACAGCATATTTAGCATACAATTTATCTTGAAGGTGACACTCTTTGAATACATCATGGCTTGAGACGAAACTTGCATAGTGCCACAACTACGAGCCATAACGAAGGTCTCGTTCAGTAGAATGGAAAGGCTGCTTGCTGTGCATATATAAAAAAAGGTTAAATGCCACCAGGAGGGCATCAAGGTGCTTCACATTTATTCACGACCATATTTGAATTTCACAAAACAAGGACAGTTCTACATAGTGAAACACGGAATGAAGGTTTTGTATGATCATCTGAGATCTGCAGTGTGCACAAAGCTTGCATCTCTTCTGAATGATGCCATCCTCCTTCATGACAACCCTGCACCACATGTAAAATGCAATGTCTATGACCTTAGACTTGGAACTGGGAAATTTGGCATCACCCAACATATTCACCTCATTTAACCCGATGCAACTTCCACTTGCTCCGAAAACTAAAAATGAGCTTGATAGATGAGGTTGGGTGTCCATTGAAGAGCTTAAAGCAGCCACCTCTACTGTGTTATGGACACTTCAGAAGGAAGGTTTCTGTGCTCGGATCAAAAGGTTTGTTGACCACTGAAGAAAATGTGTTGAAGGGGATGGCGAAAACGTCGAAAAATGTGACATGAATATAGATTGTCAATGGTACTATCTTTTTTTATGTAGTTGGGATGACAAAACCTTTGGGATGACCACTGAGGGAGTTAACAAGGAGCAACCAGAAAGCAGACTGAAGTGAACAAGGACTAAAAAGTTCTTCTTTCATACCTACTGTTTCCTCTCTAAATTGAAGCTCATGAATTAACTATTTTAATG
>NC_140965.1:74003974-74021474 GCF_056783735.1 Eptatretus burgeri
TTAATACCCACACAACATTTTCAACTTTTAAAAAGAGACAATTCAGGGAAACGTATTGTCCAGAAAACCTGAAAGTTAAACACTGCAGATTGCTCAGATATCCTTGACGCTGAACTCATTGACAAAAAAAAGTTAACACATTAAAATTTTCATTACTTCGAAGATGTGATCGACTAAATTTGGAGTTTGCAACAAAGAAGAATATTACTTTCATAATCTTTAATATGTAATTGTAATATAAAATGCAGTTCATGAATAAAGATGGACTTTTAACATGAAAAGGAAAGAATTTTTTTATGTATATATATATATATATATATATATATATATATATATATATATATATATATATATATATATATATATATATATATATATATATATATATATATTTACTTGTTTGTTTATTTCTGTCTGTCTGTCAGTCTGTTTGTTTCTCATAGCTTCACATTGTATGCTACAACCCACTGTTTCATTAAAATACTGGATGTTGCTTTTAAGGAAACTGATAAACAAACATTTATCACTTTTGGTTACTGCTGACTTTTTTGAAAGCCTTTGATCGAGTTAGCCACCATATTGTTGTTTATAAATTAATTAACCTTGGTGTGAGACCATCCATTGTCACATGGAGTTGTAGGTTCGTATTTCTTTTATCCAACAGCTTTAGGCTGTATGCTACAATGGGGAAATTTCCACAAATTCTGAGATTCCTCAAGGCACAAAAATTGGTAAATTGCCAAGTCATGATTTCATGTTTTTGAAGATGTCGTCATATTTGTCCAGTTTTCACATTGGAGACTCAGTTGTTAGCCAAGCAGATTGTGTTAAACTATTAAGCATCCATGTGCAAGAAAACTTGAAATGGGACACTCAAGTGAAGGCCATGTGTGAAAGCTTCAACAAAAAACTCTACTTTTTGCAGCAACTGAAATGCTCTAATAACCCTGTTTCTGATTTAATAATAGTGTATTTACAGTACATATGACCTACTTTGGAATACGCTTCACCGCTTGGTTCTGTGGCTTCACAAAAGTCCAGAGGAAATGCTTGGAAAAATAGCAATGGAAAGCGTTTCACATAATTCTTTCTGGTGACTGTTGTAGAACCCAGCGTTACAGAGATTTGTCAGTTGTTTAATGTTTCTGTTCTCTCTGAGAGGCTCGAACTGCTCGCCCTCGATTGTGCTAATGTACTTTTCAAAGCAAACTTAGATAGAGATTGGCTTCCCCCACTAAGGAACAATAACTTAAGGAACTCTGACATGTTATCCACAATTAGATGCCAAACTGACTGTTATGAGTGCAGTCCCATCCTCTTTTTGAAATATATATATATATATATATATATATATATATATATATATATATATATATATATATATATATATATATATATACATATATATATATATACTTTTTTTTATTTTTTGAAATATTAACACCCATTGTGAATAAGCAGTTTTCACATTCAGCTATCCAAGACTCTTCCTAATATCGTGAGGTTTTGTTTAAATTAATGTGCAATTTGTTTGGGTTGGCTTTGTGTGCAGTTTGGCATATTTTAATTGTAATTGTGGGAATGGGGGCCCATTTGTTCTCTTGACTAAATGTCGAATGAAAACTCCATACACAATATTTTTAATGTGCTTTCTTTTATTCTCTTGTATATTTGGCTGAGGTATTTGTGTTTAATATGAGCTTGGTGTTTTGTGTTTTGTTTAATATATCGACGATATTTTCCTGGTTCTATGCCTGTTCTATGTTAATTAGCCCACGCGCATGCAGCAAAAAGCGAGGTTAAGCAATCGGTCGTGTACATACATACAACAAACGTTTATGTGTTTTGTTAAGAGCATAATTCGAAAACTGTTCACGGGAGGAAATTGAAACTTTACCACATGTTACATGACCACTTTATGGAGCACATATTGAGTGAACATCGAAAATTTTCAAAATATAGTTTGTACACATTTAACTCAGAAGTTCAGATGGATGCCATTACAAATTTGCTGCCAGAAGAGTAAACTCGCACCCAGGGCCGCCGAGAGTCAGAATGGGCCCCACAGCACGACTAAGTGTAGGTCCCCCATCAATATAATTTTTTGTTTCACAACCTTCACGGAGGTGTCCGTATTCTCTTCATCAGAAACAGATGCCGCATTTTAGGGAAATTGTGGTGTTACTCACTTGTTCCCACACGCAAATTCATTTAACACACTTCATTTGGATGTGGTGTGGTCAACACTCCTGTGTTCATTTAAGTCATTACATCATTACCGATTGTGATGATGTAAATTGTTCCCACAGTCGTTTATTTTATGAGGGGGAGTGTCTCTGTCCATGGCAATGGCATGCCGGCGAAGCACCCTGAGGGGCTTTGAAGGAGATACAAAATAAAGTCGCCTCCAGTGTTTTATCGTCACAATCATTATATGAAACAAAAAAAATTGAAGGAATAATTACAGGCCCCTATTAGGTCTGAGCCTCGGGGTAATTACCATGCATGCCTTGCCTGCCCCACCCCCTCTCGGCCACTGCTGGCACCAAGTCCTTCTCAAGACTGCTTCAAGTAAGTAGTCTATGAATACCATCTAGTTTAACTACAGTATTTAATGTTTCAGTTTTTTTCATTTTCTACTTATATATAAATTTTTGTAAACTGACTGTAATTCGGCCGACTGCAAAAGTCTTTAAAATTAAATAACCATTATTGTTGTTATTATTATTATTATTATTATTATTATTATTTAACACTCAGCAATACACAGATAATTTCAGCACAAAGTATTGCCTAAGTATGATTATGTTTTAGTATATTTCTGATTCTGATGAACCATACTCTCTTATGGAGAAGCTGCTGCCAAAGCAATTTCTTAGCAAGGGTTACACTGCATGGTTTGCTGTTGCCTTCCCAGCAGTAGTTAAGGTAGGAATTTGGAATTTGTTTAGGGTGCCCATGATAGCTCACCTCCTCTTCAGGAAGGACACTGTAGGATCTTTAACAACCATCAATTAATGTTGGCAGTTGGGATGCCTAGTTTAACGTCCATCTGAGAGATGGAACACACATTGATGAATCACCCTGCCTGTGAAACCCCGGGATGGCAGTTTATAGATAGGTCGGGATTTGAATCAAGGCTCGACAACTCAGAGGTGAGTGAGTGTGTGTACCCCTCGGATATCCTGCCAGCCCTTCAGTATATACAATATACCAATTGTACAAAATCTGAGGCTGTGAAACTGGATTTCTGAAAGCAAAACAAAGTTTGTGATCTTTTTGAATAATTTCTTTTGGAACATGCCTCATTGTGTTTGTTGTTTTCTTTAATTACTTGTAATACCCACTCTCTCCGAGAACAAAATATGGTCAATAGCCCCTCCATCCAGCAAGGTTCAATATAATTAAACCACTTGTACTATTCCATGCAAATAGACAAAAATTGCAAATCATCCCATCCTCGCAAGGGGAGGGGGGAGTTATTTTGTGGTCATGACCTGACCATGGGGTGTAAAATTTGGTGTTGATCAGCCAAGTCATTTTCGATTCCATAAAGTTCGGACATAAACACAAAGAAATTAGACACAGGCGGGAGCCATTCAGCCCATCATGGCTGCGCCACATCAAAAGCACACTAATTTATCAATACCAGATCAAAATAAGAAAATGGAACATGTTTTTTTTCATTTTTTTAAATGAAGTGGGGTTTTTTTGTGGGTTTTTTTTGTACTTTTTCTATTCCCCCCCCCCTCCAGGGAAGGGTGCATGGGCTTGGTTAAAAAACACACAACATCAACCACACAACACCCCATTGATGACACCCCCACCAACAGCACTCCGTAAACATGCACACAATCACCCATCAATGATCAAACTACCTAAAGGTCCTGCCAACTTCCCTATACCACTGTATCTCCATAACTTCCAGGTACCTATCTAATTCTAATTTAAACTTATCTACTTTTTCAGCTGCCACTACCTTTCCAGGGAGGCCATTCCATGCATTAAATTCTCTCTGAATAAAAGACCCCATACAGATGACCGCCAAATTTTAGAATGATAATTATATAAATGGAGGGATTTCTCCCAATTTTGGAAAGGATTATAAAGTCCAACAACCGCAAAATTATTGGGAATTCATTCCAGTGTCAAATAATTCTAGTTCACTTTTTAGATGATGAAAATTTCATAATTTTCAGGAAGTCAAGGCTTTAACCTGATGAACAACTGCTCACACATGGGTTCAATATGTACCCCTGTAAATGAGGACATTATTGGTTTGTTTGAACAATAAAACAAGCTAAATAAATGATTTTGGGTTTATGTCATTGACACTCAGCATAGAAAAATGCCCAACAGTGGCTTGACTAATGACTGCTCTCCCTTATTCACTCCACACTTGAATCTGTCATTGGAACACCTGTAACATTTGGAGGTAAGCTTTTCCAGATTTTTGCAGCCTGATGCAGTCAATTTTATGGATGAAGGTATGCTCATGATGCTTTCCTGCATATAATGCCTTCAGAAAGTATTCACACCCCTCGACTTTTGTCACATTTTGTTGTTACAGCCTGAATTTTAAATGGATTAAATTTAAAAAAATTGTCACCGACCTACACAAAATACTCCATAATGACAAAGTGAAAATATGTTTTTAGAAATTATTACAAATTAATAAAAAATGAAAATCTGAAATGTCGTACATCAATAATATTTATCCCCTTTGCTTTGACACTCCAAATTGAGCTCAGGTGCATCCAATTTTCTTTGATCATCCTTGAGATGTCTCTACAACTTGACTGGAGTCCACCTGTGGCCAATTAAATTGATTGTAGATGATTTGGAAAGAAACACACCTTTCTATTTAAGGTCCCACAGACAGCACATGTCAGAACAGAAGCTCCACCATAAAGTCCAAGGAACTGTCCATGGAACTCTGAGATAGAATTGTGGGGAGGCAGAGATCTAGCTGGGGAAGGGTAGAAAACAATTTCTGGAGTGTTTAAAGTTCCCAAGGGCACAGTGAGCTCCATCATTAGAAAATGGAAAGAATATGAAACTACCCAGACTCTTTCGAGAGCTTGTCATCCGACCAAACTGAGCAACCAGGCAAGAAGGACCTTGGTCGGGGAGGTGACCAAGAACCCAATGACCACTCTGATAGAACTAGAGTTCCTTGGCTGAGATGGGAGAACCTGCCAGAAGGACAACAGTCTTTGCAGCACTTCACAAATCTGGGCTTTATGGGAGAGTGGCCAGATGGAAGCCATTCCTGAGAAAAAGGCACATGACAGTACACCTGGAGTTTGTAAAAAAGACACGTGAAATATGGAGAGCATGAGGCAAAGGATTCTCAAGTCTGTAGAGATGAAATTGAACTCTTTGGCCTGAATACAAAGTGCTACATCTGGTGGAAACCAAGCACAGCTCATCACCCATGTAACACCATCCCTACTGTGAAGCATGGTGGTGGCAGCATCATGCTATGGGGATGCTTTTCAACGGCAGTGACTGGGAGACTTGTAAGGATAGAAGGAACAATGAATGGAGCCAAATACAGGCAAATCCTCAAGGAGAACCTGCTTCAGAGTGCAAAAGACTTGAGACTGCAGAAAAGGTTTACATTCCAACAGGACAATGATCCCAAGCATACAGCCAAAGCAACACTGGAATGGCATCAGAAAAAGAATTGGAAAGTCCTTGAGTGGCCCAGCCAAAGCCCAGACTTGAATCCCATTGGGAATTTGTGAAAATACTTGCAGATTGCTGTTCACCGATGCTCCTCATCCAACTTGACTGAGCTTGAGCAAATATGCAAAGAAGAATGGGAGAAAGTCCCCAAATCCAGATGTGCAAAGCTGATCCAGACATACCAAGAAGACTCCAAGCTGTAATCGCTGCCAAAGGCACTTCTACAAAATATTGACTCAAGAGGTTGAATACCTATTGACGTAAGACATTTCAGATTTTCATTTTTAATTACTTTTTAAAATTGTCTAAAAGCATGTTTTCACTCTGTCATTATGGGGTATTTCGTATAGATCGGTGACAAAAAATTTAAATTTAATCCATTTTATATTCAGGCAGTAACACAACAAAATGTGACAAAAGTCAAGGGGTGTGAATACCTTCTGAAGGCTACTGTATAATGGTAGAGCTGTAGTCCTATGTGATGGTATTATAGATGTCCTTCACAAATTATTCAGTCCTAAGGCCATTAAAATGGCCAGGTGTCATTTGATGGCATCTGCAACAAAGAGTGGCAAGTTGGAGTTTCAGCCATTCTTCAATGGTTGGATTTTCAGTTTCCTCATTATGACTGGAGTTCAGCATTCTAGAAGTTTACTTGCCCGAGCCTCCACAGAATCTGGTTGACCTGGGGAAGTTGAAGAAATGCCCAACCAGGCAGATGAGCTGTATGTATTCCATCATCGGCCATATATTGCCTTCACATACAATTGCAACCTTTGAGGAAAACAGAGATGCGACTCTACATAGAAGTTTAAGAAGCTGACCATCCGAGCTGGCAATAGAATCGATGTGGTGATTCCAGTTCAGCTTCTTCCAGTTGAAGAACCCCAACTAAATTCAAGGATCTCGGCTCATGTAGGAGCTGAATTTCAAAGGGTAGCAGGTTCACAAACTATCAAAGGGTATTTAGGGGAGAGGGACAGTACACAAGCAAGAATAACACAAGATCAAGTAACAATAGCCTGGGTAAAAACAGAATGGGAAAGAATCAGCATCTGAAGAGGAGATTGTTGAAATTCGTTGGTGAGCACCTTTGAAAGACTGAAGTGAGGAACACAATGGACACAGAGAGACGATTCCACAGTTGGGAGAATAAGGGGATGAATGACTACAGGTGGGCAACCAACATGGACTTAGCAAGAGTAAGCAGGTGAGGATTTCTTGAAGAATGTGTTTGTTTGACCTGGGGTAGCTTGGGCAGGGCAGGAGTAAGGCCAGACGTGAGCTTGTATAAAATAGAGGGCCCATCACCTTTCTGAAGTTGGGAGAGTGACAGACCTTGGGAATCTGCCTCCTGTCTTGAGATACCAATGGTGCGGAAGGCCTTCTTTATGATGGAAGTAAATATAATAATAACGAGAACATTAAGAATGTTGCAGGTGGTTAGAGGAGTACCATAAAAGTGCAGTTGTGGTCAAAGTTTATTCACCCTTATCATGCTGATAATCATCATGATTATGATTATCAGCACTATAAGTAACTTTTTTTTTATCCCCCGCCAACTTCATGGGTTCTGTCCGTCCGTCCGTCCGTCCGTCACATTTCGTTTTCGGAGCGTAACTACAAATCCCCTCAAGATATATTTACGAAATTTGGTACACATATCAAATAAGTGGTGAACTGGTGCTTTTTCATATTTTCTCATTGATTGGTCACATGGTTTGGCAGCCATGTTGGATTCAAGAAAAATATTAAATAATGTTTTCTCTGGAATCACATAACCTAACGAAGCCAAAATTTGCAACTATCATCTTCCATCATGTCTGCATGCCTAGTAAAAATGATGACGTCACAAGTCACATGGTTTGGCAGCCATCTTGGACAGAAAAACACACCTCATCCGATGAACACGAAACTTCAAACACGTATTCCACTGGAGGATTGGAGGCAGAATGTAAATTTATGATGTCATAGGTCACATTGTTCGTCAGCCATCTTGGATTGAAAATTAATAAAATTTTAAAATCTTCTCCAGAACGGCTGGACAGATTGAGGCAAAATTTCACATACACTTTCCCCAAGACATCCTTTCAGAAGTTTGTTAATTTCTAATTGATAGTCACATGGTTTGGCGGCCATATTGAATTTACCCAAAAACCTTCAAACATCTTCTCCAGAACGGCTGGTCAGATCAAGGGGAAACTTCACATACATATTGCACACGCTTAGGGAATATAAGTTTGTTAATCCTCATTTACTATGGCGGGGGATATTGAGGACTTTGTCTGCAACGGATGCTAGTTATTATTATTATTATAAGCAAGGAAAAGAAAATAAGATAAGCAAGAATAAGTGTAAAGCAATTTTTGGTTTACTTTTCACTTGCAACTGTCAAGGCAAGAACATGGGCCTGACTTCTGACTGAACAACACATGCCAAACATCAGCGAAGAGCCCCAACTCATTAAATTGAGACAATTGAGACAACCAACTTTTTTCCCCTGAGGAGTGAGCGAGTAAACTGATATATTATGTTAAGTACAGTAAAGTGGTTTGTTCTGTTACAATTGTGTCATCAGTAAACATAGACAAGCAAGGTCGCTCAGAAAGTCAGCAATATCAATAAGGAAAATCATAAGCAATATTGGGCAAAGAATGCTTCCTTTTGGAGCTTCTATAGTTGTGTTTAGGAGTGTATTCTTAACGTCCCACTGTTACTTTAACTTTTCTATCAGAATAAATAAGATATTTCGTAAGTTATTGTCTAAATAAGGTGTCCATCGCAGAAAGAGGAGATAGGTTTACATTGGAATTAGATAGGCACCAAAGAAGCATTGTAGATAGAGGGGTATATAGGCATTGGCAGGACTTGCAGGTAGCTTGAGTGTGGATGGGTGATGGATAGTATCTGGTGTTGGTGTAGTACAGACATGATGGGCCGAATGACCCTTTCCTGCACCAATATTCGTTGTTACTCCTCATTACATCAACCACCAAAGGAGAGTTCCATGGATATTACTTAACTCTGTAAGAGCTGCATGTAAAGGTCGATCAAATGTTTAGCTTGTGTCAAGTGCAACTACTCTCACCTCTCCACCTTGCCCTCGGTAGTATTGTATATAACCTGACTCACAAGAGTGAGAATAAATGTAATTAGCACAAAATTACATGTCATTGTAATTTGAATGGAAACCACATTGTTCTACTCGGATGATGAGGTGTGTGAGCAGAAGTTTTTGTACTTATTTGGTGACAAACTTTGCTTATCAGTGAGGGAAGTGAGATTCAGTAGATAAGACTGACAATTTATTGTCTTGTGGATATGAATAACAGATGCAAGTTTCTAATGGTCTGGAAATGGCCCAGCATCAAAGCAAAGTTTAAACAACTCAGCATGTGGAGGCATGATCTCAGAGGCCCAACATTTCAAAACTCTTGGTGGTGGTATTATGTCAAGACTCATTAAAGGTTTTCTGTTTATTTGTTTTAAGGATAAATTTATTTCCTTGTTTTAGTTTTTCCTTTGTTTTAAAATAAAATGCTGCATTTAAATGAAAGTAAGACTAGTCAGAGTATATTTTAAATGTGTGGTAAGCTATTCTCTGTCATAGAACACAAGATGATGTATTCATGAAGTTGGTGCAGTTCACATTGTGGAGTCATACTTGTATCCTGTGAAAGGGGCAAAAATCATAATATTGTAAATTAAATTATTCCTTGTTTTGAATTGAGGTGAGGATAGACAAAATGAGGGAGGAGCTCTATGTTCAGATGAGCTTGGAGGGCAGATTGGTAAAGAGGCAGCTGAAGTGGGCAGGGCACCTGGAGCGGATTGAGGAGGATAGATTTCTGAAGAGAGTAGATGTGTTGAAAGAGTTCGGTGGGAGAAAAATGAGTAGACCGCGATTGACATGGGAGGATTGTATGACGAGGGATGTCAGAAAGGTGGAGATGGAATGAGAGAGGAGGCTTGTGATGGAGGGCTGTGGAAGTGTTGTACACAGAACAGAGCAGCAGCTCGACCAGTCAGCCTTGCTCCATATGAAAGGATTTTGATGAATAACATATACTGGACATTCATTTTTTTGTATTAGTCCCCGACTGGTTTCACTGGAGGGGACTATAGTTTGCTTTCCGTCTGTCCGTCCGTCCATCTATTTGTCCGTCCCAACTGTGGTTTTTCAGAGTTTTTTCCCCATACCCTTCAACACATTCAACTGAAACTTGGTACATGGCTTTATTATGAAAAGTTACAGAACAAGCTCGAGTTTCAGGGGATTTCATCAATTTTTCGGGGTTAAGCCCTTTTTAAACTTGGAAAATATCACGTATTATACATGGGCCAGTGTTCAGCTGCCCTGACAACACCTCTCTTCGTCCACCCATTGGCTGGATAGGTGGCCTGACTCCACCTCAATAAAATCGTGCACCGCCATTGCATGAAGCAGCATAGATCCTCAAGCCTTTGGCCTGGGTGTGACTCCATGGCCCAGTGTATTTGGAATTATCCCAAGTATATAACCATGCTATATTATATATGTGCATTTGCCGTACATATCTTCTTCTTCTTCTTCTTCTTCATCTTCTTCTTCTTCTTCTTCTTCTTCTTCTGTCTGCTGCTCCCGTTCGGGGTCGCCACAGCAGATCATCCATCTCCATTTCGCTCTGTCCTCCACATCTTCCATTGTCACACCAACCACCCACATGTTCTCCCTCACCACAACCATAAACTTCCTCTTTGGCCTTCCTCTTCTCCTCCTACCTGGCGGCTCCATCCTCAGCATCCTTCTCCCGATATACTCTGCATCCCTCCTGAGCACATGTCCAAACCATCTCAATCTCACCTCTCTCACTTTGTTTCCAAACCGTCCTACCTGCGCTGTCCCTCTAATATACTCATTTCTAATCCTGTCCATCCTCGTCACTCCCAACGAGAATCGCAGCATCTTTAACTCTGCCACCTCCAGCTCCGCTTCCTGTCTTTTTGTCAGCACCACTACCTCCAAACCATACAACATAGCTGGTCTCACTACCGTCTTATATACTTTCCCCTTCACTCTTGCAGCTACCCTTGTCACAAATCACTCCTGAAACTCTTCTCCACCCACTCCATCCTGCCTGCACTCTCTTCTTCACTTCATTACCACACTCTCCATTACTTTGGACAGTTGATCCCAAGTATTTAAACCCATCCACGTTCACCACCTCAACTCCTTGCAACCGCACCATACCACCACCCTCCCTCTCATTTACACACATGTACTCTGTCTTACTCCAACTGACTTTCATTCCCCTTCTCTCCAGTGCGTACCTCCACCTCTCGAGGCTCGCCTCAGCCTGCTCCCTACTCTCACTACTGATCACGATGTCATCTGCGAACATCATAGTCCATGGAGATTCCTGTCTGATCTCGTCCGTCAACCTGTCCATCACCATTGCAAACAGGAAAGGGCTCAAAGCCGATCCTTGGTGCAATCCCACCTCTACCTTAAACTGGCCCGTCATTCCGACCGCACACCTCACCGCTGTCACACTGTCCTCATACGTATCCTGCACCCCCCTCACATACTTCTCCACCACTCCCGACTTCCTCATACAATGCCACAATTCCTCTCTTGGCACCCTATCATAAGCTTTCTCTAAATCCACAAACACACAATGCAACTCCTTCTGGCCTTCCCTATACTTCTCCATCAACATTCTCAAAAGCAAACATCGCATCTGTGGTGCTCTTTCCTGACGTAAAACCATATTGCTGCTCACAAATCATCACCTCTCTTCTCAACCGAGCTTCCACTACTCTTTCCCACAACTTCATGGTGTGGCTTAACAACTTTATCCCTCTGTAATTTCCACAGCTCTGCACATCACCCTTGTTCTTGAAAATCGGAACCAGTACACTTAATCTCCACTCCTCAGGCATCCTCTGACTTTCCAAGATTTTATTAAACAATCTGGTTGAAAACTCCACTGCCATCTCTCCTAAACACTTCCATGCATCCACTGGTATACCATCTGGGCCAACCGCCTTTCCACTCTTCATCCTCTTCCTAGCAGTCCTCACTTAATCTTTACTGATCCACCCCAATTCCTGATTCACTATCTCCACCTCTTCCAACCTTCTCTCTCTCTCATTTTCTTCATTCGTCAGCTCCTCAAAGTACTCCATCCACCTTCTCAACACACTCTCCTCGCTCGTCAGCACATTCCCATTTGCGTCCTTTATCACCCTCACCTGCAGCACATCCCTCCCAGCTCGGTCCCTCTGTCTTGCCAATCGGTATAAATCCTTTTCCCCTTCTTTTGTATCCAACTTCTCATACAGCTCGTCATATGCCTTTTTCTTAGCCTTTGACACCTGTCTCTTTGCCTTGCGCCGCCACTCCTTATACTCCTGTCTATTTTCTTCATCTCTGGCTATCGCAATTATTTTTCGCCAACCTCTTCTTCCTTATACTTTCCTGTACTTCCTCGTTCCACCACCAAGTCTCCTTGTCTTCCTTCCTCTGTCCAGATGTCACACCAAGTATCTTCCTAGCTATCTCCCTCACCACTTCTGCAGTAGTTGCCCAGTCGTCCCACACCTCTTTACCACCATCCAACACCTGTCTCATCTCTTCCCTGAATTTCACGCAGCAGTCGTCCTCCTTCAGCTTCCACCATCTGGTCCTTGGTTCAGCCCTCACTCTCTTCCTCAACCTCACCACCAAAATCATCCTACAAACCACCATCTGATGCTGTCTAGCTGCACTCTCCCCTGCCACCACCTTACAGTCTCTAATCTCTTTCAGGTTGCATCTCCTGCTTTAGACGTAGTCCACCTGTGTGCACCTAACTCCACTCTTGTAGTCACCCTGTGTTCCTCCTTCTTAAAATACGTATTTACCACCACCATTTCCATTCTTTTTGCAAAATCCACCACCATCTGCCCTTCCCCATTCCTCTCGTTGACACCGTACCTACCCATCACCTCCTCATCATCTCTATTCCCTTCCCCAACATTCCCATTGAAATCTACTCCAATGACCACTCTTTCTTCCTTGGATACACTCTCCACCACTTCATCTAACTCACTCCAGAAATCTTGTTTCTCCTCCATCTCACACCCCACTTTTGGGGCATATGCACTGATTTTTATCAGACTAACAAATTTTTATCTCCGGTTTGTTATCCTACTTATATTTATTGGTTTCTATTCTTCAAAATATATCAGTAAATGAAAATTGTTTTTCATTTTATTTTACCAAATAGACCCAAACACGGTGGATTATATGGTTTCTTCTCGTCATTGGTACCGGTCTGGGACATGTATTACAAAGCAATTTTCGTGCATGTTTAATTGCACATATAGAAATGTAGAATGATATTTTTTTCTTATTCCCCCTCTTCAATCAACCTCAATTGACACTGACATGACAAGAAACAATACCGCTTGCTATTCCGTTGTCATTTACACAGGGACATCCTGGATCACCAGGGGGAAAAGGAAGCAGAGGCCGACTTGGTTATAGGGTAAGATAACAAACACATTGTTCTGTCATTTGTACATCACAATGTCATTACTCGTGCCATGGTCATCCTCATCCTACTTTAAAAGCAGGTTATAATGGTGAGCAAACTGCAACCTTCTGTTACGGAAATCTCAAGTTCGCATCTCAAAAGCGAAGCCGTGCGATTGAACAGAGACTTTCAGAAGGGTATTTAAAGACAAGCACAGAGCTTTAAAATTATGCAAGATGACTGAGTCTGAGGCGGAATTGGAAATCAGAAAGGTTAAAACAAAGTGCAATAAAATAGGCAATCGGTCGAGAAAAAAATGGAAACATGAAGAAGGCCACATATTATGGATTTTTTAATTTGTTTTGTTTTGTTTGTCGAAATTGATAGAGATAATAGAGTGAATCCAAAAGTTGCTCTCTTTTCAAAAAAGAGATTAAAAAAAGATCAAATTTTAGATCAAAAACAAACAATTGCCCAATTTTTGGGCCTCAAATTGAATTTTTTTGGGGGGCCACAGCTTTTTATTTTTGTAACCAGCTCACATTCAATGTCAGGCCTGGCCAGCTAGTTCATGAAAGACTTGAAAGACTAGTTCAGCTAGTTCATGAAAGACCTCAGTCTACTCGAAAGTGGGATTAATTTGGTCCGATAAAGAGGTATTAGATACTATTTAACAAATATATAAACTAGAAAGCATTTCAAAATGCAAAGCTGGTTCGTTTCCACTTTGTACTCGAACTATACTTGACGGAAACAACAGTTAAACCAAAAAGAAATTGGAAAATTTATGAATAAGTCATCACCATATTCTCATAATAAAGGTTTGTTGAAAATTTGATGACAAAAGCTCAAATGTTAAAAGGGTTATGGCCAGCACAGACACACTGAAGCTCAAATGGTAAATAAAAAAAGAAACACAGAAGCGATGACAAAACCCAATTGTCTTGCGCTGATGCATGGTGGATGGGATAATAAGGCCTATTTCTTCTTCGTGTGATGTTGCCCTCTGACTATATTCTTTTGATAAGGGTTTGTTGAAAATTTGATAATCAAAGCTCAAATGGTAAAACATAGGGCCACCTGTCCTGATGCTCACCTGGATCACGAGCAAGCCACTCAAACCCCCCGCAGACCCCCTTAGACCCTAAATTTTTTTGATGCCGTGAATAAACTTAGGTACATCACAGGTGATGAAGGTTGTGGTCACATTTCATTGAAATTATGTGTGTAGGTCAGAGAAGAGAGCAAATACCTATTTGGGGGGATTAAAAACCTTCCCATAGTCCCCCTGAATGGGCACAGATTTTGATGCGGTCGATAAACTTAGGTACATCACGGATGATGAAGGTTGTGGTCAAGTTTCATTGAAATTGTGTGTGTAGTTCGGAGAAGAGAGTAAACACCTATTTTGGGGGGTCAAAAACCCTCCCTTAAACCCTCTTAATGAGCGCAGATTTTGATGCGGTCGATAAACTTTTTTACATCATGGGTGAAAAATGTTGTGGTCAAGTTTCATTGAAATCGTGTGTGTAGTTTTGGAGGGGACAACAAATACCTATTTTGGGGGGGGGGGTCAAAAACCCCCTCATAAACCCTTCAATGAGTGCAGATTTTGATGTCGTCGATGCACTTTGGTACGCCACTGGTGTGATGAAGGTTGTGGTCAAATTTCATCAAAATCATGTGTAGTTTTGGAGGAGATAGCAAATATCTATTTTGGGGGGTTGAACCCCCCCCCTGTCCCCGTCCCCCCCTCCCCTACTCCCGTAGACACCTTTATAAATGCAGATTTTGATACGGTCAATACACTTTGGTGCATTACATGTGAAGCTTGTGGCCAAGTTTAATCAAAATTGTGTGTTTGATTCAAGCGATAATGACCGAAGTGTTTCTGGACTGACACCCACAGACACTGCTCGATCGCATAAGCTCCCTGGACTAAAGTCCAGGTGAGCTAAAAAAATGAACATTAGAGAAGTATCGTTAGAGAAGTGAATGGCTGTGCAAATTTTGTTGATGCGTTGCATGACGTTGAATAAAAGTTGCAAAAGATCCACTTGCTTCTTCATTAGAAAACAAAAATAAGTAAAAGGTGAACCACATGAACACAAATCTGCACTTACGTTTCAATTTGCATGTGAAGAAAAACACTTGTATTTTCATATACACCAGCACATTACCCGTTGGGTGATTGAGTCATCAACCGCCCATCCCGACAGTCACACACACACACACACACACACACGCACACGCACACGCACACACAACCACCAAACACAAGGAGGAGGCCGAGAGGCAGAACAGAAGGGAATGTAAAAGAGGATGCGATGGAACAATTAACCACTGACTACTAAATAAAAAAAAACAATGTCACCCATCGGGTGACCCATATCTTGCCAAAAGGTGACCACATGTGACTTTTTTAAGGTCACAATGAGGCGAACAGAGCTGCTCTCCATCAGGAGCGACTCCTTGAGGAATATCTGCCTACGAGAGATTCCGATGAGAATCGTTCTACAGAGTAACCATGAAAAATATGTGTTTGCCTCATAACGTCACCAAATGACGTCATAATGTCTCAAGCTTGACATATCTAGAAAGCACTCATCGAGGTGTTCAATTTGAGGTATTACACGATATGGTACCTAAGATTTCAAAATTTGACCTTGGGGTTAAAAACTTTCGACCTCCAGTGCTAACCATGAAGGTCAAGGCCGATCGCCACCAAAAATTAATCAGCTGAGCGCCAGACCATGAACTATATTCCCATGAACTTTGAAGACGATCCGATCAAAATTACTCAAAAAATAAGGGTTTCGTCGACTCCCCTGATTTGCGACAGTGACCTTGACCTTTGACCTTGACCTTGACCTTGAAAATTGTATGCGCTGAAAGGGACCTCTATAGGCCTCTGATATGCGAAGTTACAAAAATTTCCAATGATAACTGTGCTCTGCAGAGTGATCGATACGTGATTACAGACCAAAAAAAAAACAAAATAAAAAAAAAACATACAAGCTGACTAACATATCTTCCAAAAACTTCGTTTTGGCAAGATAACAAGGACATGCTTGAAAACTGTAAAACCAGAAGAACTATGTTGTCCATAGCCTGAGTAGACTGCAAAAAAGCTTTTGATGGTGTTCCACATTCATGGATGATCCAATGCATGCAAATGTACAAGATCAATCCTTAAATAACTAGAAGGGCACTCAGTTGAGTGCATGCCTCCGCCACCTAATGCCTGATCCACGAGAACACATCGGGCCCAATACATGTTTTTAAATATCATGCTATACAGTACTATATCGATTTTGGCCCTATCTCTCAATGGTGAAGAATCACTTAAAAAATTAAACAATTCTCGTATCCAGATTCGGATCTTCACCAAAATTGATTCAATTTTTCCTTCTCACACAGCCAATATGTCCACCAAGTTTCGTCCGAATCCGTCCACAACTTTTTGAGATATCGTGCGATATATCGTTTTTGGCCCAATCTCTCAATGGTGAAGAATCACTTTACTAATTCTAGAAGCTGGATCCGGATCTGGATCTTCACGAAAATCTGATGAGTTCGTCCTTGTCACACACTCAACCTGCCCACAAAATTCATCTGGATCCGTCCACAACTTTTTGAGATATCCTGTACACAGACAAACAAACAAACAGACAGAAAGGGGTGAAAAGATAACCTCCTTCACCTTCGGTGGTGGAGGTAATTAAACTGATTGAGTAAGCAATGGAGCTCTGGAACACCACATTGATACCACAACATGCGGAAGGAAAGATTTAAATACTCGGAGGGAAGATACATCATGGGATCTCAGTCTGACAGCCTTTCACCTCTACTGTTTTTCCTGGCCCTGGACCCACTGAGCAATGTCATTAATGAGCAAGGATGTGGATACACCCCAATGTCCAATAAGACAACGACCAAAGAGGCAGGAAAGGTGACACATCCACTGTGCATGGATGATCTAAAACTCCTTTCACCAAACGACAAAAATTGGTGGAACAACTGAAATTGGTGAAAGGGTATTCCGCCGACATTCAAATGGAATTTGACCTTGATTAGTGTGCCAAGTGCACATTTGTACAGGATAAATTAACAAAAATGGACAACATAAAAATCGACCTCGATACAACAATACAGAATCTAGACAACGAAGCATCATACAAATACCTCGAAGTAGAAGAGGGTCATCGAATGTCGCAAACAAATGCGCAAAGCAATTGGCAAAGAATACTTGCGTAGAACGAGGCTGATCCTGAAAACATATATTGCCCCAAGAAACAAAATCAAAGCCA